>NC_073692.1:287758235-288069902 GCF_029784155.1 Uranotaenia lowii
CGACCTTTTACTTGCGTCAGTTGGAATATGAAATGAATTTGCGGCTTTATCGGTGAGGGTTAAAGAGTTGAAATGAAAGGCGGATAGAAGATCAGAAGAAAATTCTAAGGTGGTGAAAAGAGCGAAGAGCATTTGAAATAGAAGCTTGACCACATGCTAAATTCTTAGTCCCGCATCAATTAACTGTTTTGAAGAAGTAGTACCCAATAGAGAAGGCACTACATTTTTCGATACAGTTAATTATGGATGGTTCGACCGCCATGTGAGTGTGCACATGGCAGTTGGAATAACGATTCGCAGTAACGTTTTTAATGACTTGAATTATTATATTTAATACGATTTTATGTTTGCTGGGTAAGTACAATGATCAGGATTTGGATAAGAGCGCTATCAACGTCAAGTTTAGAATAGAGATCTTGAATTAGATCGGGACCAGAATTTTGATAAGGACAAGAAACGAGTTCCGGGATCCGGATTGTTATCAAGGACAGAGTTCAAGGTACAGACTTTAATTCAGGATCAAATACAAAACTTGGCTCCATGATGTAGATTTCGTAGATTTATTCAATTTTAAATTGAAAAGAGATCCATATTTTCGATAGTATCTGTTGAGCTTAAATCGTTTACTAATTTGAACCGTTTACGACTTCAATTTAAGAGTCTCAGCAATACCTTATAGTAAAATTTTTTTTTATAGGAAATTGCAGTTTTCTCAGAGTTGGACGTCGAACCATTATTGAAATTTATACGCAGAAAATCCTTTTTAAATTTTGTCCTCGACAACCCTATTATTTCTCTGGGTTAAAAATCTGTTTTTTGATTTGAAGTTATAGTTTGAGACCTCTCCCACACTCTGGAAAGGGAAGGAGCCGCTTAAACAAAATAAACATTCATGAATAACTCGAGAAGTGATCATGCAAACGGAATAAAATTTTCTATGGGAATGATATGGACACGAGAAATGTTTCTGAAATGGTTTGGTACGCCTTCCTCCTTTCAAAGAGGAAATAGGAAGCGAGGAGAAGCACTCCCATACTAATTTTCGAACAATTCAAGAACTAATCAAACAAACGTAACAAAATTTGGCATGCGAGGGTATTTGGGTAGGATATTTCAAAGATGGTTTGAGAGTTTTCCCGCTGTCCAGTGTGGAGATAGAAAATGGGGAGGGGCCTCCGATACAATTTTTCTCAAAATTCCAGACCCAATCAAGGAAATGGAACCAAATTTGAAATGGGTGGTTCTTTGGGTACGAGAAATGTTTCTATGATTGTTTGAGACTCTGCTATCTTCGATTGGAGAGATATAAAGGGGTGGGGAGGGGATCTTCCATGCAATTTTGTAGCGGAGAGTAGGGTATCGTAGGCCATGGGGAAACGTGGGCCACTTTTAATATCTCAGATGTGTGTTGAGATAAAAATCTCAAACCAACTGTCATCGTAGTCGCTTTGCGTGAGCATATATTCCTATATGTTGTTGACTGAAATACGCATCATATGCTTCTTTTATTTATCAAGCTAAAAAAAATTAGAAAAATTTACTTGCATAATTAAAAAAACACCCGCTAATTTCATCGATGAGGTACCTAAAATGCATTACAAAAATACGCTCATACGCTTATGATCTTAGTTTTGTCATGATCTTTTACGTGGAAAAGGAATTTTTGATGAAACATCAATAAGTCACACAAACGCAACCGATTTGCAAATCATAGCTTGTGGGGAATCGTGGGCCACACATCTTGAATCACCTATATTTTTATGTTTTAATACACATTCAGAACCTAAAATACGTTTTTCCTATCTGTAAAGTTTTCTTATGCCAAATGAAGAGTTATGAAAAATATTTGGTCCATCCTGTATAAGAAATTTTGATAAAACGTTCGTGAGCCAGGTTTTGGAATCTATTCGATCATAAACAGCCCCTATTTTTATTTCATCATCTGAAATTGCTTTAAAATAACGAAATGAATTAGAAAAACTCAGTTTTGGGTCAACTCATAAACTTTGCATGTTATTTGGTCAATTTGGATTTGGTGGCCCACGATTCCCCACTCTCCCATACTTTATTCCATAGCTAATTATACGAATGAATCCGAATTTCACATAGAATGGTATAAGGCTACGAAGCAAGTTTCTACGATGTTTGAGACCCATCAGTTCTTCCATTGGGGGGATAAGATGGGGGGAGGGGGTCTCCCATACAGTTATATGCATTACTCGAGAACTAATCGAACAGAACAGAAACAAAATTTATCATGGAAGTATATTCGAGTATGAGTGATGTTTTTTTTATGTTTCGAGATCCTTCCCTCTCTCCAACGGGAAGAGATTCTGGATCACTCGAGAACTTTTTATTTTAATAGCAGAGAATATTTGAGTAGAATTGTGTTTCTTTTATTGTTTAAGGCTTCTTCCTCCTTCCAATGATTCGATAGGAAGGGAGAAGGGGAGCTCCCATAATTTTTTTTAGAACTCTGATGCTGATTCAGCTGATGGTAACAAATTGAGAAGAATATTTAAATACAAGAAATATTCCTCACGCGACAGAAAAGAGAAGAGAGGAGCCATACATTTGTTTTGATAAATTGAAAACCTCATAAAATAAATTAAACCTAATTTCACAGGTCAGAGTGAAAGGGTACGAGAAAAGATTTTATGGTTTTGAAAAAAGAACCCTTTTCACCTCCCAAAAAAAAGTTCCGCACAATTTTTTCTGTATAACTTGAGAACTTATGCAACAAATGGAACCAAATTTAAAAGAAAAAGAATTTGAGTTAGAAAAATGTTCTATAATGAAATTATTTTCACACGATTAATTGATTATTAGAAGGTGTAGCAAAGCACACCGGGTCAACTAGTTATATTACATACTCCTTACATTTTCAATGAAATTATACTGGAATATTGCCAGTAAAACAGAAAATTTGCCATAACATAACAAGGCGCATTTGAACCGCACGGTTTGGGGTTCGGCATTTTTGACAACATTAATGTTAAAATCGTTTTCTCGAAAATTGAAAAAGATTTCAACATAAAAATTGCTCCGATGTATCGAAAATAGATGCCTGCTCATGTGTATATACCTAGTTTTTGTACACATATTCGATAATATCAGTTTTCTGCTAAGTAGGCGCAAATTGACTGCTTCTCCCCTACATTTACACATCACATCGATGTTTGACATGATTTGTCTATGATATTTTTGAAAATAGCACCACAGATAATCGTCACACAATATTGGGGCAAGTCAGAGAATTACATTGTTTTTGTCAAAAATTCAGAATTCAACTTTCAACTTCAATTTACGTCAATATCCAAGGACAAAAATATTTCATTTAATAATGGTTCTATTGTTATTCTTCTTCTATTTCTTTTCTTGATAAAAAAAATTCAGCTAAGCATATTCATTTTACAAATTTATCTTCGCTTAAAACGAAAAAAATGTGATTTCCTCAACGGGCTTCTAAATTAATTGTCTCATCATAAAAAATCACTTATAAATCATATAAGTAATGAATTCTATCAGCTCACGAGTTTCTTCAGATAGTTATTTTGTTTCAGCCCACTACACTCCCCCACACCAGAAGGCTCAATTAAGCCCCCTGGTAATCCACAGAAAACATTTTTGTAGCTATATTCTTATGCTTATGGAATACGTTTCATGTACATTTTAGAGTGATTGTATGGAAGTTGAAAAAACAGCATTTACCTACCAAAGGCATTATTCATACATAAATTTCATTTTTTTCTGAAGCGACGAAAACTACACCATTTTTGCGTAATCTGACACCTTATTCGTACCTATCGGAAGAATGCAAGAGAGGGCGAAATTTTGCTCTCATAGCCATCAAATCGTGGTCAACGACAATATTGTTCAGTTCTCTCATTGGTTAATATTACTCAGTTCTCAGCAGATTTTTAGTCATCTGGATGCACTGCTGGTTGAAGAAAGATTTCATGTTTGCATGATGCACAAATGAACTCCTAAGTGTCGTATCCTATGCAAATAGTATTAGGAGGACATTTGTATTCACTCACACGCATGCAACTATCGATGATTAACGGGCTATTGGCAATGGGCGCGTTCGCAACCCCGATATACGATTTCTCATGTGTTAAACAGAGATAGCAATAGCTTACACTCCAATTTAACTCCAATTAGCTATCATTTTTGGAGGTTTTGCACGACGGTGTCTCGTCCGAACCAATCCCGGTAACTGCTGGAGTGAGACAAGGATGTATCTTATCACCGCTACTTTTTCTCATCGTAATGGATGAGATTTTGACTGGATCGATCGACTGTGCACCGAACCGAGGATTGCCGTGGAATCCTTCAATAATGGAGCAACTGAACGACCTTGACCTGGCTGACGATATTGTTTTGCTCGCCCAAACACAACCGGATATGCAGAGCAAACTCAACGACCTCACCGAAAGTTCCGAGGCAGCAGGTCTCATAGTCAATGTCGGAAAGACCAAGTCGATGGAGATCAACACAGCAAATCCCTCCAGTTTCATGGTAGCTGGGCAACAAGTTGAGAAAGTGGAGTGCTTCCAGTATCTTGGTAGCCAGATAACGCCTGATGGTGGTACCAGGAAAGACATCGAAACCCGGATCAAAAAGGCCCGATTTGCGTTTGGGAGTCTCCGAAACATCTGGCGGTCACGCCAGATCTCTAAACGAACGAAAATCCGAATCTTCAACTCAAATGTCAAATCCGTATTGCTGTACGGGTGTGAAACTTGGTGCACATAACGGTAACGACGCGGTAACGACGCGAAAACTGCAAGTATTTGTAAACCGTTGCCTGCTGAACATCATCCGCGCTTGGTGGCCTGGCAACTGGATCTCAAATGAGGAACTACATCGCCGGTGTCAACAAAGGGCGCTAGAAATCGAGATTCGGGAACGTAAGTGGAGATGGATTGGGCACACGCTGCGAAGAGATGAGAACGAGATTTGCAGAGAGGCGCTTGAATGGAATCCAGAAGGACATCGGAGAAGAGGCAGACCCAGAAACTCGTGGCGGCGAAGCCTAGCCGCTGAAATCCGAACTGTCGACGAGAATCTTGACTGGGACCAGATGAAGACGCTGGCTCCGGATCGTCAACAGTGGAGGTCTTTTACCACGGCCCTATGCACCGGAGGATCGGCGCGGGATCATTAAGTAAGTAAGTAAGCTTCCAATCAGACCTTCATTTTTGATTGTTTGTTCTTTTTTCTGGGATTTTAACACTATCGTGCTATTCATCCTTAGTCCTTCATTTTTGAGAAATTTCTAAACTCTTCCGCAATGTTTGCACTTGATGAATGAACAATTTTTATTTGAAGATACCAGAAACAAATTTCTACAACGAAAACATGGCTATTTGAAGAGAATATATTGAACACATCTCCAGTTCTTTTACAAGTTTAAAATGTTTTGTATTCTCTGGGATAGCATTTGAAAAAAAAACGAATCATAGGGCCCCCCCGAGAAAAATTGCCCCGGGCCCCCCAATGGCTAAATCCGGCCTGCATATTGGAATAAGTATTTTTATTATAAATGTTTCATACGGTGAACAGTTTATAATGATAATAAAGATCTTCAAGTCACATTTCGTTAGATTTTTAAAACAAAGTACAATAACTCAATAAAAAATTCAAAATTATTTGAGATAACAGGTTTAATGTTTTGTTATAATCGACAAATTTGTTTTTCTTTTAACCTAATTTTTTAACATTATTTTAGTTTACAGAACATTAAGAATTCGGAAAAACTGCTTTACAAAATTATCTACAACTGACGTCAAAAAAACGGTCTAATCTCGCTGCTCGCTAGAAAAGTTCAAATCAGAGATGGTGTTTCATTCCAAAAGCGGCGGCACAAAAGTATCACCAAGATATGCAAATTGTTTACCATCGTTTAGTCCTATGATGTTGGTTTTCCTACCGAAAAGCACAATGGGAGCTCATCACCCACACTCTCTTTCGTTGTTCGTTGGAAACTAGCAGAATGCCCCAAAATAGCCGATGGTCCGGAAATTTCACCCCCTGCTTCGGCTCGACGATTTCCTTGCTTTGATACAGTTGGTTCTGTTGTTTTTATCTCCGCTTGTGCTTTCTCTCTCTGTGGACTGGAGATAGAAAATCAACTGGAAAGCGCTCTAAGCTCTGCCAGTGTTTAAAAGGATTAGGAAGTAGAGTATGGAATTTGAATTGCATTCTGAATAAAACATTCCTAATGGAAAACTGTCGGCCTTTGATGCTGCTCCTCTCGGTGTTATTCGGTCGGGGCGATATTTTGCATCTGTAAAGTGGCACAAGGAGAGATCTCTAGGAAAGAATGTTGCTGCCTTTTGGCTTCGTAGCCTTTACTTTTATGTTTGTTTTAATTAAGAGTGCCAAAATCCGTTGGCCGCTTTAGCGCGGGTGCTTAGTGCCATGAAACTCAATTAGGAGGGACTGTCTCGGTTATGGTTATAGGCTTTCTTTTAGGATATTCAAGTGCCAAGATCATGCCAAAGCAGGAAGAGCGGGATTGTTGTTTTGGAAGTAAAAAACGTTGTACAGCGAAATATCTTTCATGAGTTTAATCTAAAAAAAACTCTAACTTCGAATCAAATTTGGGAAACTTTCAATTTTTTTTTCATTTACTTTTACATGATTGAAATCATTGAGTGTCAACTGTTGAATTTGTTCAACTGTCATCAAGTTTTGATCGTCAAAGCCAAAAAAATCAAAGCCGCAAAATAATTTTTCCAAAACACTCGATTTAATCCATAATTTTCCTGAGCGTGAAATTGCGTGTCACAAAAAAGTCAGCACCTTCGTCTATGTCACGGCCAGCCCGGAGGTCAGAAGGGTGAAAAGTGAGTGAAAACCAATCGACAAAGGAAATTCGTACCCAGCTGGATTCCGCAAATTGGGAACGAAAAAGTTTTCAAAAATCGTTTTGTTTTTCAATTCAAAGTGCTTGATTGAAAGTAAAGGATCCGAAATCGACTAAATTTGTTTCCGTTTGGTATTAGCAGGTTTCGAAATACTGGTTGCGATGTGACAATGTGAACTTTTCTTTGTCTTAAAGTAGCTGATATTTCAATAACCAAATATGAAAAAATCACATTCTTTTAGGGGACAGAAGTTTAAGGGAAAGCAGCTCTAGTTTTCAAGATCTTAAACAAAGGATTTGTTTTCAATAGAAAAAAATCACGTTTAAAACTTTGCAATTGTTTCTTGCTACACTGAAAAATATATCTTAGATACTTGAATCAAAGATTTGAATTCAATAATCAACATTTTAGAAGATCGCGAGAAGTTTTACTTCTGTAGAAAAAAAAGTTAGAGATGTTATGTTTTTTCTTTGTAATTTCTTTATTTGAAACGGCCCATACCGTGAGGCTTTAAGTAGCTAAACTCGTTTTGTATATTTAAAACAGTTTACTATGGTCTAGATGTTTTGTTTTGTTCGGTAAAATATAAGAAACTCATAATATTTTTTTAAGGGTAGTTAAACCAAAACTTAATCATTTTTATTTTTTGAAGCCAACGTTCAAACGTGCTGAGGTCTTGCATAAAGTTGATAAATACAAAAAACGCTGTGAAATCAAAAGCTTGGAAACGTCCACCAGTGATGCCAGCCTATTTTAAAATAATGTTTAAATTTTCTAATAATAGTATAAATCTTGTGCTTGTTTTGATTAGAAAGTTTCGAGAAATTAATCGGTGTTCAAGTTAAATAACATATTTTCAATTCTAGGGTTTTAAAATCTCGCTCAAAATTGTCTGAAAATTTGATATACTTTGCAAAAATAGATGAGAAACGTGGTTTTGTATGTGATATTGGTATAAGTTCAACTCTTCGAGTGAACAAGAACTTCTGACCTTTTGCATTATTTGTTTGGTGCAAACGTCGTTTTGCTGAATGACAAATTTCATCGTAAAACTTGATATCTGGTGTTTAATACTTCTTTAATTCCTGCTCACTTGGACAAGAACATATGTAAGTTCTAACATGTTAAGACTCTTCTGAAGAGTGGCGCTATTATTGACATTTAATTTGAAGGATTTTTTCTTCTTGCAATGAGCTAAACACGTCCAAAACCAGCACAAATAAAAAAGAACGTACGTTTTATTCTTTGTAGCCTTATCAGGATCGGGCCTTGTCAAAAACCTTGACTTCAGTTGAGTAAACTGCAATAGCAGCCGGGAATCGGTGCTGCAAGAGATTGTCCATCCTGTTTCTGTTTGACTGGAAGTTGCTGATAGCCTTTAGAGAGGTGCAGGAGTTTTTCCAAAGCGTTTAGTTATGTATGTTTGGCTGTCCCTATAGGGAAAGGTATTTAAAAAAAAAATAAAAGCATAAGTAGCGATGTACTTAGCTTATTGTAATTACCTGGTCACTAATTGCAGTTATTCATTCCACCGAAATAAATTTAGCTAAAGCTATTCCCACAAACGATTTACTTTAAAATTTATAACCTTACTAGCTGAACCGGTAAACTTTGTTTTACCCGTAACTGAATAAATCGATGGAAAATGTTTACAGTTTTTTAACTTCTTCGTGCTCGTGAATCAGTTTTCATGAAAATCGTCATCAAGTTGTTCAGGTTTTGTCCCGTTTCTAGTTGATTTTGTATAGGAGACCCCCTTCCATAAAAAGCGAGATTCTTGAAACTATTATACAAACCATCTCTGACTCGAAAAACCCTCGAATATCAAATTTCACTTAATTCTGACCGACCATTCAAACGTGATGGTGTTACAAAGAAAACGGCTCCATTTTTATATATAAGATGTGAATAAGAGATAATTTTGTATGGGTACCCCCCTTCCATAAAAAGTGAGATTCTTGAAACCATTATACAAACCAACTCTGACCTGAAAACCCCTCTGATTACAAATTTCACTTAATTCCGACCGACCATTCATACGTGCACGTACGTGGTGTTACAAAAAAAACGCCTCCATTTATATATATAAGATGTGCAGGAGAGATAATTTTGTATGGGGAACCCCCTTCCATAAAAAGTGAGAGTCTTGTAACTATTATACAAACCATCTCTGACCCAAAAAACCCTCGGATACCAAATTTCACTTCATTCCGAACGTCCGTTTATACGTGATGATGTAACAAAAAAAACGCCTCCATTTTTCTATATAAGATAACGATTTCATCACTTAGCATTGTGTTTTCTGCGAAAATGCAAAAAAGTACAAGAACCAAAACACCGAACTGTTTTTTACGACTTTTGTTTTGTATGATAATCCGAAGCAGTGCAAAAAGTCGTTAAAACCAAAGTGCACACGAGAATGAAAAAGTCATCCTACGTCCTAAATTCAAATCAATGTGTAAAAGTTATTTAGTGATAAAATGAAACCAATTTTTCACCAAAGATAAAATAAAAAACCCGATTTAATACACTTAACAGTGGATTTGAGCCTTTCTTTCAGATTCAAAACATATTTGTTTTGCGTTTTTTAATCCATGACGTTTGTAAATGATTTTCGTTAAATGAAGCTATCAAACGGAATAAACTATAGGGGATTAAAAAAGGATTTCTGAGAAATAACACGATTTCTCGTTACAATCAATGAAAACGATTTTTTGTTACGATCGAGAAAGAAACTCAAAAATAAATCAACGATTATTTTATAACAAACAAACGCCTGCACGAATTCTCGCCTATAATTTACCTATTTAGGAAGCGATGGATCGAAAAGCCGTAATGTAGAGCCTTCGTGTGTACATTGTTATTGGTGCATATTCAAAATTATCTTTCAAATTAGTAAATTTTTGACGAGCCCGTTTTTAATTGGAATATTTTCTTTAAAAATGGTGTAAAAATATTGATGTGTATAATCATTGTCATTTTTATTATCATTTATTCTAGACTCGCTTCTTTACTCTTAACATCGATTTTGATTAAAACTTCTTAATCTCTTCTACTCCTTCCTCCCGCTCGTTTTGTCGTCATCAAGACATCATGAGTGGGAGTGGAGGTTGTAACTTTTACCACAATACACAGCGAGCGCGTCCATCGTGTATATGACGTCATGTATAATTTGACGTCATATATACGATAATCTTGATTTTAGTGATTGCTGGTTGTGGCTAGCAAGCCAAATTGACACGTTGTTTGGAGTGATGAATTGATGATATTTTTTTTAACTATTTTGTTTTTTTTTCTTTCATTTATAGATTGAAGAAGAAAAAAAATCAATTTTATTAAGATAAAAATCATTTTTATTGTACTGCCCAGTTTCGCAAAAACGTGCAAAAAAAGTTTACAAAAAATTACACTAACACACACAAATACACTGACATCATCTGAACTCGACGAGCTGATTCGATAGGTACCTATAAAGGTATATCTAAGACCCATAATTAATGATCTCCCAAATCGACCGATAACTATAGCTTTCTGAAAGAAAGGCAAAAAGGTTCCCAACCATGTGTTTCAAATAATTAAACATTTGCTCTGGGTAACCCATGAAGTGAAGACAGCGGACAAATAAGTATCAATGATTCTAACATATAGTCCAATGATCGGTAGAACATATTTTCAAATTTGTATATATGATCATTTTTGAAATTTTTAGTTTAGTTAATGGTTTGTCGGCCTAGTCTACATGCATAGGTATACCGATCATAAAAAAAACATGCCGATCAAAATCAATTAAGAACATGAATATAAAATTAAAGATTACAATATAAAAAAAGGTTCCCAACCATGTGTTTCAAATAATTAAACATTTGCTCTGGGTAACCTATAAAGTGAAGACAGCGAAAAATGAGTATAAAAGATTCTTGCATAAAGTCCAATGATCGGTAAAGTACATTTTTAAATATGTATAGGGTAACGGACCAATTTTGGACCGCTTTGAGAAGTGGCTATGCTATTTTCTGAATTAAAAAAGTACATGTTACAATTTTTGACTGATTTATTCGTTCATTGCGAAGATCAAGGCTTTTTCTATCGAACCATATCGTCATTTGTTGTAATATAACAAGATTTAAGCCTAAAAACTCGTTTTTTTGATCATTACTGTGGTCGGTATTTTGGACCACCAGATTTCTATTTTGGACCACCTTCTGGACCTATTTTGGACCATCCTTAAACTAAATGATTTTGTTTTCTAAATTTTGCTTTATTTACGACTGCGATTGATGCGCAATTATGCGAATAATTCAGTTAATCTTTTCCTTTGCTATTTTTGTAGTCAAGTTTGGTTTGTTCACGTTAATTCATTTCTGAACTAACTTTCTTCAACTTCTCTCCCTTCTAGTGTGTTTCTAATGCTTTGAAAATTCCGACAGCACACTACAATCTCGACGAAATTTGTTCTGCAGTGTGGAATACGGCCAGTTGGCTTATCTTTAGGATCAATTTTTGAAGTTAGGACTGTCTGACATCATCAACTCCGTGATTTCGATTGATCTATTTTGACTTCCAAAACCTTAGTGGATTTGGCTTGGCTTCAGTTCTGTAGAATACATAGATAAAAAAAAATGTGCGAGAATTATTCGATCTTTTTAACCATCTGAAGCCTTATTTTTTCACTGAAAAATTCACAAAAGCTTAGTTTTATCTTTGAAACAACTTTTGTATTACGAAAAAAATTATCGTTGGATTTGATTTTTTAACAATTTTTTTTTTCTTTTGCAATTTTTGAACCACGGGGGCTGAGAAACTAGATTTGTAGTAATTTCTACACATCTTAACAATTTTTTCCTAAGTTTTGAAACATATTGATACCATGTAACTATTAATTGAGATATTTCCACTGTAACAAAAATTAAACTCGTTTTATATTTGCCAATTTGTTGTCGTTTTTTCCCACCCCCTCCTTTAGACGAGGATTATATTTTTTCTTCTACCAAACCAAGTATCTTTGTTTTCTCGAAAATCAACCCTGAATGGTTGTAGCTTTTAGACCATACTGTCAATAATTTTTCATGAATAGTGTGCAGAATTCATTTCATATCGTCGTACAACGTCTTAATACGTTCATGAACATTAAACAGCGAGTATAATACCCAGGTTATGTTAAGTGGTCCAAAATAGGTTCCTAAGGAATAAAGTAGGACCTATTTTCGACATGGGTCAAATTGCTATTAAAACGAGTTTTTTTTGGTTCTTCGAGCTTGCCAACTAGTTTTTAAGTGTTTTTTCATAGCTCTGAACATGTTTGTAGTTGATAAATTTATCACAGCTATGCAGAAAACTTCTTGATAGTTGACTCCAATAATGGCACGACTTCCTGAAATGGGCGTGATTCCGCCCAACTGTGAAAATTCAAAACTTTATTTTCAATTTTCTCTCCCTTATCATCTTATTTAAATAAAATGTAAGATATGATTAGAATCATAAGAAGAAGCTTTAACTTTATATGTTCTAAATTTTTATAATCAAAATGATTTATCAGGAAAATATTGGAAAAATGCTGAAAGGTGGTCCAAAATATGTATCCGGTCCAAAATAAGTCCGTTACCCTATATGATCAATTTTGAAATTTTTTAATTTATTAAATGGTTTGTCAGCCTGGTCTATATGCATAGCCCAAGTAACATTTTAAACACTTAAAGGTGTTATAAAAAATATCACAGGTTTTTTAATGGGATTGGAAAAGCATGAATAGCTCTAAACCATCTTTTAAGGAGATCATTATATAAATTGTCTTCAGGATAGCTAAAGAACCATTAAAAAACCTTTTTTTTAACTAAACCTCAATTCAGAATGATTTCTGTCATTCATTTATATTTGGGTTCAAAAGACAGCTATACAGCATTTACAAAACCTTTTTATATAACCAAAGTTTGTTTACTTGAAAATATCAACAACGTCTTGAGTAATGCGAAATGGTCTTATTCAAAGTCTTTATACACCTTTTATAAGAATGCAACAGCAAAGAAACCAAAGCAATTTGGTAGAATAAAAAGCTTATTAAAGAATAACATTCCAAAATCGATCGAAGCATCAAAAACAATATTTTTTAATGCATAACCACCTTAACTAAGTAGTTTTTTTTTATTTTTCCTCCAGCTGGCAACAATCAAAAGGTTTTTCTTCATAATTTGATCAGGATCTCTTCAATAGGTGCTAGGTGAAAGAATTATGCTAACCTGTTGCCCATCCGCAATTCGGCGATTTTGTCTTGTTTTTTTCATTCACACAGTGTAGATGTTCTCCATTAGCGTTATGCCGGTGCCGGAGGATGGTTTCTCCGAGTTACATACCCGCTTAAGTAGCTTTTACAAAAATATACGCGACCTGGTATTGACCGACGAAACAGCCATCCGGTTTTACCGTAACTGAGGCAGCAGAAACAGGATTGATCCACCTAGTCATGAATCCCCAGCATCCACTAAATCTGTGTGTCGAATTCGGTTTTACATAATACAAGTATGAAAATCAATAAATGTTTGGATAAGTGTATGAAATAAACTTTTATATTATTCAGTTGACGAGAATACAAAAAAAAATCATTGTATAATTAATAGGTTGTTCACAAACTCTAGCCAAACGCCAATCTAGCACAAATGGTAAACTTTTTGTTTATGCACCCGTTTCGAATCCCTACCGGTACACTAAGATCGCAACCTTCGAAGTTCGAATACGAAGCGGTTGATAGAGCATGGTTCCGGTTACCAATAATCAAAAGTTGATTTAATAAACACTACAAACTTCCAATGTTTTTGATATTTTCCACGCAACATCCTTCCAACTGGTCTTGGCAGTGGTTTTTTTTGGCAACCAAGGGTGGTCATCTGTGTCCGGAGAATCACATTGCAAATGAACCTGAAAATTGTACAATATTTTTGGATGCTCAATAGAAAAAGGATTTGAACTTATTTACCTGCGCATTCAGAAATCTTGCGTTTCTCCTGTGCAGCCTGCGCTCTGATTCCGGTTGGCAGGGGTCCAGATCGGCAACAGACTTCCAATTCGAATTGCGGAACATCCCCTCAGATTTTGGGTACTACAGCAAAGCAGTTTTCGGAGAAACCCTCAAGTTCTGTTTTGTTTTGATGTAAAGCGAATGATTTTTTTGTTTGTTCGCAATGACAGCTGCACTGAACTAAAAACTAAATGGTTTTTTGACACAAGAATTGCTCTTCAAAAGGCATTCGTACAAGAGGTGCCAGGTGTACTGATTTATCAGGATTTGTCCTGATTTTTGAAAGATCGTCCTGATTTTTCAAAAACTTTCGAGTTGTCCTGATATTTGAAAATTTGTCCCTAAAATGTCCTGATTTGTCCTGATTTTTATAAAAACTTCTGAAATATGATCGAATTTGTAGTTGAAGTATGAGAAAATCGTATAAATAGGTTATAAAATAGTCAAACCCATTCAACAGATGGTTATCTTCGGTTCAGACGATAATTAAATGGTGTTTTCCGATATGAACTACCGGCAAGCCAACAAGCTACGTACTGTTGTTGCATAAATTAAGGCATTTACAGCACCTGTATTAGGCCTTTATATATGCAATCTAAGCAGAAATTCTTATTATTTTCATGAATCAAGAGGTGTCCTGAAAAATCCTGATTTTTAACTTCGCGCTGTCCTGATTTTTGAAGAAACGACCTGGCAATCCTGATTCGTACATAAAAGTTCGGCTTATAAATGATTTACTCAAGCTTAAAAGGTATTTGAAAAAAAAAATGGCGAAATTCAGATAAAATTATGAAAATTTTAATGGAATTTGCATTGAATATTATGGTTTGCAGTGTCAATTTCGGAAAATTACAAGAAATTAATTGATTTGAATTAAATTTAATATCCAATACAAATAACTTAACGTTGTTTTATAACGAAGTTGAAAAGTACCCTCCTAGATTCTTAAAAAACTAAAAATGTTACTTGGGGAAGATTACCATCTGTTGAAAGGGTTTAACTTTTTTATAACAGATTTATTGGATTTTCTCATAGTTTAACTACAAATTCGATTAAATCTTAGAGGTTTTCATAATAATTAGAACAATTCAGGACATTTAGGCACCAATTTTTAAAAATCAGGACAACTCGAGAGTTTTAAAAAAAATAGAACGGTCTCTCGAAAATCAGGACAAATCCTGATAAATCAGGTTACCTGGAACCTCTGAGCACAAGAGAAACAACAACAACAACTGAACAATTGTAATGCACGTCGGAGGTGCCAGGTGTTCTGATTTTTCAGGACTTGTCCAGACTTTCGAGAGGTCCTGACAATTCGAAAGTTTTAGAGAATTGTCCTGATTTTTGAAAATTGTTTTCAAAATGTACTGAACTGTCCTGATTGTCAAAAAAATCTCAAATCTCAAATTTTTGGATTTTAATCTGAATTCTGAAACCCACTATTGGACCCGATTTTTTTTTTTTAATGAAGTTCAAAATCAGAAATACTTTAATCCAAAGAATTCAACAGCTTGAATTAACGCGTCTGTACAAAAAAATCACTTTCAACTTTAAAACAGTTGATAAAATTAAATTGGGTGAAACTTTTTGTTTATACATTTTCGTTGGAACGTGAAATTACGCCTATTTAAAATGGGGTTATTTTATTAGTCGGGTAGGGCCAATAGACGTCGATTTTTAAAATAGGATTTGATTAAATGTTCCGAAATTTCAAAAGCGTTTTTTTTTGTTCCGAGCTAACTGATAGTTTCGCCCTTATGAAATGCTACGCTAGGTTTGTTTACATTTGGCGTGTTCGCCCTTTTCCAAACTTACTACAAAATTATCTGACAGATTCCCGCTTGCGTCGTAGTATCGAAACCCGCCATCGCTGCAGCATAATGCGGTGTTGAACCCTACACCCATCGATTGAATACGGCAAGTTCGGGGTCGTACCCCTTTATCAAAGTTCATATTCCTGTAATATGATTTAAGAGCTTCGACTCTAATTTTTGAAACCGATTCGGTTAACACTGAACTGGTACAAAGCTAAAATTAAATTATTTGCTAGAATTTATATTGAATTCTTCTACTCCTTCCTCCCGCTCGTTTTGTCGTCATCAAAACATCATGAGTGGGAGTGGAGGTTGTAACTTTTACCACAATACACAGCGAGCGCGCCCATCGTGTATGTGACGTCATCTATAATTTGACGTCATATATACGATAATCTTGATTTTAGTGATTGCTGGTTGTGGCGTGCAAGCCAAATTGACACGTTTTTCGAAGAGATGATTTGATGATAATTACTATGAAAATTTAATTTTCAAACTATTTTTTTTTTTCTTTCTTTCATAGGATGAAGAAGAAAAAAAAACAAATTTTTAAAGATAAAAATCATTTTTATTGTACTGCCCAGTTTAGCAAAAACGTGCAAAAAAGTTTACAAAAAATCACACCAACACACACAAATACACAGACATCGTCTGAACTCGACGAGCTGATTCGATAGGTACCTATAAAGGTATATCTAAGACCCATAATTAATGATCTCCCAAATCGACCGATAACTATACCTTTCTGAAAGAAAGGCAAAAAACATACACCGTCTTAGCTGATTTAGGCTTTACAGACTGAATAAATAACGTGAACAACTTAAGATTAACATCTAACACCCAGTACCGAGATGGGAATCTAACCCATACCATCAGTGGACCAGCCATTACCGTCTTATAACGCTAACCCCTCGACCACTAAGACGTACAAGGTTATCAATCGTTTGCAGCAAATAAATCAATTTTGTTTATATTGGTTCATACGACCTACCCAGCAAACATTTTTGTAGGTATATTTCCCAACAACTTTGTTATACGTCTCATATACATTATAGAATAATCGGCGATATTCGGCACCATATTCATACATACTAGAAGAATACAAGAGAGCACAAGTTTTTTTTTCTCAATGCATGTGAACCGTTGCCAGCGACAATATTTACTGCCTCTGCTGTTGGGTAATTCTTGCAAATACACCATCTGATTTTTAGCAATCTGGTTGCACTGCAGGTTGCTGAGAGAAAAACAAAGCTGTTCTCTCACTTGACCCACGCGGGAGAAAGCAAAGGGACGAAATCGTCTTCAAAATCAGCAAACATGGCGGACTTTTTATCATATCCGATTTAAGCAATTTAATCCGATTTCGAGTAACGATTTTTAAGACCTTTTAATGCGATTTTATGTTTGCTGCGTAATCAAAACAAACTCTAGAAATGCAGTTTTTTTAGAGTTATATACCAAAAAATCTAGGAAAATCTGATGTAAAATTCATTAAAAATCTGTTTTAGTATTTATAAAGGTTTGTTCATTTAATAGAGTCTGATTTTGATCCAACTTTTTTTCGGTTCTTCAAACCCCATACGTTTAACGAATCCTAAGCTGATTGAAAAAATCTGTCGAAATCTCCCATAATCATTTTTCAAACCAAAGAGCCCGAATGTTCCGAAAACGCATGAATATTTTTGAGTGATGCATTCACAAAAAATATTCTAGTGAATCAAGAGAATCAATCCATGACATTTTATTACGCAGTTTATTCATTCATTTATTTATTTATTTATTTATTTATTTATTACAAATCAACGGAATACATATTGGTCCAAATGATGATTTAAAATTAATAAAAAATAAAAAGTACTTAGGGAACATCCATAAATGACGTAGCATTTAAGGGGGAGGGGGGGAGTTTGACTTTGTGTGACGATGTGTGACGAGAGGGGGGGTAGGGGTTCAAGTAAAGCTACGTAGCTTTAATTAAATATCGGAAAAAACAAATCAAAATTGAGCAAAATTATGCATAATTCAATTCAGTCTGAACATGTAGCTTTTGACTCCTACTGCCCGACTGTTTTCAAGCGTATCAAGGAGCGTACATGCAAGAAATGCAATTTATATTTTGCTTCAAATGTTCTCCAAAAGGAGCATAGCAAAATCCACAAGCCTCGGATAGAAAGATTCGTCCAAAGCGAATTGTAGGCAAAAGAGGACACGAAGTGCTGGTCATCACTCCGGAGGACGATAGAGAGTGGGTGGAGCCTGTGGTATCTTAGTAGTCAGGTATTTTCTATAATGTTTATCTTGTGTCAACTGAAGATTATTAATAGTCCTGAACGGATCCTGAACGTTCAAGATGCTACAGAGGCAGCTGACATCGCAGATGCAATTATTCCAGCCGAACAGACGATGGAGGAAAGCTGCCCAACGATTTCATTGAAATCCAGAATGGAGATAATTTGGACCGACGCAACTGATTGAATACTGAGATACTAGCTATCCTGTTTGTTGAAAGGTATCTTGATTTTTTTTTTGACTGATTGATATGCTTTTTTAAACTTCCATTTATAACTTCTTTTCCTTTTTTTTGTTATTTTTTGTATTATTCTTGCAAAATGCTGATAATAAAAGTAAAAATTAAAAACCGATTTGAAAAAATTGGGGTGGGGGGGGGGGGGAGTTTATTAAAGCTACGTTATTATCTAGGGGGGTCTATGACTTTGTGACGAAATGCTACCAGGGGGGAGGGGGGGTTTGAAAACTAAAAAAAAAAGCTACGTCATTTATGGATGTTCCCTTAGTCTAATTACAGGGTTCTCAAAACACTTAAAACTTTACTACGGAAAACATCTCTCGAAACGTCGAAGTCGAACTGCGCAGAAAAACGGTTGAATGTTTTCATAACACCGACGATAGTGCTATTAGCTCCATAATTGTTCAATCGAATGGGAACATACCATCGAAGATCTTTGTTTCTAAGTCCACGGGGTCGCACACTTAGAGGAATGGTTTCTAGGAGCGTCAAGAGATCAATCGTCAAGAGATGTCAAGAGATCGGCGACGAAGGAAGCTCGCGCTGCCTTTCTGCGGGCTTCAAGAGCGTCTATGTCTATGAAACGGCATCGATGTTCATAGCTTGGCAAGTGAAACGGGTCTTGCCAAGGCAGCTGTCTAAGGGCGAATCGCAAGAAGCGCCGCTGTATACCCAGCTAACATGAAATCGTAATAGAAATGATAATCCAAATCGAATATTAAGACTTTTTCAATAACCATCGTAAACAAATTGGTATTGAGTGATTTTATATCATCCATTCACGACAAGCGTTGCCCAAAAATAGTTGCGTCGGATAGCACTTTTTTCAATTCGTAAATATGTCTTCAATAAGTTGGGAATATGCTAATTCGACATTTACGATTTGAATGAACTTATTTACGATAAATGGGCGGTCCATCGATTGAAACTCTATCCGATCTCTCACTTTCTTCCTTTGATCGGTTTGTAAAAAAAAAATCTCACCTATAGAGCTATAGCGTGAATCTAATCAACTGATGAGTTGGCGTCGTGGTAAAATACCGGACTGCGAACTCGGAGGACTGGAGTTCAAATCTCGGTCGGGGAATTTTTTTTTCGGTTAACTCAAATTACTTAAAATCGTTTATTTTGCCTTTTATGGAGAAATCGAATCGTTGGAATCTTGTCATTGCAGATATATCGCCTCTACTTTTGTAGCTATATGCTATTTTTGTAAGTGTAATGCAATCTTTTCATCTGGTATAATTGTTTGAATAATTCTGTTGTTCCTGCGATATACCTTCTTAAATGTTTGCTGGGTAGCCTCGATCCGTTCGGCCCCATTCTGGTAGAAGGGACACCAAACATCTGATGCATATTCAAGGATTGAGTGAACGATACTGCAATACTAACTTTTCAACCTTGAAATCCTTGGCCGCACGAAATAAGAATCCAAGACTGCTCGAGGCTTTGTCGACAACGTAGTTTGTGTGTGTCTTGAATTCCAGCTTCCGGTCTAGAATAACGCCCAAATTGTTGATGTGTTCTACGCGTGCGATTGGCTCATCTCCGAGGAAGTACTCAGCGGAAAAAGGCTGTCGCCTTCTTGAAAAGCCGATGACTGCACATTTACTGCGATTTAAAGGCAGACAGTTTATATCACACCAGTGTGCGAAGATGTTAAATTGATTTTGTAGGAAATCAATATCGTCCTGGCCG
This sequence comes from Uranotaenia lowii, assembly GCF_029784155.1. Taxonomy (NCBI): domain Eukaryota; kingdom Metazoa; phylum Arthropoda; class Insecta; order Diptera; family Culicidae; genus Uranotaenia; species Uranotaenia lowii. The sequence continues at coordinate 287,778,159 of NC_073692.1, forward strand.
CTGTAAAATAGTTTTAAGGTCTTCAGCTTAGCATCGCTTTGGGCCGTCGAGGAGTGAGAACGCATCATTGAAGTAGATTAAGAAGATAATCGGCCCTAATTGGCTTCCCTGAGGCACACCAGAAGAAGCAGAGAATTGTCTGGAGAAATAGTCCCCCGTGCAAACTGTTATTTTACGTCCAGATAGGTAGCTCCAGAGCCAGTCAAGAAGAGTTCCACAGAAACCCAGTCGTTCGAACTTTCCAATGACAATATCGTGATTGACTTTGTCGAATGTGAATGCCGCAGACAAATCGGTGTAAATAGCGTCGGTTTGAGACTTCGCAGCAAAACTTTCATGCACGTGGGATGTAAACGTCAAAAGGTTAGTTGTCGTAGAGCGTTTGGGCATAAATCCGTGTTGATCGTCGAAAAAAATATTCTTACAGGACAAGAAAATCGGATCCAAGACCACTAATTTGAATGGTTTGACTACTGCGTATAAGGCTGAGATTCGCCAGTAGTTGTTGACAAGTCTCCTGTTGCCTTTTTCATACACCGGAAACATGTAAGCCTCCTTCCACAGTGAGGGGAAGCTAGCTCTGTCAAGCGAAGCTTGGAAAATAAGACTAACAGGAGTCAGCAAAACATGCATGAAACGTTTGATAACAGTTTCACGTATTCCGTCCGGACCCGTAGAGAAAGAATTTTTGAGCTTTGCTGCTGCTTTTGAGATGACTGCATCCTCAGCCACAATGTTGTTTATAGAGAAGCTCAGTGGCGCAATATTTCTTCCAAGTGTTCAAAGGATGTCGACGCTGTATTATAAAAAGACGAGAATTTTTCGGCAAAGCGCTAGATAGTTTTGGTGACAACGTTTACTGACTTTTTTGTAAACAGAATTTAGTCTACGATAAATGTCCTTAGTGGAGGTGGATCTTGATTTGTTATAATTTCAAAGGGCACATCTCTTTGCCATCTTTAGTCGTCGTAGTTCCGTCGTGAACCAAGGAGTCCGTAGGGTCAAGTGGGGTAATTCCGAGCAAGTGCCATACGCACTGCTGTGGGGGTGAATGAACAAAAAAAGTTTTAAAAGTTGAGGTCTAATATCCGATTGATAGCTGTAAGCTGTTTCCGATCCGTTTTTAAAATCTTATGATATTATTTCAGATGTTTTAAAAAAACATTACCCCGTGAAACGGAAAACGTTTTCGACAATGCTCAATGTTTTGAATATCTGATCATAGGAAATCCAGCTGGAATGTTGTTGTCAACTGTTTTACATCCTGTGTATGATGCTTTGTCTAAATTTTGAAGAAATTTCGCAAAATTTTATTCGCACTGATTCACAAACGAGTGTTCATGTTTACCCCATAGTTTTCTTCCTATGGGGTAGTTATGAACACATGTTCTTATTCATTTCCTGGCATTACTTTGGCTTTTTGATGGTCAAATGTTTTATTCATTAACTTAGGGGGCCATTCACTAATTACCCAAGCATTTCCAGACCTCTTTACCCCCCTCCCCGTGTAAGAAATTTTTCACAAAACTACCCCCTCCATCTTCTGTAAGATCTTAACACATAAAGGACTGTGAAGAATTCTTAGACAGGAAACATCAATACTCGGCATTCTGTATTACAGAATGCACAGGACCAAATTCAATAAATTTCATTTTTAAATTAGGTCTGCAATGTGTTAATGATAAGTTTTGATTTTTTTTTTTTAATTGAACTGAAAAACTATGCCAGTTCTTTTCAGTCTTTGAATAATACTTTTGAACCCAAATTTATCAAAAATTGAAGATAAAATTTAAAAATTGAAAAAAGTGAATAGAACAGAAATTTTGAAAAAAAAATAGCTCAATCCGTAACCAAATTTAAACAAGTCTTAATTTTGTTTAAAAAATTAGTGATAAGAACTTGCTTTTTATTGATAGAAAAAAGGCAGTCAAATATTTCAAAAATTAAGTGAGTTGTTCTTACTGGTAATACCGAAACCGAAAACTTGTATACCTGGAATATTTCTCTAATAAAGTTTTTACGTCCTTACAAAACAAGTTTTTTTGTATGGATAAATAACAAGTTTATAAACTAAATTTTAAAAATTGTTCAATTTTACTAAAAATAAAATTCACCATTTATTTACAAAAGGTTTGCTGCTCGAGTTTTTATTCATAACCACGTGAAATTTAACATTATTATGAACTTTGAATCTCTGTGGTGATTAGTAAAATATATGAAAAACTTTGATAAATTTAATAGGTGAATAAGTCCACAAAGCAAATATAAAAAAATCAATTTTCCTGTATGTTTGGACAACGTGCTGCTATTCAGAACATTAGAATTACAGCAAATAATAATTGTTTATGTGATAAATCCGGATAACAATCCGGATAACAAATCTATTTTCTTGCAGTCTTAGTTTTATAGTTAGATCCTTTTTTCAATGCTCATTTGTAAGAATTTTTTTAAATAAAGTACAAAATGAGTATTTTTGACTGAAAATTTTCTCTTTCAGTTTGGCGAGGAAAACTTCTGCAGTTCTTCAATTTTTTTTAGATAATACAGCTACTAATGTGAAATTTCGAAGAGGAAATGAAAAATTTGTATTAGTGTAAATATTTTCAAAACAGTCGATCATATAGAACTGACAAGCCTTGTAAAATTACTGTTCGCTGATTCAGTTTTACGAATTTTCGAATTTTCTGTATATGCATAGGTTTCAATTTTATGATACCTGAAAAGCCTAGCCCACGACATTTAGGTGAAGACTTGATGTTTGCTGCACAGAACATTTTAAACGGATGTAAAAATTATCGAGTAGAATAACTTGCCTAAAATTTCACTCGTATGGAGAGGTCCAATTACCCATTCGAGACGGATTGCACACCGTGTGTGCAATGACTTTCCGAGGCTATAAGACCGATTGCACACCGTGTGTGCAATGGAAGTAGTTTTAACTTTTTCATGATTTTGAATAATCTAGTGGACCAATTTTCATGGTTCTTGAACCAATAGAATCTTAAAAGCAAACATAATAATAATTTGGCATTGGTTTCATTGTGTATGAAAATGTCTCCAAAATATATGAGGATGAAAATGACTTATAAAATTAGGCAGCGCAGACAGAGATTCGTTTCGTCGATACAGACTATTGCAAGCTATTTGTGCTGTGTTTGTGGAAGTGTGCGTCGGTGATTGTTAAGGTTAGAGGGGAGAATAACTGAAATTGATATGCATCTAGGACCTGGTGTATAGCGTTTGTGTGAACTTCGTATTGTTAAGTCTTATTTTTTAACTCTAAAGCTTTAGAGCGTGCTGTTGGGTCCTTGGTGGAGTAGTTTAAGTAAATTCTACTTTCACCAAGGTGAAATCTGTATTTTATAGTTGAAAACATTATAAAAGGTAGCTATTCAACTAAACGTATGATCAAATAAAATTTAAATTATTGATAACTTTTGAACTAATTATCCAATTAAAAAACAAACAAAATAAATTTCAGCTCTATGGTAATTGCTAATAATATTAAAATTTTAACGTTCCGTTCGATGAGCCTTCATGAAATGTTGGGCAAATCACCCTCCTTTCAAGGTGCTATTCAGTAGAATATACGCAAGATTATGTCACGATCATTTGATTTTCTAATGTATATTATTTATGAAATATAGATCTGAATTATTACAAGAGCCAATTAGCCGCACTTAAATAGTTAAACTTATAGTTGAAATAGTTTTCAGATAAAAAATCCACAGGAAGACACAAGAAAAAATTGGGTAAAAACCGACAAAATTGAAAACATGGCCATGGATCACAAAAGTAAACACATTTTGAAAAAAACTAGAAAAAAAAATTGTTGGTTTAAACCACATTACATAATATTTTTTTGCATTATATTCTTTCCTTTATAACCAAACGAAAATTAAACGAGTGATGAACATGTTTAAAATATTTTTTTTTTCATTTTTCTACCCATTGCACACCGTGTGTGCAATGCGGCTCCTCGAAATAATTTTATTTCGAGGAGCGGACTGTACACACGGTGTGCAATGGACATTTTTTGGGAATTTGCGATTAAATTTTGGAAATTTCATTGAATTCATGTTTTTCAGATAAAATTTGATCGAATCAAAGAATAAAAAATTTTCGCTCCTGGGGGACGCGTTCGAAAAAAGTCGCCGTCTCGAATGGGTTAAGAAAATGTTCTGCAACGACATAAAGAAACGGAAAAAACAAACCAACCACAACGTAAAAGACGCAACCAAGAAATTAAACTCCCGAAACAAAGGATAGAAAAAATCAATAAAAAAGAACACTAGATAGCTTTTTTCTGTTGCTTTATATCTTAATTATGATTACATTTGTTTATTTTACAAGTTTTATACATGAATTTAATTGAGGTTTCATAGAACAACCCATTTTCTTATTACTGCTAATTATAATCATTATTGGTGTTGAACTGAGATTTTCTGATACGATATAGATATAAGTCATATTGGACAAGTCTAGGGGTAAATATGAACATACACAGTAAACGAAAATTACCGAGTTCGGTAATTTTTTTACCGAAATCCTAACATGTGTAAATCGTTAAACTGTTCGGTAGTTTTTTCGGTAAAAAATAAACGAACATCGGTTAATCGATTCTTCATTTACCGATGTTCGTTTATTTTTTACCGAAAAAATTACCGAACAGTTTAACAATTTACACATGTTAGGATTTCGGTAAAAACATTACCGAACTCGGTAATTTTCGTTTACTGTGTAGTTTGGGGTAATTATGAACATAATTTTTAAGTAAAAAATCACAATACACAGCTTATTATGGATAAATGTAACGTATAACTACTGTTACTTTTGAAAATTTTTATCCCAAGTTCGTAATACGTGTTCATAATTACCCCCTAGACAGTGCACAGTGGTCTAAAAGGGCTAAAAGTGGAACTTTTTTCTTAGCGCCTCTGTCTTTCATCTTATCTCTTAAGTGTCTACAGAACATTTGCTTCTTCAAACAGGCTTCATAACTGGAAAGCATCAAAAGTTAGTCAAAGTCCACTATAAAAAAATGAAACTTCTCACTTTTTTACTTCAATAGATAGAGCTTTACTTTATAGTACAAAGTTGTAGAAAACGTAAAAATATGAAAATTTGTTGAATACTTCAAAACTCTATTTTTTTTCAGAGCAGAGTTATAAAAGTTTTATTTTGAAAGTTATTTAAAAGTTAGTTTTTAAACTCAACTATAGTTAGATGAGGAATTACATGAATAAGATGTTCTGAACATTTTTTGGAACACTCAAATCACACGTTTTGCATAAGATTTCAACATTTTACGACGTTTCCTAGCCAACTTATTGCAACTTTAAGTTTTATTTTTACTCAACTTCGCGAGCGTTTATTGCAAAAACGTGCAAGTGGATTTTTAAAACTAATAAACCACATTGAAGCATGAACTAAGTACAACCAATTTGTGTTGTTGTCATTAGTCTCCACGCGCTTATATTTGAACACAACGAGCATATATTTGATGTGTTTTACGTGATTCCATACAAAAATTATTGTCAATTGCCTTCTGCCTTCGTATTGCGTAGCATCTGCGTAGCCTGGAAATCTATTTTTCCATTTTTTGTATGGAAACACGTAAAACACATCAAATATATGCTTGTTGTGTTCAAATATAAGCGCGTGGAAACAAATGACAACAACACCAATTTGTTGTACTTAGTTCATGCTTCAATGTGGTTTATTAGCTTTAAAAATCCAATTGCACGTTTTTGAAATAAACGCTCATGAAGTTGAGTAAAAATAAAACTTAAAGTTGTAATAAGTTGGCTAGGAAACGTCGTAGAATGTTGAAATCTTATGTAAAACGTGTGATTTGAATGTTCCAAAAAATGTTCACAACATCTTATTCATGTAAATCCTCATCTAACTATAGTTAAGTTTAAAAAACTAACTTTTAAATAACTTTCAAAATAAAACTGTTATAACTCTGCTCTGAAAAGAAATAGAGTTTTAAAGTATTCAACAAAGTTTCATATTTTCACGTTTTCTACAACTTTGTACTGTAAAGTAAAGCTCTATCTATTGAGGTAAAAAAGTTAGAAGTTTCATTTTTTTATAGTGGACTTTGACTAATTTTTGATGCTTCCCAGTTATGAAGCCTGTTTGAAGAAGCAAATGTTCTGTTGACACTTAAGAGATAAGATGAAAGACAGAGGCGCTACGAAAAAAGTTCCACTTTTAGCCCTTTTGGATCAGATTCCCAGTCGATGGAAACCAGGGTACGAGAAATCTCGTCTAAGTCGGCGTTCTTGAAGTCAAGATAGAAGGGTGCTAATTTTGTGACAGGAGCAAGTTTAGTGACATCGAGCGAGACCAATAAAGCAGGATGATGGTGTACCGCTTTAACGTACGGAGCAGGAGCCAAAACAACGGACGGTATTTCAGTTCCAGCGATAGTTTGAGTGATGTAGGCGGCATCCATAAATTACGTAACGCAAAAACCCACTTTTTACCCCCTTCTCCTATACTTTACAAATCATATCGCCACGATGTAACCTCTCTTTGAAAATTACGTAACGCTGATGATACCTTCTCACTCTTACAATCTAGTTATAATATTCCTGCTTTCAATAGTTCGAAAAAAAAACTTTTCAAAGTTTGTTTGACATAAATAACGTTAGAATACCGAAAAAATTGCTGAAATCAGACATCACAAAGATGGGCCAAGTTTTTGTGTCAGATAAATCAAAAAAAAATTTTGATATTAAATTTCTTTGTACTACTTTGTAAGATTCTAAAAGTGTCCAGAATCTTCGGAACACTAATGTATACACTCTAGCTTCACCCACGTTGAAGACTACAGCTTTTAAATAAGCTGACTTTGATTTGCTCATACTCCTCCCCCCCTCCCCCTCTCATGTCACAATTCGTAACGATAAAGCTCTAAAAATATTACAGGATTGAAGGTGTTATTAAACCATCTTTTAAACTTTTTTTTTAAAGTTTTTAAAGTTTTCAATGAGTAGATAGTTTCAAAAATGCATAAACTTATTTCAAACATTACGGAACGCTCGATGGTTTAGTATTTATGATCTATTATTATTTTCCCACTATGTTTGGATAAAATCAATCGGCAGCTAGATACTTTTGTCCAAAACGAAGATTACCACTAGCTTTTGTTGTTTGTGTTTTTGTGCTTATAACTTTCGAAAATACACTCGACACTATTCACTTTACGTGCTTTCATCCGTGGGTGAAAATACAACAGCACCAATATGAGACCACGCTTGCAACTACATACAATGTTTCAAACCCCTCCGGCGAAATATGTGTGTATTTATGTATGGAAGCGGAATTGCACTCACTGCACTTTCCTTTGGTTAAGGGGACAATTAACATGCACTTATGATGAAAACTAGAAGTTGAACTCGTTTTTTCTTTATTTGTTTTCAAAATTAAAAAAATGGATACCTTCTTAATTTTTGAAAAATTTAAACTAAGAAGAAATTCAACTTCCCCTTACACTGGAACCGGTTCCGCTGCGCTGAGAAACCTCTCATCGAACAACATCGTCGTCTTCTTCAATAACAACTGGAGAGCCCCTGAATGCGGGTCCTTCTGTTGCTATCGGTTCTGTGAAGTCCTCCTTTCGGAGCGGATCTTCAAATAATATCGGGTTGGTTTGGTTCTGAACTGGCATACATGTTGCTCGCTTGTTTTTCTGTGGGGGCGGGAGAACTTTCGCTGGAGATATACTGAGTAAGTATTAGAAGGAGCAGCCAACCTTCTTACTTAGTGCATTGAGGTCAAACTTGTTCCGTTATCGTACGTGCGCATTGTTGTAACATCCAAGCGGATTTCCAGCGAACGTTCTGCTGCTGCTGCTGATGCCAGGGGGTGGTGATGCCGAGCACTTGTTGAGGATTTGTGTTGTTCTACTGCAATACAGGAACAAAACGGAATTGTTTCGAAAAGCTTCCTTTGGGGCGGCAAACGACTTCAAGCAATAATAACACTCAATAAGGAGTAGTTTTAATGACGAAAAGTTGTTAATTGATAGCGCAGCCCTTTGCAATGGCATTATAATTGCTGTAAAGGAGAAAATGACAGAAATTATATTCATGTGATATTGGAGCAGTAAGAGGATCAAAGTTGTTAATGTAACGAGCTAGAACTTTAGTGTTTAAGGAATACATCCAAATAGAAAAGAAATTTGATTTCGTCCACCTCCAGCAGGAGGATGATTCGCTAAGAGAAAACACGCTTGCTACTTCAACAATTGGTGATTATTCATAATTCTTCTCATTCATTTATTCTGAACTGATGTTGCAATCCAGGAGTTGCTACCTGTGAATTTTCAGAAGCCTGCAGAATTTGAAAACTCTGAAGTACCGTACGAAAATTCTCAGAATCCCTTTCACACTTGAGATTCAGTGCAACACCTCCTCGTTGTCGGATGTAGCTGAAATTTGGAATAGGGCTTTCAGATGATTCTCTTAAATTATCCAAGAAATTAGAAAAATACCCAGCACAGTTGAATAAAAAAAAATTTGGAACCTCTAAACATGATTTATCTTTAGTTGGCCTCATACAAAAGTTTGTTCTCCACACTCTTATCTCTCATTTGGAGGCTAGTCCCCCAGATTCCCAGACATAATGCAATTTTGTGACACCCTAGTATACACCCACAAATCAGACTCTACTGCAATATTTAATGAACTTTCTTGGAGGTGGAATTATCGCTATAAGATTCTGTGCCGGATCAGCATTAACCCTTCGTTTCATAAAGTAACAAATTTGCAACAATAAGTTAAAACTGTTCGCATATTCAGTTGCAAATGAGTCTACTTTATAAGCTGCACATTGCTCCTCCTCATCCCTTTTGAGTTTCACTGAACAAATCGGTTATATTTCGAAAAAAATATGAAATAAGAGATGAATAATGAAACTTTTTAAAAAAAATCTCCATTTGCATTCGCATTTCAATATCTTTTCACCAAACTTATTCATCCTTTTATACAACAACCAGCGAATCTATAGTATTCACTGCGAAAAATTTGATAAAATGAAGAAGGTCGTAATTTGTGTATCTGGTAATCTCAAATTGTCAGAATTTTTCGTTATAAATGTAATTTTACAAATGATATAATACACACGTTGTTGAGAAACGAAAATGTATAATAAAATTCTTTTTTTTCGTGATGGTCCCATGAGGCCTATTTGGGACGGAAGTAGGTGGTGATCGGTTCGGAACGCACGCATTTTTTACGTCGCTTTCGCGAAAAATTTGGAAAATTCTAATTGTTCATATGAAAATAGTAAAAAAAACTTCGGACACATGTTTATTCATTTGCCTGATGGAACATTTAGTGAATCAAGTATGTTGTGTTGTACTCATAAATTATCGCTGGAGAGGAGGGCGTGTTTCAGTATTGTTTGTTAAACTTAGCTCCTGGGGATCAAAGGCGAAAAAATTGCCCCGCGATTGTGAATGTTATTTTTCGAATCTTATGTTCAGTTACACATGCCCTAAAGGAGTGTTTTTTTTTTTATTTGAAGATAAAGAATGTTAGGACTAATTTTTTTTTATATAATTGTGTTTGTGAAAGTTGTATTGGAAGAAAAATTTCCTTTCTGTACGTGTTGATACGACGCGTTGTTGTTGTTTCGAATGCTCCTAAAAATTGTGTGTTTTTCTGCCATGGTGATGCCTTGTGTTTGGTGGATTGCTGTGATTGAATACTTCTGTCGAGTTTTGCGTGGAAGTGTTGACAAAGGGGGTGATTCAGGGATGGTGACGAATGGTATCTGGGAGAACAGCTGCTGGACGTTTAGTAATTCACGGGAGAGGGAGTTAGCCTAAAATGTCCTTGCAATGTAAAACTTTATCGATTATTGTACATTTCAAAAATCATGAAGAAAAATCGTCGTTTTACCAAGAAAAGCTTTGTGTTTGATTAAGGGAAAAGAAAACTTTTCGTTTTCAATTTAATTGTCTCTCTTAGCACGTCTCCTGCTGTGCAAAGATAAGTATCCTTAATATGTTAACTCGTGCAATTAAGTCTTATTGAAGGTAAAAAGTTCTACTATTAATTAAGAAATACAATTTTAAAAAGCTTACTTTTTTAGTGAAATCGTAGTTTGTGTAAAATCTTTTCTTGAATCAAAAATTCTAACATGCATTCGAAATACCACACATCAGTAACAGTACATTTCTATCATTAAAGTTAATTGTTTGATAAAACCTTTCGAGTTCTAAACAGACCTCGAAAAGTTTTATGGTCTACTAATATTTTTCGATTTTCTTTTTCATTTTCAAGAGCGAGTAAAAGCGCTTTATCCTTTGTCGATGACCAGAAATCATTGTGCACTGAAATCCAAAACAGTTCAACTTAGAAAAAGTAAACCTTAGAATCTTTAAATCCATTTATTTATTTCATCAAATTCTTCAAAATACTTTTGTTTAGGTTTTGTGATTTCTGTGTACAAAATTAATCATTTCCAGCCTCTGAACAATGGTCCCAGTAATTCGTGAAGTTACTTCACATAACGTACAATTTCTTCATCAAGGAGCGTTTTTCTTAGCATGCTTCCAACGATATTCCATTTGAAACGTATGGTACTGGTGGTCCACGTTTCTTCTGTTCCTGTGTTCCATGCCTCTGCGTTCTCTGCTCCATTGTAGGCCCAACCAATTTATGTTTTCGGTTATTTTAATATTTTGGTGTTAAAATAATGGAAATTATGAACAAAGACAAGAAGAATAATAAAACTCTTTTATTATTCTTTGGGATCAGACATAAGTTCAGGCTATGGAAGTACGATTAGTGATAAGTGATTAGTGATGGTCCCATGAGGCCCATTTGGGTCCTCCCTCCACCCCATAGGCATCATTTGAAGTGGGAGGGACAATTTATCCTTTGGATATTTGTTCACACATTTCTTTGTAATTTTCTGTACTACTTGGTCGTCTTATCAACTCCCGCGTATGTCCATCACTGTACAGATTAAACATACGTCTGATATCATATTTCCATCACATTATTAAGATCGCATTTGGAATTCTTGCATATCTTAAAAAATTATCTTCACTTATAGTATTGCCATTCTTTAGAAGCTTTTAATATTTAAGTTACCTTTGATGTCTTGTGGCAAGCTGTTATACATCTTCAAGCCGTTGTAGAATATAGATCGTGTCGTCATTTCTTTTTTAGCAAAGGAAGTCTAAAATCTCATGCCCGTCGCGTATTGTAACTGTGAATATCGTTTCCAAACTGTAGATCTCGAGCCAAATTTGAAGGTAACACTCTTATTTTCATTTTATGGACAAACATTAGGCTATTATAAGCAATTCGTGCATCATTCACTTCCATCTGTACCGTTGAGCCGTCAACACGTACGCCGGAGCATCGTACCGTTGCTGTGTACCTGCAGGAAAATTTTTACATTATTTATTTTTTCCTTACCTGTTTTTCAATCAGCACTTTTCAGTGCTATAATTATTTTTATTTTCTTTTATTCATATTTTTCTCTTTTCTTTCCAGCATGGGGAAGTCTTCGGCCGGCTCAAGGGCCGGGAGAAAACGGATTGCCGAACCTAATTCAGGTCCATCGCCCAAAAAAGTTGAAATTTCCAATTCATTCGATGTCCTTCATAACATCGGTGATGAGGAAATATTCATATTTAATTCTGATAAGAGTACTAAGAAACCTTCTTCTTCTTATACTCTTAAAAACGAAAAGATTCCACCAATAACGGTCACGATTCCTGACTTCAATGCCTTTCGAAAAGAAATCGTCACTTCCGTCAAGGATGTGAAGATTTCTTTTCAGATCGGTTGAAGAGGAACTGCTCGTATATTGGCGGAATCTTTTAATGATTTTCAAAAGGTTTTAAATTATTTGAATAATAAAAAACACCAATTTTTTACGTACGACACTAGAAGTGATCGTCCATTTAAAGTTGTACTTCGTGGTCTCACTGGCGATCAGACACCGGATGAGATCACAGCTGAATTAAATTCTTTGTTAGGTTTTTCTCCAATTCAAGTAATTCAAATGAGGAAAAGAACCAACACGAATAATACCAGTAGTGTTGGTTTTGCTCCTGAACATTATTTGATCCATTTTAAAAAGGATCAGGTTAATAATTTGCAAATTCTTGAAAAGGCTCGTCTTATGTTTCATTGTCGAGTCAAATTCGAACCTTTTCGTAAATCTTCTACCAATTTTCTTCAAAATATTACGCAATGTCGTCGTTGTCAAGCTTTTTGTCATGGCACTAAAAATTGTAGAATGAATGCCAGATGCATGTTTTGCGGCTCATTCGATCATGAAAAATCTAAATGCCTTTTTGGTGGTGATAAGCCAAAAACAGAATTTTTTAAGTGTGCGAATTGCGCAGGTAATCATTCCTCGAATTCTCTAGATTGTCCCGTTAGGGCAAAAATTGTTGCTTCTAGGAAAAATCCCAAAGTTTCCAGAAAAGTTTCTTCTCCTCCTTCCTCTTTTTCGTCTTCACACGTCAGACCGGCAAACAACCTGCCTGTTCGCGGTCAGCCTCGGCCTACATTGGAATCACGGCTGGGTAATACCCGAAGTGATTTTAATGTTACCTGGGCTGATTCTGCGCCACAGACTCGTTGTTTATCGTTCTCAGAGGTGGTTGAAAATGGGTTTCCCTCTTCAGGTTTAACTAATAAAAATGGGAAAAAACCAAGTCTCAACGTTCATGCGAAGGCTTTGGAAAATCCCCGAAATTCAAATACTTGTTCTTCTCCTTCATTTTCTGATCCTAACAATTTTGTTGATTTGGGTGAGATAACTGAGGAAAAATTAAAATTTTTGCATCAAAATTTAATGGAAATGATGCAACTTATGTTGAAAGCAAATTCAATGTTTGAAGCTTTCCAAACTTCTTTTAATTATGCTAACAAAATTATTATGACTTTGCGATTCCCTCATGGATCCAAATAGATGTTTAAATATTATGAATTGGAACGCTAGATCTTTGCTGGCTAACCAAGATGAATTCTTTTTATTTTTGAAAACTCAAAACATACATATTGCTGCCATCACTGAAACTTTTTTAAAGCCAGAAAATAACTTGAAAAGCAATGCTTTCTTTAAAATTTTACGAAATGATCGACTTGATCGACAAGGTGGGGGTGTAGCTATTGTCATCAATAGTCGTCTCAAATTTAGACTTCTCCCTTCTTTCAATACAAAAGTCTTAGAAACAATTGGAATTGAATTAGAAACTTCTATGGGGAAAATTATAATTGTTGCCGCATATTTGCCTTTCCAATGCAGCGGTGAACAGAAAAATTTTTTGAAGGGAGATTTACAAAAACTCACCAGAAATAAATCTAAATTTTTTATTATTGGTGACTTTAATGCCAAACACCGATCTTGGAATAATATTTCATCAAATTCTAATGGGAAAATTTTGTTTAATGATTGCTCTGCAGGTTATTATACTGTTGAATATCCTAATGGGCATACTTGTTTTTCTTCAATTAGAAATCCTTCCACAATTGATTTGGTTCTAACGGATTTAGGCGAGCATTGTAGTCAATTAGTTACTCATGCGGACCTCGATTCAGACCACCTTCCAGTAACTTTCTCTTTATCCCAAAGTCCCATTGAAAACCCTTTAAAATCAACTTTTAACTTTCAAAAGGCTAACTGGGAGCGATATATGAATTTTATTGAACGTAATTTAGATGTAAACGTTCCACTGAATTCAATAGAAGATATTGATTTGGCTGTAGAAAATTTGACAACTTCAATAGTCAATGCTAAAGCCGCCTCAATACCTAAAGTTAAACATAAATTTAATCAACCTTTAATTGATGATGATCAACGTACTAGGGATCCTTATTTAAAATTTATTTATTGCGACCTTCAAAAAGAGATCAAACGTCGTTTAAATTTCATTCGTAATGAAAATTTTGCTAAAGCAGTAGAGGACATAAAACCCTACTCAAAGCCATTTTGGAAATTAACTAAAATTCTGAAAAAGCCCCAGAAGCCAATTCCTACTTTGAAAGATGGGGATAAACTTCTTTTAACTAATTCAGAAAAAGCTCAAAAAATAGCCCAACAATTTGAGTCTGCTCATGATTTTAATTTAAACGTTGTTAGTCCAATTGATGCTCAAATTTCCCTAGAATTTGATGATATTCTTTCTAAGCAAAATGTGTTTGAAAGTTCTTCTGAGACAAATATTGATGAACTTAAATTGATTTTCAAAAAATTTAAAAATATGAAAGCTCCAGGGGAAGATGGGATTTTCTATATTCTTATTAAAAAGTTGCCTGAAAGCACTTTAAATTTTTTAGTTAAAATCTTCAATAAATGTTTTCACTTGGCTTATTTTCCCAATAAATGGAAAAATGCCAAAGTAACTCCAATTTTAAAACCTGGAAAAAGTGCCTCAGAGCCTTCAAGTTATCGACCAATTAGTTTGCTTCCTTCTTTAAGTAAACTATTTGAGAGAGTTATTTTGAATAGAATGATGATTCACATTAATCAGAATTCTATTTTCCCTGATGAACAATTTGGTTTTCGTCATGGACATTCTACTACACATCAACTTTTGAGTGTAACTAATATGATTAACGCTAGCAAATCTGAAGGTTATTCAACTGGTGTTGCTCTTCTAGATATTGAAAAAGCTTTTGACAGTGTTTGGCACAAAGGTTTAGTAGCTAAATTAGCTCGATTTGATTTTCCTGTATATCTCACCAAAATTATTCAAAATTATTTGACTAGCCGAACCTTACAAGTAAGCTATCAAAATTCATGCTCTGAAAGGACACCCATTAGAGCTGGTGTCCCTCAGGGTAGTATACTTGGGCCAATTTTATATAATATTTTTACTTCTGATCTTCCTGATGTACCAGAAGGAAAAGGTAGAAGATTATTTGCTGATGATACTTTGCTTTCAGCCAAAGGTCGAAATTTACGGGTGGTACGCAGTAGATTGCAACAAAATTTAAATTCCTTTTTGAATTACTTGAAAATGTGGAAAATTTCTCCTAACGCTTCCAAAACTCAACTTATTTTATTTCCCCATAAGCCAAGAGCTCAATTTTTAAAACCTAATGAAAATCATTCCATAACTTTTAATGGGGTTTCATTAGAATGGTCTGATCACGTGAAGTACTTGGGACTTACACTTGATCGGAATCTTACTTTTAAAAATCACATTGAAGATTTTCAATCTAAATGTAATAAATACACTAAATCTCTTTATTCTCTCATCAACAGGAAATCCAGGTTGTGTCTGCGAAATAAGATGTAAATCTACAAACAGGTCTTTCGACCAGCGATAATGTATGCAGTTCCGATTTGGTCTAGCTGCTGCGCGACGAGGAAGAAGGCCATCCAGAGGATTCAGAACAAGGTTCTGAAAATGATTTTGCGGCTTCCACCTTGGCACAGCACCGAAGATCTTCATCGGATTGCGGGCATTGAATCGATCGGAGAGATGGCCAACAAAATTATCTCCAACTTCAGAGGCAAATCGATGCAGTCTTCCATCGCAGAGATTCGTTCTCTTTACAATTAAGTTAGATTTTAGGATTTAGGATTAAGTTTATACATTTTTTTTTTGCTCAACAGGATATTCTCCTATAAATCAAATTATTTATTGCTAAAGCAAATTAAATCAAATAAACAATGTTTAAAATTAACTGTATCAAAGAGTTGAACTGATCATAATTGATCTGAACACTTTAATTTAACTTTAATAATGTAACTTAAATGTAATGATTAAAAGACTAATAAAGACATATTAAAAAAAAAAGCAATTCGTTGTTTCACAGACAGCCATTTAAGCATGTCAAGCAAAAGAGCACTAGACGTGTAGCGGTTGCAACGTGTCACAACTCTTATAATCTTATTTTGGATTTTCTGCAATCGCTTTATTTGTGTGTCTGAGGCTTGAAGTAGAATTGTAGAACAGTAATCAAAAAGTGGCATAATTACTGACTTCACATAAATGATATTTGGCCAGAAAGTCAAATACCTATTTATCCGACAAAGTATACCATATTTTTTGCAATTTTTTGATTGTATAATCCACATGCTTTTTAAAGTTTAGCTTATCATCGATTTGAACTCCTAAATACTTTATTTGACGTACTCTTTCGATCACACATCCGCCAATTAGCAGACTTTGGCAATTCACAATTTTGCGGTTGCCTATTATCATCCAGTTTGTTTTATCGAGATTTCGACATAATTTTCTTGATTTCAGAAACTCAGTAATGTTTTCCAGATCAGCATTTGCATCATGCATTATGAGTTCTAAATTTTTACCAGTCCAATAAGACACAGAATCATCAGCAAACAGTTTCAGGTGACCGTGTTGTAGGCACATTTTCAAGTCGTTGATGTATAAAATAAATAGAATTGGCCCCAGGAAACTTCCTTGAGGGACACCTAACTAATTTTCTTTGTACTGAGAGTAAGACGAGCCAAACTTTGTCCGTTGCATTCTTTTTTCCAGGTAACTTTGGAACCAGTGTAAGACCATGCCACTTAAGTCGATTCTTGCTAACACATCCAACAATTTCAGTCGATCAATCGTTTCAAACGCTCTCTTGAAATCAAGGAAAACAGCGACTGTATGATTACCATTTTCAACATTATCTTTCCATTTTCGAAGTATCGAATTAATCGCCGTTTCCGTGGAATGATGTTTCCTGAATCCAGATTGTTCTCAATCAAAATATTTTCCGATTTAATGAACTGCAGCAATTTCCATTTACTGCTAAATCCAGGACCTTCTCTTGTAACTCCAACATGTTAATAGGTCTAAATACAGTTGACTCTCGTCTGTTTTTGAACAGGGACCACAGTTGAAAATTTCCATATGTCTGGCGTTGTACCTGATTGCAGACTCGTGTTCATAATTTCCAATAATGGATTTGCGAGTATTGTCAAAGAATGCTTGAAAACTCTTAATGACACATTATCAATGCCCGCTGTAGATTTCATGTTGTTTACTATTTCAAAGAACGCTTTCGAAGGAGTTCCAGTTTTGACAATTGTAATGTATTTGACCTAAGCTGATATTTGAACAAGAAGCTATACTATCATGGATTTGCATGACACTGTCCACAATTCGTTCGTAATCTCAACTTCATTAAAACAAACTGATTCAAGTTTTGCACCTCCTGGATTGACCAAACTTTTATTCGTTTTCCATAACAGTTTTCCTTCGTTTCTGTTTCTATCTAACTCCTCTTGAACTGATTGATTTTTAGCTTCTTTTATTTTCTGAGAGTATTCGTTTCGAACAGTTTTGTACTTCAGCCAATTGCTCTCACATTTCAGACGAAGACACTGGCTGCACATTGGATCTCTTCTTCTTTTCAGCAGATGAAGGTTACTAGAGTACCAGTTATTAGACATTTTTCTGTTTACGCCTCGTTCGTTAACAAGAGCATTGATACTATTCTTCAGTAATGAATCAAAACCTTTAACAGAATTGGTTAAATCACGAAGCAGGCGTCGTTTGCGCTAGGCGAATGGTAAATTCCACCAATAAAGACACTTTCTCTTTCGTTCTTTAACTTTAGAGCCAGTATCCAATTTATTTCAAGACAGGTATTCAACAAAACATCTATTTTGAATACATTTTGCACAAACATCGTAACCCCACCCGTATGTTTCGAGTGTGAAAAACAGTTTACCATTGTGTATCCTATCATATCTATAGTGTTAGAGTGTTAGATTCCTCAGTTAAATTAGTTTCAACCAAGACCATAACAAACGGTTTGAATTCTTCTATGATAACACAAATTTCATCAAACTTACTACTCAATACACCTTCATTAATGTACAAAATTTCTGACATTGTTTGCTCCTTGCTATAGTCAATGAACTTTTTTGCCTATGCTAGTTTTCTTTTGTATATTTAACATTCACAACTCCAAGCGGAATGACAAATATCCAACTTCTCCCCAGCAGACTTTTCCGTTAAATTGATTCTAAAACAGTTACTACACTTTTCGAATTGAGCCGTGCGTTTATTTGTATCATGACTTTCAGCGCATTTAGCGCAACATGTCTGTTCTTAACAGTTGTCAGCTTTGTGACCATATTGCCAGCATTTAAAGCACCTAAGGGCAATTACTGCTTCATAAACATTACACCTTTCCCATCCCACAATGACTTTACCACGCATTATTAATATTATTAATATTGTGAACATTTCAGCGTCAACTTCAATGGTAGCAACCATTGGATTATGCTTCCATTTATCATTATTCTCTATTTTGACAATCTTCAATCCTGAATTGGTCAAATTATTTTGTTTTTTTTAAGAACTAATAAAATCTACATCTTTAAAATTTTCCGTATATTCGAATCCTACTATCTTAAGGTTAGGCCAAGCAGGTTTTTTTTATTTCGATTGCGTATTTTTTGCCCAAAACTTTCTGAGAATGAGTTCTTCAAGTTATCTACAATTTTTTCCTGAGCTTCTTAATATCAGCGCTACGCTCAATACAAATATTAATGATGCTCATTTTGCAACTATACGTTCAAGAAGCAAACATTTCAGATAAGTATTAGTTAATAATTGCTATGAATTGCAAACTGATTGAAAAACTCTGAGATTCCATTATTTTTCTGAAGTATTTGACTTTTCAACGATAAGGCCGATAAACTTATTAACAAACATAACTATCGGTGATTAAATTCTTCATTTAGTATTTGACTAATTCGTGATCAGGAAATTTACTTCACTCTAAATATAAATTTGGCTGAAAATTAGATTATCAAAATCAGTTTGAAGTATGAAGCATCTGGAACTTAATTTTAATTGATTTGTTCTTGAATTTCAAGTTATCATACAAAATTTTCTATTTTCTATGTCTTGAAACGAATGAAATAGTTACACATTTGCAACAAATAAATTATAATGAATATGAAAAATCATTTTTGGTTTTCTCCATGTAGGTACTCTGCCGGCCAAAAGTTTGGGATCACCCGCTGAAAAACATGGAAATTTTGATCGTTCTTATCTTAGCCGTCTTAGGACATATTGCGAATCTTCTGATCTCATTTGAAAGATATTGTACAATAGCGATTTCGGAGATATTTTGCCGAGAAATAATGTTTTAGTTTTGAACCTCAAACTAAACCTAAAGTAAGAACGTTTTCAAAAAATCGTCCTCAATATTCAAAGCCGAGCATAGGGTGGACCAAATTTCAAAATTTGAGTTGCATCACAATCCTTATTCTTTACTTCTCAAAACATAATGAGAAAAATTTGTAAAAAAATTTAAGAAAATACTTTAAATTAATGAAATAAACACTTATGTTATCGTCCAATAGTTTGGGATCACCCCTTAGTGCGGTGTATCGCCCAAAAGTTTGGGATCATTCTTTTAAAAACATGCAAATTTATCTCATTCTTATCTTTCTTATCTAACATCGTATTGCAGATCTGAAGGTTTCATTGAGAAGCTTAGAATTGATAATTTTCATAAATTCATACAAAAATTAAATTTTAAAGGGATAATCATGAAAAATTCACCTGAAATTAATTGTTTTTAGAAAGTTCACACGTATGATTCTAAATTTTTTATGGTTATAACTTTAAAATTGATTTTATAAATGAATTTTTGAAAAAACAACAATTCCTAAGCTTCCAAATAAACCCTTCAGATCTGCAATACGATGTTAGATAAGAATGATATGAAGGAGATAAATTTGAATGTTTTTAAAAGAACGTTCCCAAACTTTTGGCCGATACACCATACTAAGGGGTGATCCCAAACTTTTGAACGATAGCTTAAGTGTCTATTGTATCAATTAAAAGTACATTCTAAAATTTATGCACAATTTTTTTATTGTGTTTTGAGAAGTAAAGAATAAGGATTGTAATGCAACTCATATTTCGAAATTTGGTTCACCCTATCCCGAAATGATCGGCTTTGAATATTGAGTGCGATTTTTTTGAAAATGTTTTAACTTAAGTTAAGTTTAAGGTACAAAACTAATACATTATTTTTGGGCAAAATACCTCCGAAATAGCTGTTGTTCATTATCTTTGAAATGAGATCAGAAAATTTGCAATATGTCCTGAGACGGCTGAGATATGAACGATTAGACTGAGTTGATTTGGGGTCATTATTGAATTTCTCAAACCCTGGGGTCTTGAAAGCTTCGTTTTGGTCCAAAAGTCATCCATGATTTTTTGCAGAATTTTTAAGTAACATTAACATGAGTAAATTTGAACTTTTAGGTTTGTATGGGAAAATTGAATGTTTTGTACTGAAAAATAAACATCATTTTTGTTTCTTCTGTGGAACCGAGCCTGCTAACGGTTTTTGTGCCAATTCATAATTTCTTTCAAGAAAATTTTCCGCTGAACAACTCATTGATAAACAAGAAATTCAATTGACACCACTGCTGCCTAGCGAAGTATTGCAAGACCACTTTTCATGCCATACTTCGTGGGGCACAAGCAGTGGTGTCAATTGAATTCATGGTTTATCAATCCAACGAGACATACACCTATTAAACAGCTAATAACTTTTTTGTCTAAAAAGATACGAAGTTATGATGTTTGACAAATTTGTTCAGCGGAAAATTTCCTTGAAGAATTTAATACATTGGCACAAAAACCATTAGCAGGCTCGGTTCCACAGAAGAAACAAAAATTATGTAGATTTTTCAGTACAAAATACTTAATTTTCCCATACAAACCTAAAAGTTCAAATTTACTTATGTAAACGTTGCTCAAAAATTCTGCAAAAAATCATGGATGAGTTTTGGACCAAAACGAAGCTTTTAAGACCCCAGGGTTTGAGAAATTCAAAAATGACTCCAAATCGACTCAGTCTAATGAACGATCAAAATTTGCAGGGTTTTTAGCGTTTGATTCCAAAATTTTGGCCGGCAGTGTATATACACATGATTCCATTTTTTTAAATGACTTTGAATTATAATAAAAAATCATGAAACGAAGAGTAATTATGATATTTAAAACTATTATTGAATGAAGAATTTTATTCTATTTTATTTCTGATAATTGAATGGTTAACATAATGCTTACACCGAAAAAAAGATTTTTTTTAAGTTTAGTATCTGATACTAAAAATTTTGTTTTTTCTTACAACTTTTTTGAAGGTTGACAAGCATTTTCACTTGTGCATTAAAAGGTTTCCATGATTGAATATGGTTTTAAAATATTTTCAATATTCCCGTATTTTATAAAACGGGGAAACTACTTACTTTTATATATTTTTCGCCCAGAAGTCACGGCGAATGTATAACAGTGTTCATTAAGTTGAAACCTTTTTTCTGAATCTTTTTAAAATTTCACACTTTTGCTTAAAAGTGCACAAATTTTATCAATGAAATTTTACCTTGTATTTTCAAAAGTTATACCGGCAGCAAGAGTTGATAGGAAAAAAAATATAAATTTTCATTCGGTGTCCTAAACACTTCAAAGTCAATTTTCAAATTCTTTACACCTCGGAAAATGTGAATTCTGTTTTTTTTTGTGATATAATTATGAATTTAGATATTGAGTACTGGATATGAATTTTAATCTTTATAGCAGAACAGCAATTCCTTCATTATGAAACAGATTTTATAAATACTACAATAAATCATTCCTTTTTGGCTTTAAAACCTTATAGGGAAAGCAAAAGTTACAAGTACACAATCTCTTCTTTTGATTCTTGTTACTGGAACCTCTTGTGTTTAAAAGCATAAACTTGAATTTAAAAGTCTTGAGAAGATTGTTAAAATTTATGCTCTTAATATTTTATATTAGATTCATGCTTGGCATCACTAACATTTTTTTCACGGTCATCCATAATCTGACTTTTTTTGTGCTGGATTTCAAACAGGATTAAATTGAAACGCATCTTAAGTTTAAGTTTTTATTTTTGAATTTAATAATTTCGGTTACTTTTGAGTTTCATAATTCATATTTAAATGATGGCAAATTCAGGGTGAAATAAATTTGTGCACAAGAATCTTTACTGTGATTCAGAACTCCAATTCTTATTTTGCAATCTTATCATAACACCCATCTTTTAAGTAAGACTTTGAAAGGTTTAAAAATTCTCAATAAACCAACTGTAAAAAAAGAAAAATACAGACTTCGATATTCCAATTTATACTTGAGGTTATGACACGTATTAGTTTTTTATTTTCAAAGTGAAGTTTTATTGAAAAATTTTGTCTGGATTCTGAATTGATGATTTTCCGTAAACCGGGGTAAGATTGATCACTTTTTTCGACATTTTTCGAGCATTTTTTCGGTTAAGGGGATTGTGGTATGTTTCAATTTTTTTAAACCAGTACTGGGCTCCTAAGAATGTAAAACATGGTTGCAGAAATTTACTAGACTACTTTATGTTTGATTTAAAAATCGATCTCGTCTTTGTTACGAATTTGATGCTTTGGGGTAACATTGATCAGTCGCTATTTGACGGTTTTAACGAGTTTTTTTTATCATAAAGGATACAAAACACCTTCATTATATCTACAAATGGTAGTTTATCAATTGCTAACGCAGTTAGGAACACACTCAAATGATTTTAAAATAATCATGAAACTCTACAAAATTGACCAGAACACTTTCGGTAGCTTAAAGATACTATTTTAATATGTATCTTTTGGTCCAGTGAGTTCTGGATATACAATGCTGAATTTCGGGGTTTCTTGGTTTAGATTTCTTCGCGGTTCAAAATAAAAATCATCGCGGTCCTTAATTTGTTAATTAAGACCAAACAACAATTAAAATCGAAAGATGGATAATGATGCTGCATAAATTTAGAGGCTAAATTTTTTAACATTACTTATAAAATTTTTACTACAAAAAAAAAATAAATTTTGCCAAAGCTGCTTCTTTGATTTCATCAGAGAGGGTGAATGTTTGCAATCCTTCTGAAAAATAGATATTTCAAGATTTTGGAATTACATTTCACTTACATTCAAAATTTTCAAAAACAAACAATGTTTTTCCCAATAATTGATTTAATGTTTGTTTCGAGAATATCGTTATCTTTAATGTTACACATGCTATTCAATTTAACAAAAAGCAAGAAAACTATTGAGTTCCTATTAAAATTTATGGTTCACGTGACGTTCTGAAAAAGAGTAGTGTTCAAACTGTCAAGCACTGAAAATTTCAAAAATATTGAATCAATTTTTTTTTTTAATTATTAAATGTTTATTTCTGATGTTATATCTTATGTCATAATTTACTATTTGGCTTTTAAGGGGGGGGGGTAGGGTCTAACGGGTATAAAAAAACACCATTTTCACGATTTTTTTCTGGAGCTATCGTTCAAACAAATGTATTCAAATTTTTTGCATTATACAAAACATTGTTAAAAGAACATTTAGTATTTTTTTCGTAGAAAAATATTGAAAAATGAGCCGGTGACGGAGCATTTTCGAGGATGCCTTTTAGAAAACAGGATTTGCGGTGGACACTGTATCTCAGCACAGAATCGTCTGGTGTCAAAAAATCGGAGCAAAATATTTTTAATAGATGTTTTTCTGGACCCCAACGTTTTTATTTAACTTAAAAATATTTTTATAAAATTTTTGTGGCTGTTTGAAGTAAAAACTACGATTTTTCACTTAAAAATCCGCCATTTTTCACCTTTAAAATCTTCCCAAAATAAAAAAATCAAAAAAGAAAAACGTTGGGGTCTGGTATTTCATATATAGAAAACATGTTCCAAATTTGAAAAGAATCGGATAAGTAGTTTTCAAATGACGATGTCCACGGACTTTAAAAATGTGCTTTCGAGAAAAACGCGTTTGAAGTTTCTGCTCTTGCTTTCTTGCAGTATTAGATAGGAGGAGATAAAGGCCTATAACTTCTACAGTTTTGCTTCAATTGACTTGAAAATTTGACACAACATTCTTGAAATGTTTTACAATAAGAAAATAAAAAAATAAAAAAATCGATTTTTTGAAAATGTTAGACCCTACCCCCCCTTAAGTAGCAAAAAAAGGGTTTCACAGGTTGTTCAGCTAACTTTGAGCTTAAGAGGCACCCGTGTTAGTTATCATGGGACTCTCCAAGTTTGAGTAAAAAAAACTCTTTAAATATACATTTTTCTTAATTTTTTTTTTTTATGATTTGAACATAAGTTAAGGCTGGAATTTTTCACAATGCGCGATCAACGCTGGGATTATTATTATAATTATAATTTATTAGAGACTTTTTAACCACCCGGGTCATTCGGGTCTACCATCGACGCTGGAATGAGTGTCAAAAAAATGTAATAAACAAGAAAGAGCCTTTTTCGATCAGAATCACATAAGACAAATGTTTGAGTCCCTAACTATCATTGCTATAAAAAGTGCATAAGCATGTACCATTGCTAACGTCTGTTTTCTAATTAGTATTAGAAACACAACTTTGATCTAGGAATTACAGCTTAAGTGGTTTCAATCCCCCAGTCTCTCTTTTCTTGATTGCACCTGCTTACTAACCTCCAGATTGAAAACTTTCAAAACACCAGATTCAAAATTGTTCAATTTTCCATTAATAACTTGTGCAACAGACCAAAAACAAATCTCAATCTTCTGTTTAGCGTGTACTGCTGAAAGCGAAGGTTCCCATCCCTGGATGGGCCAATCGGTCCTCTTCTGCCGGCAAACGCAACTAGGATAAAACACAATTTCGCCATCACCGGTACGAATATATCAAAGCTGTCGCCCTGCAGTGTTGCCTGCTTTCCAAAGAATCTTATCCAGAATTCAGATTTTTTTTTATATCTATGAGATCAAACTGCTGTTAAAAATCATATTTTCTTAAATTACATTAATTTTTATAATCTCAAAATATCTCAGGTAATTTTCCACTAATTAAAAAAAAAATACCAGGATTATTAAATAAATACTTCTAGCTTTCAAATGAGCTTCACCTAGACTTTACTTCAAAGAAGGCAACTTGGCCCTCAAAGTCCGATTCCGTCATCCAGGAGAGACACATAGCAATGGCATCTAGCTCAAATTCGTGCAACATCGTCATCATCATCGTCGTCGTCATCTTCTGCTGCTTCTTCTCCCTGGACAAAGATGACGACTATGTTGGCCAACAACGGAACCTTACCTTCTAGCCACTTGAGCTTTTGGCTCTTCTGTACCTATAGATGGTTCTAGTCGCTGCCACATAACTTGGCTGCCGTTTTTGGTCGGCTGCGATGGCAGCAATCTGCGGATTTTCCGCTTATATTCAATGCATATTTATATTGCTAATGAAATATGGAATCGTTTATAACGTGATATTTATTCTCCTTTGTCATATCTTTCCGAGTGCTGAGCGAAATTATCGAACGATAGCACCGGAGAATGTCAGTCAGAGTCAGAAGTGGTGCAGCGAGAGCCCATACCGACTTTAGTTTAGAGTGTGGTGTCATGAAACATTGCGAGCAATGATGATGGCAACATTTAGTCTTACTTAACCTTTCACGTCATCCTTCATGCAAAAGCTGCGCTTTGAAGAACGTGTTCGGTGATGCTGGTGATGTTTCTGCTGTCACCGCTTTCTGGCTAACGAACGACGTTCTGCTGCGGAATTACTTCAAGCTTTGATTTTAGTTGATGTTGCTCTATGTTGATGAGAATTCAACCGTACTATCATGCCAAGAAGATTGTGGTTGAGTACAATTGTGGCCGTTCGAAAATTTAAAAAGATTTCGAAGAAATTTCATGATGGTTGCTTAGATCTTGAATAACACGCATTTGAAGCGAAATTTAATCAAATATTATCACCTTCTAAATGTTTATATTGATATGAAATTTGAGTGAGATACATGAATAATTGCTACGCTTTTCAATAGATGATACAAAAATTCTGCCAAATTTGATGATTAGAGTTTTGTAACTTAACTTTGACGAAAAAAATCCGCAATCAAAGTTTAAAATATTATTTCGGCAATTCTGCCATGTGGCTCCTGAGACAACTCTCTGGAGCCACCAAATCAACCATATTTCAGGAAATTTTTAACCCAAGAAAAGTAAACACCAGAAAGTTGTACCGAAGCAGATAAAAACGACTTGATGTAACTTTTTGTATCTCCGGTTCATCAATCTGACAATAAAGACAGATTTCAAAATCATAACTTACATTTTTCAGAATATCGGATAATAGTAACTACGTAATCAATTTTTAACAGTCTCAAATTTCGAAAAAAATACAGCTTAAACTGATAATGCAAAAAAGATGAGTTCATTCGTTAATAGAGTGCTGCTCGATATGTTTATTATCAATGGATCATCTTATCACTATCAACCCCTTCTC
Source organism: Uranotaenia lowii (assembly GCF_029784155.1). Lineage (NCBI taxonomy): Eukaryota > Metazoa > Arthropoda > Insecta > Diptera > Culicidae > Uranotaenia > Uranotaenia lowii. The sequence goes on from NC_073692.1 coordinate 287,804,446, forward strand.
AATGTTATCTCTTAATGATTATGAAAAAGTTTGCAAAGTCTTCGATACCGTCAACTGAGGCATCATGCAACACTTTTCAACCTCAATAGCCTTTTAAAACTTAATGTCCACATATAAATATACCACTTGTATATCAAAAGTTTGAAGCTTGACGGGACATCAAATTTATATAGTCAGAAAAAATATTGGTTGTCGAAAATGTTTTTGAAGAAAAAGCATTGGGGTACTGCATAAATTTAGGGGTAAAAAATGCTTCAGTAGAATTTACTAGTTGAAATCATAAAACTTAATGTTTGGATGGATGAAACGATATTTAAAAGCAGAATCTTTGATTAAACCTAGACTGGTAACTGAATTATAAAAATATTCATTTAAAAAAATTTGGAGATTATCCTAAAAATATTTTAACACTAACAGTGTTGGTATACCCAAGTAACACCGAATAGTTTTATTAGACTGTTCAAGCTCCCTATAAAACCAAAACTTTATTCAGTAGCCTGCTATAAAACTATAAATATTACTTGGGATAGGATAATAAAGGCAACATATCTTAGTTTGAAGGTGATATCATTAAGTATATGGGTTTTTTTTATGTTCTGACGGGCTTGCGCAGGAAGTCTTCGGATTTTTCCTAAAATTTAAAATTTTCTTCGTTTCAGCACCATTAAAAAACATGTGTTTTGCAGATTTCTAAAACCTATTATTTGTTTGTTTCTGATGGGCTATTTTATATTCTACGCTAAAAATAAAGAATCTGGTCGCATCTTTTCATTTACTGCAGCGCCCATAGTTGTCACATCGCGAATCTATTGTATTGACAGCACGGAAAATAATAAAAAGGTAAAATTTACCGAGATAGCCAAGGTAAACGATTGTGAAAGCCAAAAAGGTAGCTTCTACCTCTTCGAGGTGAAACTCACCTCACAGCGAGGTAAAATTTACCTGAATCGAGGTTTGAAAAAAGGTACAATTCACCGAGGAAAAAGGTGAATCCAAAAAAGGTAAATCTTACCTCGTAGCGAGGTGAAGTTTACCTGTATTGAGCTGAATAAAAAAGTATAATTCACCTAGAAAAAAAGGTAAAACCAAATAAGGTAAAACTTACCTCGTAGCGAGGTGAAGTTGACCTGGATTGAGCTAAACAAAACGGTACAATTCTTCTCGAAAAAAAGTGACTATTCGCCGACCCCGTTTATTGAGGTTAAGCTGTTTTGTCATTCAGGAACAAGTTTGCTTTGTGCATAATATGTGAAAATCGGAATAGAATGGTAAGTGTTTTCTTAGATATCATTTAGTTGTGCTGGTTCTCGTCATAATACATTGCTTTTGTTTCAGATCGACCCATAGTGCTTATAGGTGTATTCCACGTCATCCTCCAGCCGGAAAAGCCGAACCTGACCGGATTAGCCGAACAGAGGGGGTTATGAATGTACGCAACGCAGGAGTATTCAGCGGCCATGGCGGCTCGGAAGAACGCGAAGCCGAATTACCAGTCCCTATTTATCTCCAATAAATATAATTTTTGATAGAATTTTGTATTTTTTTAATTCTTATTGAAGAAACCAATCAAACCAACCAGCATTTAAATCAGTAAATGGGAAAACGGTATTATTTACTATTTTGCTAGGTGAATGCGAAAAAGGTAAAATATACCTTTTTGCTAGGTGAATTGAAAAAAGGTATAATTTACCTTTTTGCTAGGTGAATGAAAAAAAGGTAAAATTTACCTAGAAAGAGGGGTGGAAAAAATTCACCTCGCAAAAAGGTAAATTTTACCTTTTTTTTATTTTCCGTGCAGTGTTTTGATCCGGATGGTTTGTTTACTTGAAATTGGTGAAAATTTCATCAAGATTGAAGCAGTCAGTCAACAGTTACCGTCGATGGAACGCGAAAGGCGAGAGAAAATTCTACACACTCACGTAGAGAAACCGACGTGGTCAGGGGTAAAGATCGCGAAATTCCTGAAATATCCAAAATTGACTGTAAATTCGGTGCTGCAAAGTTACCGGAAGACTCTTACGGTGGATCGAGCAAAATAAACCAGGCGTAAAAGTGGAACATATGATCGGAAGCTGCGAGCAAAGGTAATTCGATCAGTTCACAATAATCCTGGAATCTTCTTGCGTGATTTGGCAAAAACGTTCAAGACGAACCACAGTACAACTCGACGAATTTGTTTGCGAGAAGGCTTGCGGTCGTATCATGCAAGCATACACCCCAACAGGATGCTGAAACAAAACCTGGTTGCCAAAAAGTGTTCACCAAGTACAACGGATGCATTTTGATGGACCACGAAACTTACGTCAAAATGGCTTTTGGACAAATACCCGGTAACAAATTTTACCTTGCGGAGCGTAAAGGGAATGTTGCGGGTTTTGTTGAAAAAAGTATCAATCCACCAAACTGTCTGGATTTTCGTCCCATCGAGAAATATTGGGCAATAGTTAAGGGCAAACTGGAGTAACTGGAGAAATGTGGCAGAACAATGAAAAAAACCCGCTCAAATGGAAAAGTGGTGGAACAAGATGGGGAATGAGGTTACCAGCAGTACTGTGCAGAAAATAATGGGTGGTATCACAAAAAAGTTCGAAAATTCATCCGAAAAGCTGACGAATGCCTTTTATATATTTTTTCCATAAAGTGCAATAAAAACCCTACAAAATGACATTTTTACTTTTGTTGTACGTAATTTATTTGCGGAGAAATGATCTATTTAATCCGACCAGATTCTATGTGAAACACATCTTTTTAATGGTGCTTAAACGAACAAAATTTAAAACTTTGGTGAAACGCCGAAAACCCCCGGCGCAAAGTGTCAGATAATAAAAAAAAAATCCCCTTATCCGTCATAAAGCCTAGTTCTTTTAGAAATGGGACACTTTCTTTTGCTAATAGCTCGTTTACTTGTAATCGTACATACAAAATGTTGACAGCATTTTGTTGCCTGTAAAAAGTACTATCCGACCTTTTTTTTCAAAATTTAAAATTAACGGTTTTTTGAGATATTTACGATATAAGAGAAAAAGAAAAAAAATATTGCACAGTTTCATTCAAAATCCATCATTTTCAAATTGATAGCTGACAAAACCGTTGATTATTCAAAGAATGAGTGTATGAGTGGTGGAAAAGTATGCAAATACTGTCAAAAATGTCCACAAAGTTTAAATCAAGCATTGAAGTGAAGCATATAATCGGCAACTTCGGCTAAGGGTCATCAGGGAAGTCAATTTCAAAATTTCGAAAAAAAATATCTCCGATAATCTGAAAGTGTAGCCTGGTAATGAGTCATTCAAACCTAACCACAAACAACAATTTTTTGTTAATTCCACAGCTCGTAAGCTGTATAGCCCATTTCGAGGCTATGGGATGGATGATTTCAGATGAACGAAAAACTTATGAAATATCCTATTTTAAACAAAGTCCAGCGTTTGAATCCTTTACCATGTCTGCTCGTGGCATGGTCCCGAGTATATTAAAGTATGTATTTGCTGGTTTTTTTTTGTATTAAATATGATGACTTGCCAATATTCTGCTCCTGTGAAAAAAAAATTCACAATTTTCAAAACAAAAACTATGATTTTCGCAGATTTTAAAAGTCAAAAATGAATAATCTTACGATAAATAAAAAATAAATTACGATCTATACTAACCGATTATACTTTAAGTTCAATCTCATGATGGTTTTTACCTCGTTATTGCCAGATTTTGCCAGCAGAAGTTTTATCAAAAACGCTCAAAAAGTGGGTCAAAAATAGTTAAATGTTGTTAATTTTGAAGCAGCAGTATCCACAAAATTGCCTCAGTTTCTTTTAAAAGAAAAGTATTGGTCCGAAAAGTAGCAGAAATTAAAGTAGAAGGATTTAGCCACCTAAAATACAGATTGATGAAAAACAGATCCCATTTCTAAAATAACTAAGCTTTAGTGGATGTTTTTTATGGCATCGACAAATGTAAAAATTCGTTCATCTATTGCTCGATTTTTTAATGTAAGGAGCATTAACTGGTGTTGTATAGAAATATAGACATTGAAAATTTCTTGTGACTCCAAAATTTCCATCCGTAGAAATGTTTAGAACTTTTTATTAATTACTTCTCGAAAATTTGATGTTGTTACACGATATCGAATATTATTCAAGGCATTGATGAAATATCCTCTAAACAACAAAGTTTATCGTATATGGTTTTGGAAACCTTGTAACGTAGCTCAAATAAGTTTTTCATATATTATTCAGCTTAAGCATTTCAGTTTTTTCTTATTCATAATCTAAGAAAAACTAACCGAAAAAACATGCTTCGGAAAAAGACTGTAGATGAGCTACGGAATGCTGAAAAAAATTCACTTTGTGTCCAAGAAAGCTGAAGTAAGAAATTATACGTTGCACATAAGGATTTATATTTTTAAGAATTTTTCCAAGATCATGACTACAAAAAATATTAAAAATCGGAGAAAACTGTAGTTTTCAATCAATGGACCGTTAAAATTGTTCAAGATAAATTTTAAAAAGAAGAGTTTGCGTTGTTTGACACAATTTCGCATCTTTAAGTTTTAGATTTGTAAAATACGAAACACATTTTTTTAAACGAATTATCAAAGTAGCTGTTTTTCGAACTTTTTGTCGATTTGCAATTTCTCAGATTTTCTTGCACTTAAATTCAACTTTGCACTAGATTTTGAGTATATTTACGCAAGATTTTCGCAATAAATTTCTATTCATCAGAAACAAATTATTATACCGATTCTAGCAGTGTTATTTTATTAGCGCTGCAATATTAAACACAAATATGATAAATATAAAACTAAAGGTAAATCCAGAAAATTGATGTTGATGGTTAAGTATTGCAGCGCATATGTAATTACACCACCAGAATGGGTATAAAATTACCTTTCTGATAGTATAAATTAGTTACGGAAATCTTGCGTGAATAAACACAAAATCCATTGCAAAGTTGAATTTAAGTCTTAGACAATCTGAGAAATTGCAAATTGACAAAAGGTTTAAAACACAGCTACCTTTGAAAATCAAAAACTCTGTATTTCGTATGCAAAAGCCAAATTACGTCGACTTTGCAATCCTATTTTCGTAATTTATCTAGTGTGACCTAAACATAAATAAAATACATTTAATAAATTTCTTTTTTGGGCGCAGTTATACTGATGCAATTTTAATTTTTTGTTTGATTTTCCAAAAAAAGTGAATGAATCCGGACAAAACCAGGATTTTTCCCAACCATTTTCTTTTAAATATCCGGGCAAGTCCAGGTAGAACTGAGCAAGCTGGCCAGCATAATTTTGCTTATATGATTTGAACTTACAATAAGTTTTCTCTTAAGAACGCCTTCCATTTAAATTTTTTTTTTCTTAATATAAAAATGCAATTTTCAAAAGTAAAAATAAAAGATTAAAATTTGGGATTGAAATCGGATGTATGGAAATTCGATCCAAGTTAAAGATTTGAGTTTAAAATTTGGTTCTTGAAAGAAAAGTGAAATATTAATAATGTTGAACAATACGAACAATACCTATGAAATTCCCTGCCATTTTTTTAAGAGAAGATACATGTTTCTTTATCATCAATTACTTTTCATTACAAATCAATTCCTGTGGATGTTTTTTTTTAAATTAGTTTTTCTTTAGACAAAACTTGCAAAGTTAACTCAAATTCTACCTTATTTTTGTTATTAAAAAAGAACTAACAATGAACAATTAAATTTTCAATCTGTTTCGGAATTTCTTTACGTTTTCCGAAATGTTCATAAAATCGGTTTCTGATTTTTTTAATATGAGCCATGAATTGTAAGTTTCAGAGCCCTCAATCATGAATAGGTACCGTAAACTGGGGGAACTTTGATCACTTTTTTCATTCATTTTGGAATATTTTGGAAGGGGTTGCTTTTTCGTAGCACCTAAAAGGTTTAAAACACTAACTGAGGTGAGAAGTATAAAACATAATCATTGATTGCAGTAAAATCAAATGACATTGGTTCAATAATTAAATGTTTTTACAAAACCAGGTTTCGAGTTTCGGGGTAACTTTTATCACTATTTGTTTTACGTAAATCCACATCTTCAAAATAATTGATATGATGCCCCTTAGCACAGAAGGCATTAACATTAATAACAGTGTTTTTGTTAGGACTAAACTGATTTTTTCAACGTTTTTATTCAAAAGCATTTATAAACAAAAGATGGACAATGTTACTGCATACATCTAGGGGTAAACATTATAAATATTTCACAATTTTTTTCTTGCCTCAAAAACAAATGAAATTTTGCCTTCATGCAATTTCCTAGGTCCTTGCAGTGTTCCCATGTTCTTTTTGTTTTCTTCAAATTGAATTATTTGATAGGGTTTAAGCCATTTTTACTATACGGGATTTCGCATGGAAAATCACCGTTTTTTTTTTTCAATATCCAAAAATTATCACCAAATGACCATAAAAATAACACTTAAACAACATTTGAATAAAGAAAAAAGTTGAACTTTCATATAAAACAACCTATTTGCTCCTAAATGCTTAAATTGGATCAGGAGAGATGTTTGTTTGCAAGCTTTCGAAAACCAGATATTTTAGGATTTTAAAATTACATTTTAAGTAGTATTAAAAATCGTATAAGGGAGCATCCATAAATAACGTAACGCTTCTAGGGGGGGGAGAGGGAGTAAGCTCTAGCGTTACGAATTGTGACATAGGGAAGGGGGGGAGGTATGCTCATCGTTACGTAACGATTTTTTAACTAAAAAATTTCAGTTTAATCGCAGCTTTTTTAATATCATGCTATTTTTACTGAATGATAAGCAAACCAAAATCAGCTTAAAATTTGTAAGCTCTAACAAGATTGAAACTGGTTTATAGCCATTCCTATTTAAAGATTCTAAGATAGACTAAACGTGTATTGGATATCCGTGAAATAACCGTTGGAAAACCGAATACTAGTTACATTTACCCCCAAGTACTCAATCCAATTTCAGACGGAAATTTTACTGTTTTTTTTTTCAATTGATTTTGATTATTCTGACGAATATTACTAAGTAGAGTATGTTTTGCATAACAAGTTATGCTGCTTGAACAAAATAAAGTAAACAAGGTAGATCACCAGTTGACAAGCACAGAGCAACTCGTAATAAGACAATTAATTTATTTTATTAGAGAGTTATCATCAATGAGTACTAATACTACTGGATGGATAATAATTCTGTTTTTAAGAATGTTAAAAAATTATATTATATTTTTTTTACCTTCGACAATCAGTGTTTAAAATCATGAGAAGATGGGAGGGGGGGGGGGGGTAATTGTCAGCGTTACGTATTTTTCATAGGGGGGTATGTCGAAGCGTTACGATTTGTGACATACGGGGGAGAGGGGGTCAAAAAAGTGCATTTTTTGCGTTACGTAATTTATGGATGCCGCCTAATAGAAACCAAATTTAGATTATTCGTAACTCAATTTATAGGCTTTCAAACATAGTAAAAAATTTTCAGATATTTTAACTTTTTACTTAGTTAATGATGATTATCATCTGCAAAAATATCATCTTGATCAAAGTTCCCCCAGTTTACGGTACACAATTATAATTAGGATTTTTTGGGTTTCAATTATTATTTTTTTTTTCCAATTATGTATTTCTTATCTGACTAGCCAATTTTAGTTAAAAATAAAAATTTCCAATGATGAATCCATACCGCCATTTTGAAGCTTTGTTTTGTGTGAATTTGGCATATGATTTCAAAGTTTTTTTCGTATTAGGAAAAATATTAACTTAATATTAAAATCCGTATGAGTTTTGAAAATAATGTATCGAATTTTGAAGGAAAATGTTAAACCAAATTTAAACGATTATTTCAAATACAAGTTTTCATCTTAATTTTTAATGATAAATCTAACCGAAAATCAAGAATCCTAAGCTGAATGCATAATCAAAAAAATGAAAACATAAATGCAATGTCGAATTTGATTATAAGAAACCAGAATCTCTAACTGATTTAAATTTTATTTAAAGTTAAGTATTAAGAAATCAAATGTAATCATCAAGAAGTGAGAAAATTTTTGAAAAACTTGGATTATTTTTCGAGGTTTTGACATCAGTTCTGAGTAAAGATTGTTAGTATCGAATAACCTTTCACCATAATCCAAATTTGATTAAAAGTAACAAATTTTTTATGTAGAGTAGAATACCTCGCTTGCTTTTGATTATCTTCATGGGGGGGGTTTAACCCCAAAACCTTTCCCCCGTTCCTACGGCCGTGAGGGTCGGTAATTTTGAGATGAATTGGGACAAGACTATAAAAGTTTTAAAATCCCTCAAGATTGTGGAAAATTACATAAAACTTCAGAAAATGTGTAGAAACGGACCAAACCGAACCGAACTGAACCCAAGAAAACTTTCAGGGTTATCCTAAAAAGAGGGCTTTCAGCATTCGAAAGAAATTTTATGTGAGTTTTTTGACCCTGGAGTTATGTACCATCATCAACATTTTCTCAAATATATGTGCGGTGATAAAAATGGTTTTAACTAGAGATTGGAAAAATCCAAAAATATCGGCAAAGCGAAAAATTTTGCACTGATTTGCGTTTTAAATAATGGAAGCTAAAATGAACACACTCTTATTGTTAAACTTAGAAACTGTTCAACAATAAAAATTTGTTCACAAGATTCAACATTTATTATACTTTCCCTTTATCCCCACTTGGGGGGTGAACAAAAATAATGTTTCAAAATTGATATTAATTTTTTTTTCAACTTTATTTTTAATTATTTTCTTGTAGGTTATCGAAATACACCATCTTAAACATTTCGGTTGCTAAAAGGGCAGCACTTGACAGAAATACTACGAAAATAATCCAACAATTGCCCCAATTCACCCCCTTCCACGGCATTTGAAAACAATTTTATCGAAGAGCAACAAAAGGAAATGGCTAGCAACATAAGGTATGCGATTTTCAATTATGACCACTAATGATTATAATTAATTATTAAATTAATTAAATTAATGATAATTTTGTTGCAAAAATCCAAAGTTCAGACGATGAATTTATTTAAAGTTCTTGAAAACTTTGTGAAGAGATTTATCACCGTAATATATGTTTGTTACTTTAATTTATCTGCATTGTCGGTGAAAAGTTATGTCCTTTTAAGTAGGAACATCTAAAAATTATGAAATTTGAAGGATGAATAGAAGGTTAGATGAAATGAAAGATGGTGAAAATAATCATCACATATCAAATTTTTGTTCTGCATAACTTTATGAAGCGATTTATCACCGCAATTTTATGAAAGCTACTTAACTTATCGGCCTTATCGGTGAACATTGATGTCCTTTTTAATAAGAACATCTTAATATTATGAAACTTTATTGACGGATTGAGTTAGATGAAATAAAAAATGTTGGAAATGAGCGGGTAGAATTTTTAGAGGCATTATCATCACTTACCAAATTTTGGTAGCCGATCATGTGCTTCACTACAATGCTTCATTTGAGCTTTGTGGACATTTTTGACAGTGTTTGCATACTTTTCCGGTTAGGGTTTTGTCAGCTATCAATTTGATAATGATGGTTTTTTATGGAAACTGTTCAATTTTTTTTCTTATACATCTCAACAAACAAACAAAAACGCGTGAATTTTATATTTAAAAAAAAATTGGTCAGTTAGTAATTTTTACAGGCAACAAAATGCTGAAAAAATTTTGAAGGTCCCATTACTAGTAACTGAGCTATCAGCAAAAGAAAATGTCCCATTTCTAAAAGAACATCACTTTTCACCGATAAGGCCGATAAATTAAATAACGTGTTTGATAACATCCCAATTTTGAAAAGCTTACAAATAATTCAGAACCGTTGATATGCCACCAACTTGAAACGCTTCTTCAATTCCTTTTGCTAGGCAACTGAAGCTGAGAAATTCGAATCTTCCCAGTCCAAACCATCTGCTCAGAATAATTAAAATCCCTCGACCGAACTCTTATTTACCATTCATCACATGGTTGTCACAATGGCTGGCCTGGCACTCTCGGCGAGGAAAGAGAAATTGAATGACAAACTTCTGAACCATATTTTGTCTCCAAATGTAGATCCGAAGCCCCCGATGGGCGTTTGTCAATGGCTTCGCGTGCTTTTGAGGGGGACGAAGTGGGAGCTGAGCTGAATGGAAAACCGTGGAAACTCGACAGCTGTTGCTTTTCCTTTGCCACAGTCGCAGCACCAATGCCGAGATGAGAAAGTGCTAATTCTAATCTTCTGATGTGGTTTTGTGGCAACATTGAAAGTACCCAAAGTTGGAGGTGTTTTTATTCGAACTCGGCAGAATGGTGTCGTGGTTTGTGATTTGCACTTCCGAGTTGGTACATTGAAGTTATTTACATGAAAGTTCAGCAGTTCGATTTCATTACGACAAATTTTCCAAAGATCCCAACGGAAACTTGTTGTTTTATTGGTTTTATTTTCCTCATCAGAACAACTCTCGAGTTGGTCCGAAGCTTATCAAACAAAAAGCTGAACGAAAATCCACACCGGCTTCGTTAATTATTCAATTATAATAATGAGGTTGACATTTTGCAACACATCCGTTGAAGCGTAAAGTGCCTACCCACACAAAAACTTATGAAAAGTAAATGGCACAAGAAGCGAAACCCAACCCGCACCTACACATCCATTCAGCTCTGCGGACTTCGGCAAATATTGACCATTGATTGGGCAAGGGGGGCTTTGTTGACCTGAACCGGAACTCGATAACCAATTTTTGCTGCAGGGTCAATTTGTTCGAGTGTCGGCGATGAGTTTTTCCTTTGGATTTGCTGGGCTGTCGGTGGCAGGAGTTAATAAGTTTGATGACAGTAGTGGAATTGAAAAAAAAAACTGTAAATTGGATTGGTTATCCATAATGGGGGTAGAAATATGCCGTTTAATTTGAATTTTGTTTGACAAGGTGCTGATAATTTCAGCGGAATTTTCAACCATTATTTATCCAATTGGATCGAAATTTTTTGTATTCATTTTGGCATGGGCATTGAGTTCGATTCTGTAAACAATGAATTAGGCTCTTTAAAAAACTTACTTATACTTATAAATTGAAAAGATTAAGAACTGATCAGTTGATTAAATTAAGTGATATAAATTTGAACAACACTCTTTTGTTATTTTAAAATAAAACATTCAATTTAAAATGCATTACTTTCAAAAAAGAAAAGATGGTGAAATACATATATTCATTTTTACCTAATGATCACTTCATCATATGTTTTTTTTTTGTCGATTTTGATCAAAATTGACCAGGTACAACATTTTACATTTTACATTTTCACACCAAATTTTGAGTTTAAGGGACTTGGTAGGCTGTGACCCTCTAGGACGGGAATGTTAATTTTTTCAGCGGTAAATTTTCAAGTTTTCTCAAACCCTAATTTCAAAAGAGTAACGCTGCAAAAAAGGCTGGTTCGCTGATTACAAGGATTACGGATCTCGGAAAGATATACTAAACTCAAACGAAGATATGGGACATGCAAAACATCTTTTTCTATTACTTTGTCGTCCTCTGAGCAACTCGGACCCGTGGTAACTCATTATGCAAAACTTTCACAATCGTAGTCTGTAACATTAGGTTTCTATTAAAAATATGTTGAAATAGATTTAGAAAACGAAGAACGTTTCGAAATTTTACGGGTGATTGAAAACTCATTATTGTTGACCGGATGGCACGGCCATCGCTTGGTGTTTGGCTACGTTTTAGACGTGCACCAGAAAACTAGATTAGAATATAATTTTCACTGCTAGCAGATACGTTTTAACCCGAACCTTTTTTTGTGATGTGCAAATGATTGTATAAAATATCAATAAACTTAGTTTCAGTAGATAATTTACAAAATTACGCTTGAAAATTCTTTAAACTTATATGTTGTACCACTGCACAATAAGAGTGTCCATTTCCCGGCCATTTTCCCGTTCCCGAGGATCGGGAAATCTTTTGGCCTGTTTTCCTGGGATCCCGAGAAATATTCAAAAACTTGTAAAGTATATGCACTTCGATTCAAATATAGCCTATAGAACTATTCATGCATACAAGCTCACAATATGTTCAAAATTTACTCTTCATAATGTTTTTTAACTTATTAATATCTTCAAATAAAAAAAAACAATGTCTTCTTCATTTTTAGGTTAGTAACCACATACTGCTTGACTGGCCCGTTGCTCGCCGACCGACTGACTCGCTGACTGGCGTACAAGTTCGTGGCGAAAGACCAGGGGGATGTTTAATCCAATCACACATCCCCTTTCTATCCCGAAAAACATAATACAATTTTGAAGAAACTTTTTTTTTTAAATAGTTTTTTGGAATACTATATCCTTGATATTACTCGTTTACAAAAATTATCCACGAACTAATGATAAACTAACATGTTCAGATAAAAAAGTTACACCATATATAAAAATTGGATCGTAGTGGTTCTAAGCCTAGTCGCTCATCGTTTGTTTATGTTTTTGTTTACTCACCACAAATTGAATACACGGCTAACATAATCTATGAAACGGTGTTGTAATTCAACCATTACACATTTAAACTCTTGAGTGATTTTGAGAAAACCAATATTTGAAACGATATAAACACCGATGATACGATCTGTTTTCTGTTGCGTGCTTTTATAATACAATATTTTATCTTTCACATGTTGTTCATTTTGATTCAAATTTATCCTCCCTCATTAAGTAAAGAATATCTCGTTTGTTCCATTTTTGACGAAATTCGAACTCATGGAGAGAAAACAATATTTTGTTAGTCATCACATTCATTGATTCGCTATAGAGACGCTCTCATCCACACTCAGTAATTTGTTTTTTTTTTTATTTAGTCTTATTGATTGTTAACGAATTATATAATAATTTTTTCACGCATTTTTTCTATCATACTTCTCTTGACTAGTCATTCATTATTAAGCTGACTTCCTGCTTTTTTCTCATCTTATTTCATGGTCAATCTCACGTATATTTCGAACTGTTAGACATTATCTCGTTTATATTAGAATTTCAAAGGCGTTTTCTCGATTTTTTATTTAAAAATATTTATTTAAACCTCTAAAAAATTCAAGGTTTTTTTTATCAAACTTGCCGTACTAATTTAAGATGCCCAATTGGTGTAAATTTTTAGCCTGCCTGGTTAATGCAATGGTGAGGTTTTTGGGCTATCAGCCCGATGCGTTTTATTTTTTATTTATTTTTAAGCTGTCTTCTCAACTTTGAATTTAAAACAATTAATCCAAGCAGTTCCTCGATTTGCGTCACTGTTCACTCTATTTTTCCCCAAATTTGTCAATTTCTCAATGCACTTGAAATTTAAATCAATTTGTTAAAGCTGACCTTGTCATGCGTCATTGCTCTCTATTATCAAAAGATGCCTCCTCAAATCGCTTTATTATAAATTTGATCAAATACCAAAGCTGTTTTTTTTTTCAACACATTGTCGAGCTTTTTTTTTAAATATGTCTTTATTTGTATCAATTCATCATTACATTTATATTACATTATTATATTCAATCAGGTGTTCAGCTCAATAATGAACTGTTCAGAGCCCTATAGTTAACTAAATAATAAAAATTTATTTATAAGATTTAAATTTGCTGAGCGCAATTAAGTATTTAATGTAGGAGAACATCCTGTAATGGCAAAAATATTTTAAACTTAATACTAAACACTATCCTAAAATTAAACTAATTATAGAGAGAACGAATCTCTGCGATGGAAGACTGCATCGATTTGCCTCTGAAGTTGGAGATGATTCTGTTGGCCATCTCTTCGATCGATTCAATGCCCGCAATCCGATGAAGATCTTCGGTGCTGTGCCAAGGTGGAAGTCGCAAAATCATTTTCAGAACCTTGTTCGGAATCCTCTGGATGGCTTTCTTCCTCGTCGCGCAGCAGCTAGACCAAATCGGAACTGCATACATTATCGCTGTTCGGAACACCTGCTTATAAATAAGAATCTTATTCTTCAGACAAAGTCGGGATATCCTGATGATGAGAGAATAAAGAGATTTAGTGTATTTATTACATTTGATTTTTAAAGTTAGATTTCGATCAAGTGTGAGTCCCAAGTACTTCACGTGATCAGACCATTCTAATGAAACCCCATTAAAAGTTATGGAATGATTTTCATTAGGTTTTAAAAATTGAGCTCTTGGCTTATGGGAAAATAAAATAAGTAGAGTTTTGGAAGCGATAGGAGAAATTTTCCACATTTTCAAGTAATTCAAAAAGGAATTTAAATTTTGTTGCAATCTACTGCGTACCACCCGTAAATTTCGACCTTTGGCTGAAAGCAAAGTATCATCAGCAAATAATCTTCTACCTTTTCCTTCTGGTTCATCAGGAAGATCAGAAGTAAAAATATTGTATAAAATTGGCCCAAGTATACTACCCTGAGGGACACCAGCTCTAATGGGTGTCCTTTCAGAGCATGAATTTTGATAGCTTACTTGTAAGGTTTGGCTAGTCAAAAAATTTTGTATAATTTTGGTGAGATATACGGGAAAATCAAACCGAGCTACTAAACCGAATTTAGCTACTAAACCTTTGTGCCAAACACTGTCAAAAGCTTTTTCAATATCAAGAAGAGCAACACCAGTTGAACAACCTGCAGATTTGTTAGCGTTAATCATATTAGTTACACTCAAAAGTTGATGTGTAGTAGAATGTCCATGACGAAAACCAAATTGTTCATCAGGGAAAATAGAATTCTGATCAATGTGAATCATCATTCTATTCAAAATAATTGGTCGATAACTCGAATTGGTCGAAGGCTCTGAAGTACTTTTTCCAGGTTTCAAAATTGGAGTTACTTTGGCATTTTTCCATTTATTGGGAAAATAAGCCAAGTGAAAACATTTATTGAAGATTTTAACTAAAAAATTCAAAGTGCTTTCAGGCAACTTTTTAATAAGAATATAGAAAATCCCATCTTCCCCCGGGGCTTTCATATTTTTAATTTTTTTTTTTAACTATTTAAGTTCATCAATATTTGTCTCACAAGAACTTTCAAATACATTTTGTTTAGAAAGAATATCATCAAATTCAAGGGAAATTTGAGCATCAATTGAACTTCCAACGTTTAAATTAAAATCATGAGCAGACTCAAATCGTTGGGCCAATTTTTGAGCTTTTACTGCATTAGTTAAAAGAAGTTTATCCCCGTCTTTCAAAGTAGGAATTGGCTTCTGGGGCTTTTTCAGAATTTTAGTTGATTTCCAAAATGGCTTTGAGTAGGGTTTTATGTCCTCTACTGCTTTTGCAAAATTTTCATTACGAATAAAATTTAAACGACGTTTGATCTCCTTTTGAAGGTCGCAATAAATAAATTTCAAATGAGGATCTCTAGTACGTTGATATTGGCATCGACGAATATTTTTCAGTCGTATCAAAAACTAAAGGTCATCATCAATTAAAGGTTGATTAAATTTATGTTAAACTTTAGGTATTGAAGCGGCTTTAGCATTGACTATTGAAGTTGTCAAATTTTCTACAGCTAAATCAATATCTTCTATTGAATTCAGTGGAACGTTTGCATCTAAATTACGTTCAATAAAATACTTATATCGCTCCCAGTCAGCTTTTTGAAAGTTAAAAGTTGTTTTTGAAGGGTTTTCAATGGGACTTTGGGATAAAGAAAAAGTTACTGGAAGGTGGTCTGAATCGAGGTCCGCATGAGTAACTAATTGACTACAATGCTCGCCTAAATCCGTTAGAACCAAATCAATTGTGGAAGGATTTCTAATCGAAGAGAAACAAGTATGCCCATTAGGATATTCAACAGTGTAATAACCTGCAGAGCAGTCATTAAATAAAATATTCCCATTTGAATTTGATGAAATATTATTCCAAGATCGATGTTTTGCATTAAAGTCACCAATAATAAAAAATTTAGATTTATTTCTGGTGAGTTTTTGTAATCTCCCTTCAAAAAATTTTTCTGTTCACCGCTGCATTGAAAAGGCAAGTATGCGACAACAATTATAATTTTCCCCATAGAAGTTTCTAATTCAATTCCAATTGTTTCTAAGACTTTTGTATTGAAAGAAGGAAGAAGTCTAAATTTGAGACGACTATTGATGACAATAGCTTGATGATAATATCCCCACCTTGTTTATCAAGTCGATCCTTTCGCAAAATTTTAAAGAAAGCATTGCTTTTCAAGTTATTGACTGGCTTTAAAAAAATTTCAGTGATGGCAGCAATATGTATGTTTCGAGTTTTCAAAAATAAAAAGAATTCATCTTATTTAGCCAGCAAAGATCTAGCATTCCAATTCATAATATTTAAACATCTATTTGGATCCATGAGGGAATCGTAAAGTCATAATAATTTTATTAGCATAATTAAAAGAAGTTTGGAAAGCTTCAAACATTGAATTTGCTTTCAACATAAGTTGCATTATTTCCATTAAATTTTGATGCAAAAATTTGAACTTTTCCTCAGTAATCTCACCCAAATCAACCAAATTATTAGGATAAGAAAATGAAGGTGAAGAACAGGTATTTGAATTTGAATTTCGGAGACTTTCCCAAGCCTTCACATGAACGTTGAGACTTGTTTTTTTTTTCCCATTTTTATTAGTTATGCCTGGAGAGGGCAACCCATTTTCAACCACCTCTGAGAACGATGAACAACGAGTCTGTGGCGCAGAATCAGCACAGGTAACATTAAAATCACATCGTGTATTACCCAGCCGTGATTCCAATGTAGACCGAGGCTGACCGCGAAGAGGCAGATTGTTTATCGGCCTGACGTGTGAAGACGAAAAAGAGGAAGGAGGAGAAAAAAATTTTCTGACAACTTTGGGATTTTTCCTTAAAGCAATAATTTTTGCCCTAACGGGACAGTCTAGAGAATTCGAGGAATGATTACCTGCGCCATTCGCACACTTGAAAAATTCAGTTTGTGGTTTATCACCACCAAAAAGGCATTTAGATTTTTCATGATCAAATAATCCGCAAAGCATGCATCTGGTATTCATTCTACAATTTTTAGTGCCGTGACAAAAAGCTTGACAACGACGACATTGCGTAATATTTTGAAGGAAATTGAATAAAGATTTTCGAAAAGGTTCGAATTTGACTCGACAATGAAACATAAGACGAGCCTTTTCAAGAATTTGCAAATTATTAACTTGATCCTTTTTAAAATGGATCAAATAAAGCTCAGGAGCAAAACCAACACTACTGATATTATTCGTGTTGGTTCTTTTCCTCATTTGAATTACTTGAATCGGAGAAAAACCTAACAAAGAATTTAATTCAGTTGTGATCTCATCCGGTGTCTGATCGCCGGTGAGACCACGAAGTACAACTTCAAATGGACGATCACTTCTAGTGTCGTAAGTAAAAAATTTAAGTTTTTAATTATTCAAATAATTTAAATTTTTTTGAAAATCATTGAAAGATTCCGCCAATATACGAGCAGTTCCCCTTCGACCGATCTGAAAAGAAATCTTCACATCCTTGACGGAATTGACGATTTCTTTCCGAAAGGCATTGAAGTCAGGAATCGTGACCGTAATTGGTGGAACCTTTTCGTTTTTAAGAATATAAGAAGAAGAAGGTTTCTTAGTACTCTTATCAGAATTAAATATGAATATTTCCTCATCACCGATGTTATGAAGGACATCGAATGAATTGGAAATTTCAACTTTTTTCGGCGATGGACCTGAATTAGTTTCGGCAATTCGCTTTCTACCGGCTCTTGAGCCGACCGATGACTTCCCCATGCTGGAAAGAAAAGAGAAAAATATGAATAAAAGAAAATGAAAACAATTTTAGCACTGTATGTATGTATAGATCTGATAGAATGGCAGATAGTTTGATACTCTATATCACCACTACGAAGGTTTTTTTTATGTATTCTTGCTTCCTGGTTTAGGGATGTTCTCTTTTTTATTATTATTATTCAACTTCAACTTTGATGCTTGTACTTTTTAATTTTTCATTCGAGCTTTTTCTAGGAAACTGAGGATTTCTCTTAGTTTATCTTCATCAAATTTCCAATCATTTCGAGCAGATTGGAATATCGATTCCAATCATAATGATTTCTTATGTGATTAAATTGAATGCAGTTTAGGAGTGCGCAGTTTAGGAGTGTGAATTTTAGCACTGAAAAGTGCTGATTGAAAAACACATAAGAAAAAAAAATTATGTAAAATGTTTCTGCAGGTACACAGCAAGCATACGATGCTCCGGCGTACGTTTTGACGGCTCAACGGTACAGATAAAAGTGAGATGATTCCCGATGTTGTTGTCAACTCAACGGTGATTGAACAAGTAAATCATTATAGATATTTGGGTTTAACTATTGATGATAAGTTAAAATGGATCGCGCATATAGATAAACCGAAGAAAGACATAAGTGCTGCTTGTGGTTTATTTTGGAGGATCAGAAATCTGCTGTCTACAAAACAAATGATAACCATGTACCATGCCTTCGTACAGTCAAAGCTGCAGTACATGGTTTCCATATGGGGAAGTGCATCTAGAACGAAAATGAAAGAAAAACAGATACTTCAAAATAGATGCTTGAAGATAGTATACCGGAAACCGCAACTGTACTCATCTGATCAGCTGTATCACAATGCTTCAGCATCAATTTTCCCCGTCCAAGGTCTAAGAGAAGCTCAGACATTAGTGCAAATTAGTCCAAACTTTTTAGATAATCCTCGAGCACACAAAAACTTGGAGTTCCCGGTACATTCTCACAGATACCCAACAAGAGGTCAAGGAAATCTTCAGATTCAACGAGTAAACACAGAAAAACCTAAGCGAAGTTTAACCAACTTCGGGATTGCTCGAACAAAACTTAACCAAATTTGAAAAAACTTATAAAAGCTTATGTTCGTAGTCGAATGGCTTTGCTATGAATGAAACACCAATCCAGTAGTTAGGAAGTATGCCCAGCATCCCCTCAAAAGAGAATATTCTCACTGGGGATGTCCAACCGTGCTCCTCATCCAAAATTGCAACACCACCAAAAACAAATTTTACGCCATACTAAAGCCCAAACGACATTTTTTTCCTATCATTTCCGCCACCATCACCGCCAAGCCGCTTCCGCATCGCCACCCGCCACCCAACAGACAACACCCCCGCCACCGCCACCCACCAGCCACCAGTAACAGTGGGATCAATACATGAAATTTTGTAAGGTTACACCTGATTTTGCGAAGCAATTAAAATTTCCCTCTTCATTTAAAAAGAGCTGTATCTTTCTTCCAAGAGCAAGCAAAGCTCCCTAGCAAAATGATTCATGACCAGCGAACCTAGAAAAATATTTTATGATACTTTCATCCTATTGGATAATTCACCCTACACGCAATTAAGTTTGATCACTTTTTCATCCGAAAATTTAAAATCAATATGTTAGGAAACCTATGAAAAGCATAAACTCCGGTTTGATATGAATTTTCGCCAGCTTATGGAAAAAAAATTAATGAATTTAATGTGCTATCACAATGGATCTCGCTTTGGCTTAGCTCAAAACAAGGAAGAAATAATTGAGCTCACCGAGATAGTGACTCAAGTTAATACCATTACGGTTCAAGGTGTGCACATGTACGTGATGGATCTTGATTGTAAAAACTAAATGCAGTTTTTGCATTGTGTGTGAAACATACTTTTTTTCCTAATTTTTTTTTCTAACTTCAGAAAGAATGAGAATTAGAGGCACCTTTCAAAAACAGTTTGTAAAATTGATGAATATGTTTAAATAAGTGGTTTGTTAATGAGATAGGTATACATCTAATCATTGATTGTATTTTTAAGCAAACGTCCGAAAGCAAACTGTCCCGTTGTGCTGCCTCAGAAGGGGAATGGCAGTTATGATTTATTCCACTTCCGGCAGAGGTTTTCATTTGCCCTAACAGGCGGCTGAACCAAGTTTAAATTAATGTGGCATGTATCCAAACAATTTGAACTGCAATCTGGAAACTGTGCCACCAGGAATAGTTTCGCTTTTTGCTCGCTACTTCCGGAAACTGTGACAATCTAAAATGATAAATCATCCTCGGACAACTCTAGGCGCTGTTTTGTTTGTAAATCTGGACCGACGTAAGTGGATTTGCAGTATTTTTTTAAATTTAAGAGTTATAAGATCATTGTACAAAACTAAGGCTCAGAGGGAATATATTCAAAATTTTGGATAACTTGTAATAATTTTTGGTAGGTAATTCTTAATTTCTCTTACATATTTTGATCAAGTTAAATGTTGCATTAAAATTTGCCATTATACTAATTAATTTAATTTTTTATGTAAATACTCTTTTTTTAATCTTTTTAACTCAGAACATTTCTACATATAGATAAACCAAACATAAACTCAACAAAAAAAACTTAAACTATCCTTTTCATTTTTCTATCGCTTCTTAGCATGTATTCGGGAGCACGCGAAGCAACCTCCATATTTCCACGATCGATTCAAGGTAAAGAAAATCAGCAAAAACCTACGATTAAGGTGCAAATCGGCGACAGGGGGCTAACGAATTGAAAATCCACCGACCACATTTGTCAGTGCGAATGTTTAATCTATTCTCCAATAGAGCTCCCACCGGATCCGAGTGTTCCGGATGATCCAGACCGGAAGTGGAACGCTACGGATGAGTCGGCGGCAGGGCGAATAAATCAAGACAATTTATGTTCATCGCAACTTTGTTCCGATATATCAAAATGATTTTTCGTTCCCTTTGCCCATGCGGTGGGAAAAAAAACTGAAAAAAAAACAGCAGCAGAGAATTTCTTTGGATTTTTGTCGCCACCGCCGATTTGCTAGTGACAAATAAATTTGTCCAAAAGTTTTTATCTGCTGGGCGGTCTGCCTGAATTTGCCTAGAAAACTCACCGAAATTTATTTCCCAAATGCAGATTTACGTTATCGCGCAAATTGATTTTCTGAATTGCTTTTGGTACTGGAGAGTTTTTTTTTCAGCTGTTCTGTTTGCATTTGTTTACAGCAGATTCCATTTGTGCTGTTTGAAGTTAAGAATTTTTTCCACTCT
The DNA here is from genome assembly GCF_029784155.1 of Uranotaenia lowii. Lineage (NCBI taxonomy): Eukaryota > Metazoa > Arthropoda > Insecta > Diptera > Culicidae > Uranotaenia > Uranotaenia lowii. Next base: position 287,825,464 of record NC_073692.1, read on the forward strand.
CCTCCACGGTGGTTGTTGTAAAACATTTAAATTGCGCGCTCCAGAGCCACCAAATTGTGGTTGAAAATATTTTTTATTGAAACGTGATATTGTTTCGAGGAGCTGAATGCCTGTTTTGTTTCTGTTTCTTTTTTGTAGCTTTAAAGTTGGGACATTTTTTTAAAAAATATCATCAACTAAAGCTGTGATAATTTTTTATCTCTTCTTTATAATTTTGTCTCAAAACGATTATCTTAAGGAATGAATTTTAACCAAAGCTCATTTATCTGGTTTCAGCTTAGCCTTTCAATCAGTAGCATTTCACTTCAATCCTTCAAAGTACAATAAAGATTTTGGATTTAATTCAAATCTTCTATACCGAATTAAATAATATTAAACTGCAAGCCTTTTGCTTCAAAACGAAGTATTTTAAATGGTTCGGATCAAGGACTTCCTTATTTTTGATTGTCAACTTTCATTTGAGATTTAATAAATCTTTTTTATTGAAACTCAAATCTTGATATGCAACCTAGATGTGTTTTTTCTTGCTTAATGGTACACAGCACGTGGAAATAAATGACGCCTGGATGTGACACGGATTGGTATTTTATCAATCGAATCAAAACCAATTGAAAGATATGCAAAAATACTTCCATATTAAGTTCGTGTTAATGTAGGTAGCATTTGTTGTCTAAAAAATATAAATTTAGTTCTGATGCTTATGAAATAATGGTATGACACTGTTCTGAAATGAGATATCATTCCGTGTTTTATGGAACCACAGCAGTGAGACGTGCTTACGGGCATAACTTCTCAATTTCTCACGTCTCACTGCTACACCGTTACCTATATATAATGAAAATGAATGAAAAAATGAATTTCTGTCTGTCTGTCTATCTGTCTGTTCACTATAGACTCGGAAACTACTGAACCGATTTGCGTAAAACTTGGCAGGTGGGGGTATTGGATGTAGGGGAAGGTTCCTATTATAGTTTGAGACCTCTCCCTCTCTCATGAAGGGGGAACAGGGGCCTTCCAAACAAAAGACATTTTTTTGAATAGCTCGAGAACCCATCAAGCAAATGGTATCAAATTTAGCATGGGGTTCGAGGATATTATTGGATACGAGGATTGGAATTAACGACCCCTCCCTCCTTTCAGCGAGGAGATAGAAAGGGTGGAGGGGGGCTACCTTTCAATTTTTCACATAACGCGAGAACTAATCAAGATATTGGACCCAAATTTGGCATAGGAGGGTATTGAAACACAAGAAATGTTTTTATGGTTATTTATGACCCCTCCCTTTTCCGATGGAGATATATACAGGGAGGAGGGGGGGGCTTCTATACATTTTTTATTGCATGACTTGAGCACTGTTCGAGCAAATGGAACCAAATTTGGCTTGGAGAAGTATTTGGGTACCGTAAACTGGGGGAACTTTGATCAGCGGGGTAACTTTGATCAACATGATTTTTTTGCAGATAATCATCATTAACTAAGTTTAAAGTTAAAATATCTGAAAACTGTTTACTACGTTTGAAAGCCTATAAACTAAGTTACAAATAAGCTAAATTTGGTTTTTATTAGAATATTTTTTATGTATGTATGTATGTATGTATGTATGTATGTATGTATCCCCCTTGGGTTTGCAGCAGCGCCGCGGTTATGGCCAAAAAAATAACCCACGCGTCCATCTTGGCTCCCACGCAACACAGTCATAACCACTCAATGAGACTTCTAAGGGGATGGAATCGTAAGCAGAGGCACTTACGGTATCCAGGGTTATAAGGGAAAAGTCTCGAGAAGTTATAACCATGTTGTTGACTAACCAAAATGGCATGCAAGTTATAATCCCGCCCCCAAGGCTTCCGAAAAAAGAGTGCGTCCTTATTTTACAAAAAGTAATCGAAAACTATGTTTTCCTAAACCATGCCAAATTCCCCTGACATAAATTGAGGAACGTCCAGTAATCGAAACGAGAAACAAGCACATACTGTAACCCGCTCCTTTTGCAAAACGAGGATACCCTGATGCTCCCACCCGAATATGATGATACAGTAGAAATATAAGAATATATAATAATAAAATATAATATAAATAAAATAAAAATTCAAAATATAAATGTAATAATAATATATAATATAAATATAATAACAATATAATGAAATATTAAAAATATATAATATATTTTGATTTTATGTAATACAATGCAATGAAACATAGTAACAATGAGTACATTGAAACATAGTTAATAAATCACATAATCCTTAAGCTTCTGAAAAAGTAAATTAATTTCAGGTGATACTCATAATTATTTCATTGGATTGATACGAATGCTGATTATCATAAAAAAATAAATTTGAAATTCTGAAAGTCATCTATTGGAATCTACTAAATTTAAAGTTAAAATCAACAAATTTCTGTGATTAAAAATAAATTATTTACATGGCGAGAATTGACATCTGATATTAACAAAAACAAATAGCTACTTTTAACATGAATTAATCCATCATTAAACTTGGCTTTGATGGCTTTGTTGATTAGATTTAATATTCCACTATATTATTTTGATATTAACTCTAATACTGAGAACAACATTATGATTTTTTTTAAATACCTGCAAGAATGTTTATAAGAATGTAAACAATAAATAAGTACATATAAACCTGTTAAAATATATAATTTTATAATTATAGATGTATCGAATATTCGGTCGGTCGTGAATCTCCTAAAATCGCCACCAACATACGGAATTGCCGTCGAGAAACTGTTATGTGATAGTAAAAGAAATGAAAAATTTTGAACTGCTTCAAGAGCTAAACATTGACGCTATTACCCTCTTATTATATATTTATTACAATGCAAATTTTTAAGACATAATTACAATGGATTATTTCATAAATCTACAATTCCAATCAAATCTGGGATCTCATGCTGAAAGCTGAAATAAAAGTAGGAAATCTGTTATGGTGGATATCACTTGACCTGAAACTTTCATAAGTAGAAATTCACCTTTGAATTAAAAATTGTTAGTTAAATTTAAAAGCTATGTTATCATCAAGATAATGCTATGTTTTGTAAAAATAAGAAAAAAAAATCACGAAGATAACGGTTATGATGTAGAATGCTGAGATGAAATCCTGTAAAGAAGTTATTCTTGAATGTTACATTTTTAAAATACGAAATGAATATAGATGTATGATGTTAACTTCTCAAAAATATTAAAAGATTTGAAAATCGAGTATATAACTCATAGCTATGGTAATAAAACAACTTTAAACATTATTGAAATAATAATTTCTTATATCAGCAACAAAAGTATGAGGTTATTAAGTTATGCAATGAAATGAGTGTTTTAGTTTTAACTAGTTGTTGGTCATAGTAATTAAAAAAAAATTATTGATGTTATGATAAAAAATTCACAATTAAATTTACAAATGAGCACCATATACCCAAAAAGCAATAATATATCAAAAAATTCATTATGATACAAATGATGATGTAAATAACGAATGTAATAAAACAAAAACAACAAAAAAGTTATTAATCAGTTTAAAGCATGTTAAAAATAACAAAAAATAAAAAAAATCACCAAAAAATTGATGTAAAACAGCATTATTACTAAGAACAATGGATTACTTTAAGAAATAAGTGAGAAAAAATTTAATGATAGATATCATTCGATTTTGGCAAACCAAAGTTTTCGAGCGTGTTGCCAACAATGAATGAGGCCTGTAATATTTTCTGCATGTAATAAATCTAAAAAAAAATAATGAAGTAAAAATTTGGGGTTGTAAACAAAATGTTAAAATAATATTGCATGATTTTTGTCATTCCACCACCTCACCTGGAATAATACATTAATACAATGAAACAAATATTTTTATGGTTTTTTATGCAATCAATGTAAAGTAATAAAGCAAATAATCAAACTATAAATTAAATGTGGGGGTCAATATTATGTTCATTTGAATGAACTGCAAATGATGAACTGAAAAAGTCTGGCCGTATGATGATGTTTTGACAACATGAAGTTATAGAATGAGAGAATGAAAATTAGATTTTTAACTTTCTTATTGAGGCATTATCACTGAAAGCTAGTAGACTGTAACGAAAAGTTTAATTTAATTCATTTCATTTCATTTTAAAATCATTCAATATATTTGGTTTTAACTATTCGCCAACTCTATGACTTTATAGCCAATATTAACCTGTGGAAAAAATAATGGTTGAATTCCATAAAGCTGCAAAATAATTGACGAAAAAAAAAATTTTAAGAAGATTTTTCACAAAACTACGAACAATTCCAATATGAAATATTCAGAAAAAATACATATCTGAAGTGTTACTTGAGGAAGAGCTGAAAATAAACGCTACTATTTTATATGAATTGCGTCCGCATCATCGATGGTATTTATATGATTGCAAGATAGTAATGTTTACTGTTTATTAAATTAAATTACATGATTATATTTGATTAGTGTTGAATTTGTAGATTTTGTTTTTTCCTGATAACTGAAAAACACCCAGTAGTTTTGATCATCTCCGGTACTTATCGAATATCATTGTTTAGTTACATATATATAATAAGCCCAATAAAAGATGGACGTGTATTTGGTCCATGGTTTAATTCATTTGGAATGTTTATGGTTAAAGTTGATTATTATGGATGAAAATGGAAGAACAACGATTCTAATGTAAATATAATTGTGATGGGAAAAGTTGAAACTCAATTATTATGAATGTTCCTACATATGATTTCTTAAAAACTAATTTTACTGAAAAATCAAATATAAAATTAAAAAAATTATTTCACTTGATCTTACTGTTCCTATGAATGTTTAAAATAATGATGCTAACTTGTGGCTATGTTCAAAATAAAAGATTATTTTTTGTGTTATTCGCGATTTTATGGATAAATGACTGAAAGCAAAGTAATGAAAATTAAACATAATTGATATTGAGCTGGTAAACAGTTGGAATGTAATGGTTAATGCAAAATAATAATAAAAATAATAATAAACATCATGCTTTTTCAAGACTTGCCTGACACTCAATTTGTTGAATTTTCAGAAGATAATCATCCAAATGTTCATCTTCATACATAGTGCATCAGTAAAGTTCTTAAGTTGTTGGAAGCATCCTAGAATCGCTTCTCTGCTCTCTGGTCGCTGTGGAAAAATCCTTGTTTTATGAGATGATTCAAGTTCGAATAAAGGTAACGAGTGACAGATTTAACTCGTGAATTCACTATAAAACTTCCTGGTTTGCTCCCTGGTCCTTTCCCATCGATTGCCTTGTCTGCGTCCAACTTGTCCTTGTAATTATCATTAGACCGAATCGTAAACACAATTTTCTTCCTTTTGACCAAAATATAAACATTCTTCATCGACCAAAATATCATCAATTTTGTAATAACCGTGTTTTATAAAAAAATTAATAAAAAAAGATCTGAAAATAAGCTAATGCCTAAACTACATATTTAGAGGAAACTGTCTATGGCAGGAAACATTAGTATTTCAACACATAGCATAAAAAAGATATTTTTTTTTTTTTGTTCTTTTTTCTCAGGGATTTTAAACCAGGTAGGTTTATTCATCCCGAAGTGGAGCGTTTCATGGGTTTTTAGTAGATAGTTTTGTATTTCTCCCTGGTGTTATCTTTTCTGTTTCTTGGTCCTTGGGTTTTTCCATTAGCTTGGATTTATAGTTGGTGTAGAAGATTCGATTTCTTGAGGAAGCTGATCAACTTTTTCTCTTCGTCGGGGCAGGGGGCGAGGATTTGGCGGAGTGATGTTGAGAGGGAACATGAGGATCTGTGGGTGTGGTATAAGGAACAGTTGGTGAGGATATGCTTGATCGTGATCTGCACGTTGCATGATGGGCATGTGGGTGGATCATCTCTGGTTATTAGATGCAGATGTGTGAGTCGGGTATGCCCAATCCTGAGTCTTGTTAGAGCTCTCCTTTCTGTTGGGCAGGGTCGGTCATTCCATATTTCTGTGGAGTTTTTAACTTCCCGAAGTTTGGCTTGGATGTTGTCGGACCATTGGATGGCCCAAGCTTTCAGTATTTTGTTTTTTATGTAGAGCATTGCATCGGATTGGGGTATACAGTTGATTGAGGACGGAAGATGAGTGCCTGCGGCGGCCAGTCGATCAGCTGCTTCGTTGCCTGGTATGCCCGAGTGCCCGGGTATCCAGCAGAGTGTAATGTTTCGAAGGGGGGCTTTTTTGGAAAGGGTGTAGATCCAAGGGTGTTTGATGTTGCCGGCGGCAATGGCTGTCAGGACGCTTGCGGAGTCGGAAAAGATGACGGAGTTAGACTCCGATCTTTCAATGGCTTCGAGCAGGGCAAAAGCTTCAGCACTGAATACGGAACATGTATCAGGGAGACCGTGGCTCCTACTGGAGACTCCGTCATAAATACCGCATCCCACCTTTCCACAGTTACTTTTGGACCCGTCGGTATATACTTGGGGTTGGCCGTTGTATTTGGCTTCGACCAGATGATTAAAGTGGGGAAGAACGGTTGTTCGGGGGTCTCCTGCTCGAATGTTTTTTTTGAGGGACATGTCAACTTTGGGTGGTGTATCGTTCCAATTTCTGATCTTGGGCCCCAACCTGGGACAGATAGTAGGAAGACTATCGCCGGTTGTTTGGAGCAGGAAGCTGTTTGTTCTTTCAACCATTGGGGAGTCGTTGTTGTGTCTGTTCGCCATTGAACGAATGGCTTTGGAGGATAGATGTTTAGCCACGAGGAATCGGAATGGAATCTGTCCACTTTCTGCCATGAGTGAGGGTATCGGGCTGGTACGGAAGGCTGAGCTGATGAGCCGTACGCAACTGTTGTAGAGTGGTTCTAGTTTGGTCAGCATTACTTCGGACGCCTTGCTTACAAAACCAATTCCGTACAGTATGGATGGTATTATCCATCCATGCAGGAAACGAAAAAGGGATTCGCGATGAGCGAAACTAGTCTTGTTGGTGAGTATTCGCAGGATGTTGATATTGTTGGTGGCATTCTTTCTAACGTGGTTCAGGTGGCATTTGAAATTGAGTCGGTCGTCTAGCCAAATCCCCAGTAACCGTGTAGAGTGGGCGAGAGGAATAGTCTTATTGAGCATGACCAGCGGAGGCAGGTTTCGGAGTTTTTTCCGATTGGGGCCAAGATGTATGAGGCTTGATTTGTCAGGGGAAAACTGGAAGCCGACTGTAGGAGCCCATTTCTCGGCTAGTTGGACAGCGGCTTGCAGCCATCGACGGGCCACGGTAGCAAAAGGTGAGGAGGAGATGAGAAGGATATCATCGGCGTATATGAAGGTAGAGATATTGTTGGGAATAGTTTGGAAAAGGGAGTTGATGGCTATAAGGAAAAGGGTTGGGGCGATCACAGAGCCTTGAGGAACTCCACCGTGGACTGGTTTGGTCTGGGAGCGTACACCATTGACGAGTACATGGATATACCGATCTGTCAGGAAGTCTTAAATGTAGGACAACATCCGGCCGCCGATGTTCCACTTGATCAATTGGTTCAGGATGGCGATACGATCGACTCTATCGAAGGCTTTCGATAAGTCGAGGGAGAGGCATTCTAAATGGTGTTGCTGGTTAAGGTGAGTGTCGAACAAAGATTCGAGGTCTTCGAAATAGTCGTCGGTCGATTTTCCGGCTCGAAAGGCATACTGCCGGGGGTCCAGAAGTTGTTGTTTTTCCATGTGGGTGTGAAGGCGACGGTTGATTATTCTCTCCATTATTTTACCCGTGCAGTCAAGGAGTGTGATGGGGCGAAAATTATCGATATGGTTTGGGTTCTGTTTGGGCTTTTGGATAGGGATAACAAGACCAATTTTCCAGCTGCCGGGTAGGGTCCCTTCGGACCAGATGTTGTTCAGAATGTCTAAGAATGTCGTTTTTCCAAGCAAGGATAGTTTTTTAAGGCAGGGGTATCCAATATCGTCTGGGCCGGCTGAGAGACCTTTGACTCTTCGGAGGGCGAACTCTAGCTCGTTCAGCGTGAGATTGCTGTTGTATTCTGACTCGTTATTGTTCAAGTCGTTAGGAAAAGGCAGAGGGGAGGAAAGTGCTGGGGCTGATATGGATGAGAAATGGTCGCAGAAGGAGTCGGCAAGTATTAGGGGGTCATTGACGTATTGTTGATTGACCAAGATGTGATAGGTATTGTTCCGGGATCCTCCGTTGAGGGTCTTGATTTTGGACCATAGGACTGCCGATGGAGTGTTGGGATGGATTTCATCAGTGAATTGTTGCCAACATTTGGATTTGGCGTCCCTGACAATACGTCGGGCCAGGGATCGTGCTACCTTGAAATTTTCTAGGGCGGTCTGTTTGAGTGGGCTGTCGGCTGGGATTCTTCTGAGGGCTCGCAACTTTTTTCGACGATTCTTTACAGCGTCCCGGACTTCGTCGGACCACCATGGGACGGAACATTTGCCGGGGATACGACTAGTACGGGGAATACATTTGGTGGCAGCATCAAGGACAATTTGAGAAAAGCAAGACAGAGTGGTTGGTTTCTTGTGTAGGATTAGTTTGTCAACGAGTAGCTGATATTCGGGCCAATCAGCTTCGTTGTATTTCCACCTAGGTCTTGTGGTGATTTTGGGGGATGGGTGTTGTATTTGTATTAGGATGGGAAAGTGATCACTTCCGTGGGAATCCTCTAGTACTTCCCAATTAAATTTCGGTCCCAGTTCCCAAGAAACAAGCGTAATGTCGAGGGCTGACATTTCGCCCGAACAGGGGTCAATGCGTGTAGGGTGGCAGTTATTCAGTATGGTAAGGTTTTTAATAATTGCGAAGTTCTCCAGATAGGATCCTTTGTTGGAAGTGTGGGTGCTTCCCCATGAGGTGGAGTGGGCGTTAGGATCAGACATGACCACTAGAGGCGGTGGTAGTTGCGAGAATAGATGTTCCAGTTTGTCAGCAAAGTCGTGGTAGGACATTTGCGGGGGAATGTACAGCGAGACTGCCGTGATTTCAAGGGGGGCCTGCAGTCTTACACAGACGGCGTTGAGATCGGTCTGGATTATAATTGGTTGGTGTGGAATGTTGGTTTTTATCGCCAGTCCTGCACCTTGGCGGGAGGTCAGGTTGGAGGTGGTGTACAGGTGATATCCACGGATTAGATTGGAGGCTGTTGGGGTATTACAAAGAATGTCCTGAATGGCCAGGATTATGGGGGAGTATTCTTGTACTAGCAGTTGGATTTCGGCGAGTCTGCAGGTGAGACCGCGAGTGTTCCATTGGATGGCGAGGTTGGTTGATTTCTTTTGAGCTGGGCGATTATTGGAGCTCTTACCGGTTGTGGTTCTCAAGGTGGGGATGTTTGTTTGGGGAGTATTATTATTCTGGGTTTTATCAGCCATTTTTGAAATTATTTTTGGTCTGTTGCATAGGTAAGAGCCGGGTGTTTAATGTTGGTTAATGTTGAGTGGACTTACCGTTTGGGTTGGGAACGGTCTGGGAGGGTTTACCTTGTGTTACTGGGGGTGTCATTTGGGGGCGTTTTGTTTTTTTGTTGCTAAGTTCCGTTGTGCTTACTGGTGGGCTGTCTATTGAGCTATTGTTCCGGTTTCGTTTGGGGGTTGATGTGATGTTCTGGGTGATCCGGGTTTTTGGTTGTCTATCGGTGTCGGATTCAGAGTCTTCGGTCTCCTGGGAGGGAGGAGAGTTGGTGACCAGCGTTGAGTCGTTGTCGTTGTAGTTGCCTTTCAATTGGTCCAGTTCTTCCCGTAGCTTAGCAACAAGAAGTTCAAGGTCACGGATGCGTTTATCTTTTTCGGAATCGGCATCTGGGATATTTTGGGGTCTTTGATTGTAGTTAACACGTTCCTGGTATATTTTGGCAGCTTCTGTTTGAGTGATGCCATGGTCAACCTTCAGGCGGATGATGGCTTCTTCCTGTTTGTATACGGGGCACGACTTGCTTTTGGCGGAATGATTCCCGCGGCAGTTGACACAGAGTGGACGATTTGGGCAAGGGTCATGATGGCTGGGGAAACCGCAGTCAAGACAGATGGGAGCATTCGGGCAGCGGTTTTTTGAGTGCCCGTACTTTCCGCAACTGTAACATAGAAGTGGTCTCGGGTAGTACGGTCGGGTGGCGACTCTTATAAATCCGAAGTATATGTATGGAGGGGGGACAGTTCCTTTGAGGGTGAGGACCATGGAGCTAGTTGGGGTGATTTTTTCGCCTGTTTTTCTGGTGAAACGGAACACTTTGCTGACGCCTTGATCGGAAAGAAAGCTTTGAAGTTCTTGATCTGATAGTCCATCGGCATCACCGCAGGTGACGACACAGTGGCAGGAGTTGAGTGTCGGATGTTCCTCGATAGAGATGGGGGTTCCATCGATAAGTCGGTTCATTTGCAGAAGTTTGGCAGCTTGGGACGGATTCCGGACTTTCAGCAGGTAGTTGGTACCGCTGTCAATCGGATTCCCGCCTTCGATTTTCCCGACGTGCTGCTGGACGGATGTTGATACTATAAACGGGTTCTTTGGGAGCTTGGCTGGGCTTTCCGGTTTCATGCGCAGGAACAGGATCTCGCCGTGATTCCCAGCGGGATCCATCCATTCGGGAACCGTTCTGGCGTTTCTATTTCGGGGCTGGTTTAGGAATTGGCCCCACACCGGGGGATTCTCTCCCATCTGGATGGGATTTGGCCCCTGCGGGGCGAACAAATTGCACTGTAGATAGTCTGGTGACGAAAATGGTTCGATGGAGGAAGTCAAGCGGAAAGGATGTCCGTGATTGAGGAAAGCTGATCGACGATGAGAAAGCTAGTCAGATGAACAAAACTTGAATCAAAAAACACGTCTTAATAGTAGCGCGGTCAAAACCAAACTCATAAAAAAGATATAAAAAAAATAAAACAAAACACTTAGCTTTCGATCCATTCATGTTGATAAAACTTTCGGACATGACTCGATATCCTTTTTTGTTTTTGCTTCGCTCACTCTTTTTCACTTTCGTAGATGACGTTTGTTAAGGCGTTATGTTCCTATTTCCTCGGTTCCCAGTAACACCACACCGAGGGGTAGCCGTGATTATTTGTTTTTCTCCGTTACGTCAACCAAACATACGCAAATTTTCGATGCGTTTGCAATGAAAACCGAAAAACCTGGCAACTCTGACTACTTTTGAAGGTACAAAGCGGAAACCGGAACAATTGAAAATTTTCGACACCGAATACCTACAATATTATGAATTTTTCACCAAATAAGACACAGATCACAAAATAATACAGCACCATTACCAAAGAGCACTACAACTTCCCACAGCCACATCACTTCACACTCCCACGCCTTTCCTCCCATCCAAAAATCTAATTCAAGGCTCCGCAAGAACTTCACTACACTCCCCATCTGCAGAGCTGCCAGTGGACTCTCTTTTATTAGAATATTTTTTATGTTACTTCAAATGTTATTTTAAAATCTTAAAATATCTTGGTTTTTGAAGGCTCACAAAAAAACATCTCTCCTGATCAAATTTAAGAATTTCGAAGCAAATGGGTTGTCAAATGTGAAAGTTCCACTTTTTTCTTGGTTTGGGTTTAGTTTATGTGTTATTTTTATGGTGTCATTTTTCTAAACAATTTTTAATGATTGGTAATTTCTGAACTGATCTGAGCTTTATTTGTGTCTGGTGTAATTAATTCAAGTGTTCTATTTCTTTACGCTGATTCTTATGAAGAAAGCTTAAAATTCTGACTTATTATCTGTAGTTCTGAAGTTCAGAAAAATATCATCATTTTGAATTTTTTATTAATAACTATCCAAGGATTTCAATGATACAAAACTTTGATTCTGATATATTTTGATTCGTATTCGTGAATTTTAATGATGTTTTGGAGTTTGTGTGATAGTCATGAGGATTAAGAAATAAATTCCTTTTTTTACTTTGTATTTTGAGATTTGTTATTATTTCCAGCTCAATTTGAATTCCAAAATAATTCCATGACCGTAGGAAGAACTGCCTCATAGAGGTGGGTGATGGTTTTGACGATAAAATTTTCCTACAATATTCAACCGTAAAAATGCATACATAAAGAATAGTAAAATGGAGTGATACTAAAAGTATCTCACTATTCGGGTTTAAGTTCTTTTATAGCAATAGTTATTCATTTAAAACCATTATTTAATAAATTGTAAAAGTTTTCAGTTTTTTTTTGAAGCTTTAAATAATAAATGAGGTATTTTAAGGCTTTAATAAAAGAACAACTTGTTTAGGGGTTCAAATCAGAATTATTTTCACCTCTTGAAAACTCGTTACATTCAAATTTAAGTTTGAATTTTTGTAGATGCTTCAATCTACAATAGAACTAATGTTAAACATCAAACCAATAACATAAATTTCCAGCTTAATTTTCCTGAACCCGAACATTAAGTACAAACATTTTTTATAAAAAAAAATCATCAATTATAATATATTTCATTATTAAAATCATTTAAAAAATTTAACGATTCTTTTTATTTTTCAAACAGCAACAGCAACAGCAAACAGCAATCTTTAAAATTGTGATCAGATCTTATTTTATAACAGTGATTTTTATGTATTGTTTTGGGAAATTTTGAAATTTTAATTCCGAATCTAAATTTTGCATTTTGAGCCTGAATATAAATTTTGAATTCCTTGTTTGAAATCGTTTTCTAAAACATGATTTCAAACAAAAATTCTCAATAATTATAAACCATTTATGTCATTTTATATCAGAATCCTGAATCAGAAACCTCTTATTTGAATTTTGAACGATTGATTTTCTATATGAGTTCTTCCTTTAATTATTTATTCGTAATTTATTTAGTGAATGTTAATGAAAATTCTGTGTAATGAAACTCTGAATTCTGAGTCACCACTATGGAACTTTTAAACTTTAATTTCTGCAAAATAAATAAGAGTTAAAATTTCAAATCAAAATCTCAAACTTTGAACTCTTTGAGTTTGAACTTTTCAGTTCAAATCACGAAGAAGACAATAACTTACTTTTGCTCAAAAGATTGTTTTTGACACAAAATTCATAATTGTTATCAAGGTTTTTCTTTGGTTTAGCAAATGAAATAAAAACATCCGGGCAAATCCCGGGCAATCAGGCAGCCTTAATGAGTCTAATCTTTTTAAAAGTTGTTATTGGAGACTGAAGACTGTAACCAAAATTCATACTCCAACTTCTTTTGAAAATAACTATTGATAGCGATTTTCGAGTACAGTCTTTAAATGTCAATCAACAAGGGAGATTTTTTTTTTAACTGTTGTAAATAGAATTCTGGACATGGGATAAGATTTCTAAGTTTTGGCTTTAGTTCTAGGTCGAGATTGTAACTCCTGGTTGACTTTAGTCGTTCATCAACATTTAATTAAGAATTTAAAATTTTGAGTTTAAGAGAAGAATATTTTTCTTGACATTTTTTGGACCCTCATAGGGGGCCGTTCCTACGGCCATGGTTTGAAGTATTTACTTTTCACAATACAGTCTTTCAGATATTTTTCAGATCAGCTCTTATAAAAAAAGATAAAATCACTATAGAACGAATTGGCATTGTTAGGTTGTTAATAATTCATTGTAGCCTTCAATTAAAGTTCAAATAAAATTTGTATGAATGTTCACGTTTGACAATGTTCCTGCCAGTTTGAAAATGGGGGAGTAGGTTAAAGATTTTAAATAAGGATAATGTAAAATAATGCAAAAAAAAACAGAAAATGGAAGGAATTGCACAAAAAATTGTTTTCAATGAAATTGCTAAAAAAGGGGGGAATTGGTTTAAGATTTTAAATGAGGATAATGTAAAATAATGCAAAAAAAACAACAAAATGGAATGAATTGCACAAAAGATTGTTTTAAACGAAATTGCATACTATCAACTTTGCAAAAATCAATAAATCGAGTAAATTTTTAGCCAAATTAAAAAAATAAAATAAGATACAGCTCTTCCACATTCTGTTCTTTCGCTCCTGTAATTGTTCGAAAACTATGTTATTTTTTTATTTGTAGACTATGTTTTGGGTGATAAAATTCCCATCTATATCAGTTTTGGTTTTGCTTATATAATTGTATGAAAATTGGATCAATTTATCGAATTTTTAATGAAGTACTTTTAATTTTATTCATTCCTCCTTGGGGAATTGAAAAAATCGAAGGGGGAAAGGGCATGCATTTGATTTTTGTTCCGCTGTTAGCGCTTTAAGCTCAAAGCCGTAACTTTTTCGGCACATTTAGCGTATTTAATTAGCGATCGCTAACTTTGAATTAGTTAGCGATTTAATTAGCGGCGTCAATTTTTCAGTAAGCGACGTCGAACACTGAAAATTTCCTAAACCTATTTGAAGCTATATACCTATTTTCATAATGTAAAATGTCACCATAACATTTGTTAATATGAATATCATCGAAGCAACAACCGACTCTCCTCAGTTTAACTGAACATTTTTTCCCATGACTATCAAAATCTAGATGCAAGTTATGAAATTCATCCCAAATAATATTCAACATTTTCTCCAGTGAATTTCTAAGCGATGACATTCACAAGAAACAAAAAGGACATGACTGTGACGGTCATGATCGAACTGATGAATGTCGCTCTAGGCTTCGGAGAAATGTAAAATGACATTCTGATAGTTATCATCCCTGGTTGTATCATCAATTGTTAAACCACATATGTTGATGTTTTCAAAATAATCTTTAACACATTAAGGACCGCGAAGAATTCTTAGCCTGAAAACATCAAAATCTAGGCTTATTAATCTCAGAATGATTTTATTTAATTCTTCAAGTTTAGTATCTTTGAGTTATCGAAAATGTTGTACACAATTATGTAGAATAAAGTTACATCACCTTTGAGTTATGCTTATCAGTGAGGTGACTCGCGTCAAGAAAAATTAGATATCTCGTATTTCGTCCGTAATTAGTTAACACACCAAAAATCACTTCAATCGTGTTGATAATTTTGAATTTGAACATCACAAATGAAACATTTTAGGTTAAAGTTTAAATAAAACATGAATTCACCCACAAACTAAATTTATGAATGAAATTATCATAGACATAGATCTTAAAAGAGAACTTTTTCATACATTTAATGAACATATTTCAGTTCCAGTTCCTGATAATTTTTTTTGACGTTAATATGAGTGCTGTGCGGTCAATTTTTGACTTATTGGGCGAGCTTGCTAAACTAATTATTACATCACATATTTCCTTCTATTGTAAATTTATAAAACTTAAATATCTTTTTTTCTATATTACCATAAAAAACTGTATTTTATAGACATACGATAGTGCACAGTGAAGTGTGAGCAATTATGTTTCAAGAAGCAAAGTTCTCCTAATTCATAATTATCAAAAGAAGATAATAGGTAATTATACTTTCAACGATGCTTTCAAACAAAGGGCCAAGAAATAGTTCTCATCAGAAACAGGAAAGGTATCTGTCAACTTTTGTTTTTCATCGTTGCAATAAAATTGTTCGACCATTTCGCCGGCAAATGAGCTTTCCGTTTCAGTTGACAAAGAGTATTTTTACTCATTTCATTTTGATCTTTCGGCTTAACTTTCTTCCCGCATTCACTCACTATCGACAGGCTGACCGACTTCATCTTTTGCTGATTGAAGAACTGTGAAACGAAAGAGAATGTAGCGTGCTTGTTAGTGCGGTTTCCGGCCGAGGACTTCCGATTGGTTTCCTTTGGTGCCGGATTGCCGGTTGTCTTTTCTTTTCCGAAGACGACTGGGTCTCTAGATGAAACGATTTTTAGCTAGTCTCCAATGGTTGACGACAGCTTGAAAGGAGTCTAAATTTATTTCGTAGGCATGGCACTCACATCTCTCAATTTCTCGAAACAAAGATTTTTAGGGAAAATAGGTTTCTCATTACAAAAAAAAAAACTCCTAACAGATTGAATAATACTTTTATAACCACTTTTCCAATGGACTTTCTCATCGATGGAGATACGTACAAGAAAACATTTGATGGATTGGTTGATAAATATAATCGTCAGGTGCTGCAATTTGTTTTAAGATGGATTGAATGAAAGCAACATACAAAAAGAGAGAACCAAATTATTATTCATTCTAATTTTTTTTCTGGTTTTGATTCCAATCAATCTTATGCGATGTGATAGGAATAGTTATCTGAAAAATCTAGGTCAGAACACATCAATGCTCGAAGCAGCCTCCAGAAGCTTAAAGGCTTCATCAACTTCAAAGTCAACAGACGCTCTCCCCCTGCCACCCAGAATTGTGTTGCTCACCTGTTCCTTTTGCCTAAATGAAAGTGTTCCGGGTTGCGGAGGAGTAATCGAACGCCGATCTTTTTAGCAGCTTTACAGACAGCTTTAAGCTGTAATTTTATTGAGGAATTAGTTTAGGGATATAATAAAAAATGAGAAAAAATGTAACTTACATAATTCGGTGCGATTCTTATTCTAATAATTCCGTCAACCTGAACGTTAAATGGGACTTGCCAAATGCTGAGTGCCTCAAAGGCGATATTTTTATCGGCACTGTCCACTACAGTTTCCTAGCTCTTCTGATTATTACGACAACCGGAGAACGCTTAATTTGACTGGCAAAATGCTTTAAACTATGGAATAGCCTAGCGCTAATATTTAACAGTTCCGTCAATCGGAACTCGCGGACAGGCCAAATGCTGAATGACGCGAAAAGCAGTATTAGGAACGGCACTGTCTACAACAGAACTTTCACTAGAGTTTTAGTAGGTCACTAGGTAGGTATGAATTAATAGGCTAATATTCCAATTTTAGGTAGGGTTAACAATTAATAATTTAGCATAAGAAAACGATCTGGAGTCTGCGAACTTTTCACCGGATATGGTCCTGTCATCCGTCGCTGCTTAAGAAAACGTCAACCAGCTCGCCGCTGAACTGCAGTTGAAGGCGCCGACGTATAATGGCGCGACGCTTGAGCTGGACCAGTGCACCCAGTTGCCAACATCCCCTCCCCCGTAACACAGGTCAGAATGATCCTGGGTTACCTCCTACTGCGACGTCTAGTAATGCAAGTTTTGAGACCGACTGCCTTGTGAGCCCCTTTTGAGTTTGAATGATCGCCTTTCTAATTCGCCCGTCTTGCCCAGGAATGACCTCGTTAACCCTGCCTCGCACCCAGCCGTTTCTTCGTGCCTCATCTACAATGATAACGAGATCTCCAACGCCAACCGGTCGCGTTTCACCAAGCCATTTAGAGCGACGTGTAAGCTCCGGCATGTACTCTCTAACCCATCGACGCCAAAACATATCCGCTTGATGCTGAATCTGGTTCCAAGCGTTCTTCAACGCAAACGCTTCTCCAATCGGTTCAATTGATGGCTGCTTCACACCGTTGGAGCTTCCCAGCAGCAGATGGTTAGGAGTGATCGCCTCATTTTCTTCAGCTTCCAAGGGTAGATATGTCAGAGGTCTAGAATTGACGATACTTTCAGCCTCAATCACAAGTGTCCACAAACCTTCGTCGTTTAATTTCCGATTTGCACTGATGCTGCTTTCCATGGCCGTTTTTACGGAACGCACCATTCTTTCCCAGGCGCCACCCATATGGGGGGTACCGGGAGGAATGAATATCCATTTGGTAGTTGTATTAGTGAATGTTGAACTGAGTCCCTCTTGAATATTTCGCACCTGTTCCTGCAGCACGTTGTCCGCCCCTCTAAAGTTGGTACCGTTGTCGGAATAAAACTCCAGTGGGGATCCACGCCGATCGATGAAACGACGAATTGCCAGGATGCAGGACTCCGTGCTCAGGCTGAACACCACCTCAACGTGAACGGCGCGCAATGTCAGGCACGTAAAGAGTGCGATCCACCTTTTCGCCGAACTCCTTCCGACTTTGACGAAAATTGGGCCAAAGAGATCAAGCCCAACGTAGGTAAACGGCCGTGTGTACGAGGCCAATCTTGCTGCTGGTAAGGGGGCCATCCTAGGAACCTGTGGTCGGGTTTTATACACTCTACAGTATTGGCAGCATTTTATCACCTGCTTGACGCGAGAGCGAGCTTGAGGAATGTAAACAATCTGGCGAAGCTCGTTAACGACTGTCTCGAAATTAGCATGTTTGAATTTACGATGGTAGAAGTCGATTAGCAGTACTGTTACTCGATGCGTCTTGGGTAGTATAACGGGAAATTTGACGTTGTCTCCTACGTTAGCGGCAGCACCGATTCGTCCATCTACTCGCATGACACGGCGCTCGTCCATGTAAGGACAAAGCTTGTAGAGTTTGCTTCCTTTCTCCATTGGAATGTGATTCGAACTCGACTTCTGACGGTGATAACTGAGCGTAGACATTTCTTCTAGGAAGCCCGACCATTGAGCTGTCTGGAACAGGTAGTTTTCTGCTTTCTGTAATTCAGTTTGATTGAGACGAACTCTTTTCAAGCGGGATTGTAGTTCAGCTTGATTGAGACGAGCTCCTTTCCACCGAGGTTGACGCTTCTCACAGAGGTCGACGTATCGAAAAACGTAAGCCATCGTCCTCAGCATTCGTTCCCATTTGGAAAACTTGGATGAATCAATTATCGATTCTGGGATGGCTGCAGATTCGTGGATTAAGCAATGTTTTTGTTCTTCCTCAGTCGGTTGAATGGATCTCGGCTGCGGCCAATTCTCTTCTCTCTGCAATAGAAATCCTGGTCCTTTGAACCAGAAATTATCCGTATTCAATTGATCTCCTTGTCCCTGCTTTGTAGCCATGTCCGCAACGTTTTGTTTCGTAGGTACCCATCGCCAATCAGCAATGGAAGTCGTCGACAAAATCTCCGATACCCGGCAAGCTACAAATTGCGAGTAGCGCCGATGGTCTGACCGAATCCACGCCAAAACGGTGCTTGAGTCTGACCAGAATATTGTTCGTGTTACGTTCACCTTGTGTCCTTCCTTGATAAAAGTTTCCAAGCGTGCTGCCAAAACCGCAGATTGCAACTCCAGCCGGGGAATCGACCAGTGGCGTAAAGGAGCCACTTTGGTCTTGGCTGCAACGAGGGCACACCGGAAACCGTCTGCCGAAATAGGGATTCTAAAATAGGCCACCGCTGCATACGCGTCTTCGCTGGCGTCGGCAAATATGTGGAGTTCTAGCTGACGATAGGAAGACTTATTGGCGCTTGGGAAGTAGCACCTTGGAACACGAACATCGGCTACCATCGGGAATTGCTCGATCCATTTTACCCACTTCTCGTTAGCTCGATCGCTTATTTCCTCATCCCACTGCGTGCCTGCACGCCAAATGTCTTGCAGCAGAACCTTTCCTTGGATTACAAAGGCCGCTAACAAGCCCAGCGGATCAAAGACGCTCATCAGGATTCTGAGTACTTGGCGCTTCGTAGGACGTTGTTTGCTTGCTATAAGATCACACAATTGTGGTTGAAAACTTGTTGAAAATGCCAGGAAATCATCTTCAGGCAGCCAATGCATTCCCAAAACTCTTTCGATGTTCGTATGTTCAAGATTCAGGGACCTTGGATCGGCAGATATTGGTTCTCCCAATCCTTCTAGAACCTTCGAACTGTTAGATCTCCATCCTCGAATATTGAAGCCTCCTTGAGCATGTACGGTTTTCACTTCTTTGGCGATTTCTTCAGTTTCTCTCTCCGTTCCAAAGCTGCTGAGGTAGTCGTCCATATAATGACAATCGAATATCTCTTCTACAGCCCGGGGGTAAACATTCTCATAATCTAGGGCATTTTTTCGTTTTACGAATAGCGCTGAAGCTGGGGAACACGTTGCACCGAAAGTGGCCACTTGCATAACAAAAACTTCCGGTTCTTTGAAGGGGTCTGTCCTCCACAGGAACCTCTGAGCGTGTTGGTCCTCTGGGCGAATACGGATTTGGTGGAACATCTCAGCAATATCACCAGACACAGCCACTGAGAATTGACGGAACCGGAAAAGCACCCATGGTAACTTAGCAAGTTGATCAGGACCTTTGAGTAACATAGCATTCAAGGAGACTCCATTTACAGTTGCAGCTGCATCCCAAATCATGCGGACTTTGTGTGGTTTCTTTGGGTTCACCACTACTCCCAGTGGAAGGTACCATACTTTTCGACAATCCTCTTTCTGCAATTCTTTCTCAGTAGCGCGACGAGCGTATCCTTTTACCTGATATTCTTCAATCTGTTTCGTAACACATTCCAGCATCTCCGGGTTTCGCTTGAGCTTACGCTCGAGGCATTCATGGCGCTTCAATGCCATTGGGCGACTGTCAGGGAATTCGAAATGATCAAATCTCCAAAGAAGGCCTGTTTCGAACCGGTCACCTTTCCGGATTGTCGTTTCTTCTAAAATCTGTTTGGCTCGCTTGTCACTCTTGGATTCCAAAACTATTCGGCCCGCCACTCCTACGTCCTCTAAGGCAAAATAGTCCCGCACTGCAGTGTGTAGAGTGTTGTCGCATGAACAATCGTTGCTGTGAATATTCACGGACAGTTTCGATCGGTCTTCTGTGGTTCCTCCATAAATACACCACCCGAGTCTCGTTTTAGTAGCTACTGGTTCTTGCGGTCGACCTTCTTTAATAGAGAGCGGAACTGTTAAGCGTAAGTTGTTCAAACCTATAAGAACTCGTGGAACCGCTTCCTGGTAACTGGTAATGGGAAGACCCCGTAGATGAGAGAATGAACTAGAAAGAGCTCGATAATTCATGGATTGGTGGGGAAGCGACAGTGCTTTCACTGTTCGAGTATCTCGCAGTTTGAATCTCGGTCGATCAATACCAGAAACACTAAGTTCCACCACCTTTGAATCTCGTTCCGTACGCATTACGTTGCCTGTCCATCGTAGACAGAGCGTCTGACGCTCACCCTGCAGGCCAAGCTCACCGACCAATGCTTCTTCCACAAGCGTAAGTGAAGATCCCTCGTCAAGAAAGGCAAAAGTTTGAATTTTTCGATTCCCACTTCCATGAACAACTATTGGTACAATCCGGAAAAGACAAAGTTGCGAAACACTACGGTGAACATGGTTTTCATAGACAGGCGGGCCACGAACAGTTGGTTTCGACCGTTGATTTGTAGGGAATCTGGAACTAGGCTGGGCCTGCTGAGAACGGACGAAGTGAAGAAGAGGGTGGTGGCGAACATGACAACCATTCACGTTACACTTTCCACTAACACGGCAGGAACGATGTCCATGAAAGTTGAGACAGTTCCGGCAAAGTCCCTCTCTTTCCACGACCTGCCAGCGTTCATCGACGTTGAGGGATTTGAATTGCTCACACTCATTCAGACGATGGTTATGACCGCATACAATACACGTACGTTCTCTCGTTTCATCTCCTGTATAATCTGCATGTGCATGGAGCACTCCCCGTTTCGGTTTGCCGCGTTCTTCAGTTCTATTCGAAGTTCCGACGTAAGATGTTACAAGTCTGGCTGATTTCATGAGGGCGGACATAAACTCTCCAAACTGTTTAAGGTTTACTTCACCAATCATTTCACTATAACATGCCCACTGCATCTGATATGAAATGGGCAAACGATCAACAAGTTCGGCGAGCAAGGATGGGTTGAAAAAATGGGCAGTTTGATTGGCAGCTTCTAAAGTGTCGCAGAAGCTTTGGACGGCCAGGCCGTAATCAATTAAGGTTTCCAGCTTTTCGGCTTTTGGGGCGGGAATAGTTTTAATTTTGTGCAAAAGGACCTTGATTAATTGCTCAGGTCGACCGTAATGGCTGCGGAGGGTGTCGATAATTCCTGGCACTGAATTAGGGATAAGAATGCGACTGCGAACAGATTCCAGAGCATCGCCTTTGAGACAACGCTGGAGGCGTAGTAAATTTTCAGCTTGATTGTACCCGCATGCTAGCGTAGTAGTAGTAAAAGTGCTGATGAAAACAGGCCAGTCAGCTGGGTTCCCAGTAAAGGTAGGGAGGTCTCGAGCCATGACCTGGCGGGCAGCTAACTGCGATGGCGTGGGCGTATAATCTGCCATAACTTGAGCAAAATTAATGTATTCATTTGGGCAACTCCCCAGCTGTTTAATCAGTGACTCGTGGGGCTCATAGAGTTGTTCAGCTGGCAAGCATTTATTAGGAGTGGTCTTACCTGGTTTCTCGGGGAGAGGGGGTAGAAGTGGCAAAAATGCACCCACCAAACTGGACGGGTGGGGTTTATTCTCACGATTTGCTGGATTCTCCGGGTTGTCAGTTGTCGTGGTGGGAACGGGAGTAGGCGAGTTCTGACGGGCTGATTCCAAAACATGATCTTGTTACGGACGTTGGTTTAGAGCCAAACATTCTGTGAGTAGCTGACACAAGACTTCTACGTCCGGGTTTGAATTCGACGATCCACGTTCTTCTGCTTCCGGAATCCTGGTTGAGCGCTGCTGGGCGTCGCTTTCTGTGGCAACGGGTTTCTGCTTCTTGATGGCACCACCTATTGGTGCTGGCTGTTGCTTTGTCGCTGAGTTCGATTGTAGAGCATTCTCCAGATTGGGGGTTGAAATCTTTTCGGCACAATCCTTCGGCTTGTTAGTGTCAAAACTATTCCGTGGAGTTAGCTTCCCTTTCCAGCTGAATTCTTTCCTTGGTACTTCAGTTGATGACAATCCTTGAATGACAGAAGCAATTTCAGGGCTGGGAAGGATTGGACCGTCGGGCGAGTTTTCAGTTGATGAGATTTGATCCAGCCATTCCGCGGTAATTTGACGGCTGATTCGGCGGCTCAATCGACTTCGGACACTTGATTCGTCTTCTTCACTGATCGTAGATTGTAGGAGTTTATATCGTGTGTCAACTAGATTCTTTTCGGCCTGAATAGCTTCTAGACGGATATCTAGCCCTCTCTGCTCAAGTTCTCGATTCTCAGCTAGATGTTGCAGTTGCAGTTGAATTCTCTTTGAGCGCGTACCCGATGCTGTTGCACCACTCCGAACGCTAATAGCTGGAAGACACTTTCGACAGGTCCAAGGGCGATTTTCTATTGACCCTGTGACTCCCGCACAAGTCTGGTGCCACCAATCATCGCACACGTCACACTGCACTAGATTAGCAACGGAATCCGGTCGGTCGCAGGCGACACAATTAAATTCCTCTTCCGGGATGGTAACTGGCGTTGGCGCGTCGTTTCCCACGGTTGCCATGTCGTGGCAGAAGAGCGAATTATCTTAAAGTTTGTTCCGGGTTGCGGAGGAGTAATCGAACGCCGATCTTTTTAGCAGCTTTACAGACAGCTTTAAGCTGTAATTTTATTGAGGAATTAGTTTAGGGATATAATAAAAAATGAGAAAAAATGTAACTTACATAATTCGGTGCGATTCTTATTCTAATAATTCCGTCAACCTGAACGTTAAATGGGACTTGCCAAATGCTGAGTGCCTCAAAGGCGATATTTTTATCGGCACTGTCCACTACAGTTTCCTAGCTCTTCTGATTATTACGACAACCGGAGAACGCTTAATTTGACTGGCAAAATGCTTTAAACTATGGAATAGCCTAGCGCTAATATTTAACAGTTCCGTCAATCGGAACTCGCGGACAGGCCAAATGCTGAATGACGCGAAAAGCAGTATTAGGAACGGCACAGTCTACAACAGAACTTTCACTAGAGTTTTAGTAGGTCACTAGGTAGGTATGAATTAATAGGCTAATATTCCAATTTTAGGTAGGGTTAACAATTAATAATTTAGCATAAGAAAACGATCTGGAGTCTGCGAACTTTTCACCGGATATGGTCCTGTCATCCGTCGCTGCTTAAGAAAACGTCAACCAGCTCGCCGCTGAACTGCAGTTGAAGGCGCCGACGTATAATGGCGCGACGCTTGAGCTGGACCAGTGCACCCAGTTGCCAACAGAAAGTCAATATTAATCAATATATATGAAATGTTATTGAGAGGGTAAAATGCTTTAAATATTTAGGAATCTACCTAGATGAAACTCTTTGTTGGAGTCGTCACACAGAATATCTAGAAAAAAAAGTTTCTCCTCTTTGTGGTATCCTATGGAAATTGAGAAATTTTGTGCCTCAACATGTTTTATTGAAATTTTACTTTGCGTTTATTCACTCTCATATTAACTATCTTATTATGATATGGGGAAGAGCTTCCTTGTCAAATTTACAAAAACTTCAAACTCTCCAGAATAGATGCTTAAAAAATATTTATAGACTACCGTTGCTCTTTCCTACCCAACAGCTCTACACCTTAAGAGCCCATAACATTCTTCCATTAAAAGATCTTTGCGATTTACAAACTGTAATATATGTCTACGACAATTTACACACAAGTTTCAGTAATCAAAACATCCATTTTACAACGGGATTGCGTACTCATAACACTCGCCAGTCAGATTTTTTACAACGAAGCCGATCCGTGACATCCTTAGGTCAAAAAAGAATATCATTTATTGGTCCAACTAAGTACAATGCCTTGCCTAATGAAATAAAAACCATAAACAACCGTTCTACGTTCAAAATCAAAGTAATACAGCTATTAAAAGAAAAATTGAGTCGTTAAAAACCGATCGATCAGTGACCAGTTTTCTTCTTTTATAATTAATTTTTGTAGCAATTTAGTTTCTTTGTGTGTTCTTTTTTTTTTATTAATTATTTAAATTATAATGTCTTATTTGATTAAATGTTTGCTTAGTAGTATTAATATCAAATAGTGGATCTCTTTAAAGGAAATCTGTTTTCCATTGAGATCCATGTAGTATTTAATTTAGTATTATCATTACATTTCCTCGCACTAAATTTAAACATTTCAGTTCTCAGCATGAGTAAAATTTTGCCCGCGTTTTTTATTAATTTTTGTTGCTGCCAGACATGCTGAGAACAGTAGCGTCCATTACCAGGGGGCTCTAATGAGCTTTTTGGTGTGGGGGAGTGTGGTGGGCCGCTACATTTAAAAAAAAAAAAAAAAAAAAATCAAGATTAAGGAAGAATTGGGATCCTAAATTTCCTCCGATTAAAGCAAACATGAAGATCGGCAAGATTGGGAAATTCATATAATGAGTGGGACCACCATCGTCACCACCTTTTCTATCGGAACCAAAAAGAAAGGAAAAATTGTTGGATTCGTCTGATTCCACCCTCTAGCTTAACCGAGTTTCCCGTTAGCAGGGCTGGAAGCAGCTTATCGGAAGAGGAAGTGTTTGCTCTCGGAAAACACACCTCGATACTCTTGATGTGTGAGCTGGTACCTTGAACACCCCGGAATATTTGTGCCCACCCATCACTGCGGATGAGTGCAAATTCGAAGAAACAACCAAAGATGAGAGATAATGTATTCTGATTAGCTTCTCCCTTAATCTTCGCTATCAGTTGGAGCCCATGTCTGCGTCATTTCGGCAAAGATACCATACCAGTTCCTATCTAGTCTATAGCTTCTCGATTTTTGTGGGGTTCAACATCATTCGTTTCGCCCGGATAGCTTCGGTGGGACGGCAAACGGTAATGAGATGATTATCGGCTCCATTTTTTCACCCCCAACACTGACTGACTGACTGGAGTAAGATTTTGATATCTTGTGATAGCCTATGGGAAAAGGAAGGGGGATGACGGAAATTCAATATGTGAATCAATATAATGAGAATCAGGTATTTCCCCCGAGTAGCAGCAGCACGTGAAATACTGATGGCAGAGATTTGGATTGAGGTATTTTTCTGTCTTAAAATAAGTCTCTTCAAGGAGATTACTGCATAAAATGACTTTTATCTCGGTTAATTTGGAAGTCAATGCGGGCAGCTTTTATTGGTATTATTTGCATTCAATATTTACGGCTTTGATAACTTCTTCGCTTCAAGAGCAACAAAATGAGAGTATGCTTACCAGACCTGCGTTTTTTTTTTAACCATAGGTCGTTTTACTTATAAAGATTAATTTTGCTGAGTGTATCACTTAACTTATCTATGTTAGCAGAAAGGGGAGCCGTAATAGTTGCGGCGACTCAACTGTTAGATTTTATTCTAATTTAGGAGAAGGATGGAGAACGTTTAGGGTTCACTTTCGAAAATTATCTTCCATCTGGATTCGCTGGAGGCTTCCTGTAGCTGAGGTTCCGGTAGCTACTCCAGGTGAATGTCTTCCTGGCCAGCCTTCTGGTAGAGTTTGTCGGACCCATCGGATGAGAGGTTATTCTAACGGAGTGAAAATGTAATTTTTAATCAGAAAGTCATAAAAATAATTGTTCAAATTTAACTGAAAAATCAAATTATAAAATGTTTGAAATCTTTCACTGTAACTATTAACATTTTTCTTTCAAATAAATATTCATAAATGGTGTTCGAATCAAAAAGTGGTCAAACTTAATTGTGTATAAATCGATTATTTGTTTAATTAAAAAAAATTAAAGTATCTTTCTCTCTTCTTCAAATTGGCGAGACTTTTGTTTGACGCCTGCCATCAGATTTTGCTACAGTCAGTTCATCCACTTTATTAGGCGCAAAACGCCAGTTGAACTGCTTTCCGCTGCTAACAGTTTTTGGGTCTTTTTACGGTTTTGCTTAACTATCGTCCAATATTTTTCGATTGGTAGAAGTTCTGGTGTATTGAGAGGGTTCTTATCCTTGGGCACAACTTGAATGTTGTTAGCGGCATACCACTCCATGGCCTTTTTTCATAATGGCTGGATGCCAAATCCGGCCAAAACAGCACAGAAAAGTCATGTTCCTTGAGGAAAGGCAGCAAACGCTTTTTTAAGTGAATTTCCAGGTTGACGGTCCCGGCTGCAACGAAAATGTAGCTTTACAAACCTCAGGTACAGATATCTTCCTAAACGAGATATTTCTTGGCAAACTTTGATAGTTTAATATGCTTGAAAATGTCTGCCACCTTTTCCCTTCCGTTTGCTGTATAAAACTATTGTCCCGAAAGCTGTCTGAAGTCTGCCTTGGCGTGAGTTTCGTCGTCCATTACCACGCAATCAAACTTTATTGACAATGTCGTATACAGTTTCCGAAATCTTGTTTTTGCCTTAAGGTTTTGCTTATCATTGCGACTAGCAGTCACTACCTTCTTATAAGTCGATAGTCCGGATGGTTTTTAAGTTTCATCCACGGTTGTAGACGATAATTCCAAGATATTGGCGACATCTCGAATGGAGACATTGGAGTTTCGTTTGAAAGTACTAGTCACTCTTCTGTTCGTTACTGCGGCTCCCGAATTCCGATTCCTCTCAAATCCCGGCTTCCTAGTTGTAAAATACGTTCCTCGAACACTTTTACTACTTTGGTGACAGTTGATTTTGCCACATTCAACGATTTTGCTCTTTCTGCGTGCGTGTAGTTTGGATTTTCACGACGCATGTACCAAATTATAATTCGTAGCTCCTCTTGCTTGGCCGCCGTTTTGAAAATTAAAGAAAAAAATAGAAGCATCATTCTTCACACCCACACACTTATGGGGGCTCAGGTTTTTTATATGAATGATTAGAACAAATAATGCGAATTTAAGTTGACCACTTTTTGATCCAAACACCCCATAAACGAACCGAATTTAATAACGTAAAATTGGGTCCGTTCACGAAAAAGTGTTACTTCAAAAGACATCGTAATTAAATGTAAGACATTCTATTATATTTTGTTCAGACCATTGATTCATACGGGTGAATCCTGATCCTTGTAAAAAATAACTGTATTTTCTCTTGGTAGGCTTTGAAATGGAAAATTCAGGCGACGAAAATGGATATAGTTAAATCTACCGCCACACATTAGTGCAAGTTCACTCGTGTTGGAAAAAAGTGGTAGAAATTTTTACACTTCAGGCACATTTTGAAATTTTACAATGTCAGTTTTTATTTTCAAGATCTGCGACAGTCAATTTTTTTTACAACACTATGTCTATTCTCGCGTGCTGTGATGCAAAAATAGTTAAATTTATATCAATTACACCTGAAATAGAAACAGTGTTGTAAAAAAAATTGACTGTCGACTAACTTGAAAAAAAAAATTACATTTTAAAATTTTAAAAATGTACTTGAAGTGTCAACATTTCTACCATTTTGTTCCAACACGAGTGAGCTTGTACTAATGTGTGGCGGTAGATTTAACTATATCCACTATATCTGTATCTAACACTTCACAGTAGTAGGCCCTTGCTTAAGAAAAAAAATGGTAAGTGATGAAAATGCTTCTAAATAAAATTCTTCCTCGTATTTTCACCATCTTTAATTTCCTCTAACCTCCTAAGTATTTGTCTAAAAAAAATTCTTAATCTTGAAATGTCCGTTCTTGAAAGGACATCTTTTTCATCAATAAGACCGATAAACTAATAAACACATAAGCATTAGGAATCAAGATAAGGATACATGACCACAATCCGGGATCGGAATGCACAATCGTAATTCAAGATCTGGGAACAGTACTTCTTAAGTACTCAGGATCAGAAATCAGGATAAACTATCCAGAACTCAGACTCAAGATCAATACTTAGGATCGAGTTCATGATCCAAGATCCAGGATTCAGGAATAGGAACTACTTGATGTATTCAGCAATCGGCATTAGGATCATGCCCAAATCTGGGTTCAGTATCCAGGATCAGCATGAGAATCAGCATGAGGACTTGGACATCAACATCTATGATCAAGATCCGGGATCAGAATTCGGTATTAGAGTGCGGAATCAGGAATTAAAATCCAATATGGATCAGGTTCAGATCATGGCATCAAGATCAAGGCTCAGCATCAGGATCGGAAAACATGGTATTCCATCGAGCGATAATGCCGAACTCTTCGTTGTGTATTAATTTTTCTTTCCGGATCCACTCAATTTGCAATGCACGTTTTAGCAACAGAACTCAAGCTTCATTCAAACGCAAACAACAAATTCTGTTATTCATTCCCTCCACTCGATATGTATTTCCATAGGCTTTCTGATACAAACTAAATGGAAATGACTGGTTGTGTATCTAACCACCGATCCGCGTTGACAGACAATGCGCGTTGAGCTAATGGAAGCGTTTACTTCCGGAGGTGAATATCACTAAAAAAATTATATCAATTACACTTATTTTACCGAAGCAGAACTCAAATCTTTTGTCAATAGCTGCGCAAAAGCAAAACGAAAACTAATTTTTGGGGTGGAAATTCCTATAAACGCAATTCATGTTTCGTCATGAAAACATCTAAACTACTGATTGAAAAACCACAAATGTCAATGAGAATGATAATGTAATGATATCAGGAAACTGTCAAATATTTGGTACGGCACTCAGTCAAACAGATCATTCAAAAGCTTTAAAGCTTTTTGTTCCATCTGACTTTCTAATTGTCACCTCCGATACATCTAGCAAGGATAGTAAGTTTCAATACAGGAATCAGTTCTGGATTTTGACCTGCCCGCCCACTCTAGAAAATTGTTCTTTCTCTCAAAAAAACACTCCCAAAATCAACTTGGGAACATGAAATTATGACATTATTAGCTGAAAGATACAGGTAACATTCATTGCATCCACCATAAATGAGATAATTTTATTCATTTATGGCGGAATTATGGTTTTTGTACTTTTTTATATCACGATAATTCAATCCATACCATTATACTGTGCATTTGAAGATTCAGTGCAGTTTTCTTCGGGATCTTTTCAAAAATCGTGCCAAAATTAATCGTATTGGAGCAAAACTGAGCGTGTCAGCTCATCGATTTGAGGACAAAATGGCATAATGTGATGTATTCTACCAAGAAGTAAGATTTTGTTTTTTGATGATTCAGTCTACTGTGCATTCTGTTAGTATGATCTTCGAAAACATACTCGAGGAATACAGTTGTGTTTTTCAAGCGCTCCGTGAAACGATCGTAATGAAGTTTCTTGTGTTCCGTGAA
Organism: Uranotaenia lowii; assembly: GCF_029784155.1. NCBI lineage: Eukaryota > Metazoa > Arthropoda > Insecta > Diptera > Culicidae > Uranotaenia > Uranotaenia lowii. The sequence continues at coordinate 287,855,225 of NC_073692.1, forward strand.
TCCGGTGTTTTTTTTGTGCCGTGAACGGGTAGTGGGAGCGAGTTTTTAAGAAATAGTTCCGAAGCAATAAGGCCACTTTTTATGGAAGTTTCTCCCGATTTGTGGTGTTCGGATATCGAGCTGATTCGACTCATCGAGCCGTGTGGCAATCATCGTTTCAAACATCATCGAGTGGCCGATTGAAACAAAGGCGCTCACACATTTATCAAGGCCGTTTGGTGGCTGCCCAGCTTATCGAGAGGTTGCCTATAGCTGCTGCTGCTGGGTGATTGTTTTCTGCTGTTCTCAACACGAGAAGACGATCATCACGAGGTTGGATTCGAACGGACTACGCAGTGGATTCAAGTTGTTTTTTTTTTAAGAATTAAACACAAAAATAAAATTGTAAATTTCTTTTCATTTTTCCAATTTATACTAATAACCTAGCTCTATCTACATATATTCTTCCTTTTCTACTGTTTTCTATACCGCAAAACGGCGATCCTAATCGCTTATAAGTTATGGCTACTGATGAGGAACCAAATTTGATTCCTTTACCTCCTTCACAAGATCATATGAATACTGAAGATCAACCGGGACCGTCTAACTCTGTCCCACCTAAGCCTCCACGTATTAAATATTACCCAGAAAACACATCTTTTACAGGTCCATGGGTTGTATTCTTTCGGCCCAAGCCGAAAGGAAAATCTCTAAATGTCATTCAGATCAGTAAAGATCTGGCCAAGTGGACCTCCATATCCGAAAAAAACAAAGGTCCGTACAGGTAAACTACGTGTCGTCGTTTCAAATCAAAAAGCTGCCAACGAGATTGTTGCTTGTCAGCTTTTCACTTTAGAATATCGAGTGTATATCCCCTGTCGAAACGTGGAGATCGAAGGCGTTATCCACGAGATGAACCTGACGGAGGACTATATCATGAATAACGGAGTTGGGGTGTTCAAAAATCTTGATTCGATGTTTGTCAAGATTTTGAATTGCCGCCAACTAAAGACATCTTTCATGGAAAATGGGAAAAAAAATACTCCCCGTCAGCTTCATTTTGCGTAACGTTCGAAGGTACCGCCCTCCCTCACTATGTTTTGATAGACGATAGGTTGAGGCTTCCCGTACGGCTCTTTGTGCCGCGTCCCATGAACTGCGAAAAGTGCAAAAAAATTGGACATACAACGAATTTCTGCTGCAATAAACCACGATGCGTTCATTGCGGTGAATCTCATGAGGACGGGTCCTGCCAGGCAGTTGAGCGAAAATGTGTTTATTGCGGAGACTCGCCTCATGATATTTCCGTCTGCGCGGCATTCAAGAGTCGGTGGGATCAACAGAGGCGCTCTTTGAAGGAACGTTCTAAACGTTCCTATGCCGCTATTTTGAAGAGCGCCTCTCCTCCGACCCAACAACAATCTGGAAACGTCTTTTCCTTGCTACCTGTTGACGAAGTAGACACGGATGTTTCTGAAGAAGGAAACCATTTTATTACCATAAATAATTCCAGGAAGCGTTAAAAAGTAACTTCAGCCAAAATTCCACAGAAAGTTCCTGTTGTAAGCCCTACGTTGAACTGCAGTGAAAAATCATCTGTTGTGGAGAATCAGTCGCCCCCTGGATTTTTGGGTACACGTCATCTTTCAGAAGACCCAGTACCGGGAACATCGAACAATTCAAATTTCAATTTATTTTCAGCAGCCTCTACTTCTCAATCGGGATTTTTTAAATTAAATGATATAATAAATAGCATTTTAACGTACTTCAATGTTCCCGACTCATTGAGAAGTATTGTTACAGTCATGCTTCCCGTGGTAAAGACACTTCTTCAGCAATTGATGCAAACTTGGCCCATTCTTTCAGTGTTTATCTCTCTCGATGGCTAATTTAAGCCGAGAGGTCGGAGATATCACTGTTCTACAGTGGAATTGTCGTAGTATAATCCCTAAATTGGATTCGTTCAAATTCCTACTTCACGAAATTAATTGCGATATCTTTGCTCTGTCCGAAACTAGGCTTTCTTCTCAAACTGATCTTTCATTCCACGATTTTAATATTGTCCGTTTGGATCGTGACGATTCTTATGGAGGGGTGCTTTTGGGGATCAATAAGCGCCACTCCTTTTACAGAATTCAATTTCCTTTATCAGGCGGAATTGAAGCTGTTGCATGTCATACAACTATAAGAGGTAAGGACTTATGTGTTGTCAGTTTGTATTGGCCTCAGAAAGTTGCAGTGGATCGAAGTCACCTAGAGGACCTGTGCTCAGTGCTCCCTGAGCCTAGGTTGATCCTGGGTGACTTCAATTCGCATGGAACTGTCTGGGGAGAACAAATTGACGATAGTCGTTCTACTTTTATCTATGACATTTGCGACAGTTTCAATTTAACAGTTTTGAACACGGGTGAAAAAACACGAATACCTAAACCTCCTGCAAGGCAAAGTGCAATTGACCTCTCACTATGCTCAAATTCACTATCATTGGATTGCCAGTGGAAGGTAATCCCTGATCCCAATGGTAGTGATCATTTGCCTATCAAAATTGAAATCACCAATGGGGTCAGCTCTTAAAACACAATAAATATGACATATGACCTTACAAGACACATCGACTGGAAAAAATATTCAGATGCAATCTTAACATCCATCAGTTCAGTAGATCATCTACCCCCATTGGAGGAATACAACTTCCTTTCCGGCTTGATTTACGATTGAGCTGTTCGCTCTCAAACTAAGCCCATCCCAACGTCATCCGTTCATCGAAGGCCTCCTAATCCATGGTGGGACAGCCAATGCTCTGAGTTGTATACGGATAAGTCAAACGCATTCAAAGCCTTTCGGAAGCATGGAACCATCAACAATTTTAATTTGTATGTTTCTCTGGAAAATCAATTAAAGAAATTGATAAAAGGAAAAAAACAGGTTTATTGGCGCAATTTTATAGGTGGGTTGTCACTTAATTGCGAAATTGCGGTTGTCACGCGAAACGTCCATGAATACTTTGTGGAAAGTGGCACGAAATATGCGCAATCGATCTCGAACGAATGAAAGTGAAGAGCATTCGCATAGGTGGATCTTCAACTTTGCTCGTAAAATATGCCCTGATTCCGCACCTGTGCAAAAAATCGTTCGGGATGTGCCTCCAGGTAGGAGCGATCTAGATTCAAACTTTTCGATGGTTGAATTCTCTCTCGCTCTTCTTTCTTGCAACAATTCAGCTCCGGGAGTTGATAAAATAAAATTTAACTTGTTGAAAAATCTTCCGGGTGCCGCAAAAATTCGCCTGTTAAATCTATTTAATCAACTCCTGAAACATAACATTGTTCCTGAAGATTGGAGACAAGTGAGAGTTATAGCTATCCAAAAGCCCGGGAAACCTGCATCCGATTTCAATTCCTATCGTCCTATAGCGATGTTGTCTTGTATACGGAAGTTGATGGAGAAAATGATCTTGTTTCGTTTGGATAAATGGGTAGAAACAAATGGCCTCCTTTCAGATACTCAGTTTGGGTTCCGCAGGGGTAAAGGGACAAACGATTGTCTTGGTTTGCTGTCTTCAGAGATACAAATGGCATATGCAAAACGTGAGCAAATGGCTTCAGTGTTTCTAGACATAAAGGGGGCTTTTGATGCAGTTTCAATCGAGGTGTTGTCAGAAAAATTGCATTCCCGAGGTCTGCCTTCTCTTTTGAACAACATTTTATACAGCTGACTTTGTGAGAAACATCTGAACTTTGCTCATGGAGATATTGCTATAAGAAGGATCTCGTACATGGGCCTACCTCAAGGTTCATGTTTGAGTCCTCTTTTGTACAACTTTTACGTGAGTGACATCGACAGTTGTATCTCTGAAGGCTGCACGCTGAGACAACTTGCAGACGACAGCGTAGTATCTGTAACAGGATCTACGGAGTCCAATCTACACAGGCCTTTACAAGATACTTTAGACAGATTATCAATCTGGGCTTTGAAGCTTGGGATTGAGTTTTCACCCCAAAAAACGGAGATGGTTGTCTTCTCTAAGAAACATAGACCTGCTCAACCTAAGCTTCAACTCCTAGGCAGAACGATCACTCAATCGAGGTGTTTTAAGTATCTTGGGGTTTGGTTTGATTCCAAGTGCACCTGGAGGGCCCATATTGAGTATCTGAAAGGAAAATGCCAAAAAAGAGTTAATTTTCTCCGTACCATTACCGGCACCTGGTGGGGAGCCCATCCAGAAGATCTGATAAAGCTGTATCGAACAACTATTCTCTCAGTGATGGAGTATGGCAGTTTCTGTTTTCAATCAGCTGCCAAAACACACCTCATTAAACTCGAACGTATTCAATACCGTTGTCTTCGAAAAGCGCTGGGTTGTATGCCTTCAACGCATACCATGAGTCTTGAGGTTTTGGCAGGCGTACTTCCTCTGAAAGATCGGTTTTTTTCTTTATCTCTTCGGTTCCTCATCAGGTGTGAGGTCATGAACCCATTGGTGATTGCAAATTTCGAAAAGCTTCTTGAGCAAAATCTTCAAACAAGATATATGACCATATATCATGAATTCATGTCTATGCAGGTAAATCCTTCGTCGTTCTCTTCCATTCGTGTTTGTCACCCGTGCTACGACATTTCCTCTGTCAAGTTTGACTTGTCCATGCAGAACGAAATCCACGGAATCCCGGATCAATGTCGATCGCTTATTGCTCCGAGAATTTTCGATGCTAAATATGGGCACGTCAATGCTGAACAAATTTACTTTACTGATGGGTCTCTTCTGAATGAATCAACAGGATTTGGAGTATTCAATGAAACATCTAGCGCTTTCTTCAGTCTCGAGTTTCCATGCTCAGTATTTACAGCAGAGTTAGTAGCTATCAACTGGGCACTGGAGAGCATCGCCTCACAAACTGTTGGTAATTTTTATGTTGTAACGGATAGCTTAAGCTCACTGGAAGCTATTCGTTCAATGAAATCGGGAAAGTACTCATCGTACTTCCTCGAGAAGATACGAGAAAAATTGAGTACTCTATCTGATCGCTGCTTCTCCATCACCTTTGTTTGGGTCCCTTCACATTGCTCTATATTGGGCAATGAGAAGGCTGACTCTCTCGCAAAGGTGGGTGCGCTTGAAGGTGATATTTATCAGCGTCAAATCTCCTTCAACGAGTTTTTCTTTGTAGTACGTAAAAATGCTCTCGTCAATTGGCAGCGCAAATGGAATACAGATGAGATGGGCCGGTGGCTCCATTCGATCATCCCAAAGGTCAACCATGGTTCAAGGGTTTGAACTTGAGCCGGGATTTTATTAAAACATTCTCCCGACTCATGTCCAATCACTGTTCCTTAAACGCGTTATTGTTTCGTGTAAATCTGTCTAGCACCAATCTCTGTACTTGTGGCCATGGTTATCATGACTTTGACCATGTTGTTTGGTAGTGCGAGGTCCACTTGATCGCCAGAGCGAAATTAACAGATTCCCTTCGGGCCCAAGGAAGACAACCTTATGCACCTGTAAGAGATGTGTAGGCTGCGATGGACTTAACTTACTTTTCCGAACTTTATCTATTCTTTAAAGCTATCGATCTTATTCTGTAAACTTTTTCTCTATCTGTTACTAATTTCTAGTTTATGCAATAAAATGTAAAAAGTGCAAAAACAACTTCAATCTTGGCTCCTTAAACCTACTGGATTGAGCCGTTTCAAATAAAGGATTAATAAAAAAAAAGGTTGTGATTACAGAAAATCAGAATATTTTTTTCAGCCTAAACACAGAATATTTTTCGGCAACCGAACTGAAAATTATAGAGAACAGTCCCATTATGTATTTAAATTGTTCGAAGAGCATAAAACTAATTAACCATAGTTTCGACTTCAATTCATAAAGGTAACTTCTTTGAACCATGGTAAGGTTTTAGTAATAGTTCTGAGCCCCTCCCACCTAAGAAAAGGGACCCTCCCATACAACTTACATATTTATTCCCACAAATCAAAAGTCATGGCAACCATTTTTCAGAACCAATTTTTTCCCTTTGGCGGGATTGTTTCACCATCACCATGGGCCGGGCATTAGAAACGAGGAACGACTATCCAGAGTTCACGTGTACTGGAAAGCAAATCAAAGCCTGCTGATGATTAAAAATTTGATAGCAAAATTTTTGGCGGGCTTTTTTATTTCTTCTACTATTCGTAGCACAGGTTACAAGCATGTGATTCTTGGATGAAATAACAAGTCTACTTTTTGGATAAAAAAATACTCCTAATTGCATGTTCGAAGTGAATTGATTAGAACAGTAGTGGTTTTCAATGTGATCCCTGGAGGCGTTAAAGATCTACACGAATATACAGCATGTAAAGTGGATGCAATGATTAATCTTCATAATGAATTGACTTCTTCAGCTGAATGACTATTTGGACTGTTTGCTGAAAACTAGTTCTCCAGCTTTTAGGAACCGACACTTTCATGCTTTTATTTCTTATAGATAAAGAAAAATCAATTAAATGCAGAGATATAAGCTGAAGTCTGCATCCATCGCATGAAACGTATTAGAAATTTATCTGGCATTTTAGGTTTGTACAATTAAATTTCAAAGCCCACTTTATAACTTTTGAGTTATTGTTGATCATCAATGCGGTAAGTTCTACCATCCAATTATGAGAAAAATTAAACCGTTTAGTACTGCGAATAAAAAAAAAAGATTTCTAATGATTTTTACATTGATCACTTATGTTAATTTATGGGATAGTTGTGTCAAAGAATAGAAAAATTGAAAAATAACTTTAATAACATATTTTCCATAACATTATAAAATGTGCGATTTCGGTTCCGAAATGCTGTGTGTTTTGATATCTGCGAAAAACTATTAGTGGAACTTTCAACATGTAAATAAACTAATCATAAAACAGTGTGAAATTAAATAGCGAAAAAAGCACATAAAATTGAAAACATGCAGAGTAAGTTTTCAACAAAGTTTTAGCTGAAGTTTGTTTAGGAATTTCTAAGTAAATAAAACTTGAATATACTATTCTACAGGCAGATTTTTCATCTTGAAAAGTGGTTTAATCTTCAATAGAGGTCGTTCGCATATGTCTACAAGCGTGAGATACTGGATTTCCATTAGATAGTACATGGAAAAGATAATAAAAATAAAAAACACCGTTATCATTTGGAGATAAAATAAAATAAGGTTCAATCAATTCAAGCTTCCTATAACATTTTGGTTTTCAAATTTTTTCGTCATAGGATGAATAAGCATAAGAAAGAAATTATTCTAAATTTCTTTTAGCAGCTTTAAGTTTTTGAATAATATAAAAACGATAAACTTTGTAAATAACCCCAATCAGAACTAAAAAAAACTAACAAAACTTACAAACTTTACATAGCCCAACATCTGCAAAACCTTGAGCAACGAATCATCGAAAGAAACAGCGATTATGTAATGAATCGAATAAAATGAAATGTGGAACAAAATTTGAATAAGGTCAAGCTATTTTTAAGTATTTTCGAACATGAATGCCATATTCATGGTAAAAGGCCTCTAAAAAAATAAATAATAATAATTTCGTGGCTAAATCAGGGCAAAATTTTTAATAAAGATGAATACAAAGCTTCCGAAATTTCCAGAAGTCAAATGATTCTTATTTATTGATATTTAAACTGGACCCGAGCAAGGCCGGGTAAAATAAGCTAGTATTTGTATATAAATTGCCAACGAAATTTAATAGCGCCGATGTGGTCTAGCGGATAGGCTGGCGCGAGTCTGGTTTTGGTATACCAGGCGTACTGGGTTCGATTCCCAGTATCGGCAAGAAAACTTTTGGGTTCGAACCCCATTAGTGGTCGACAGGTAAGATGCGTTTCCTCATATAACTGACTATATACAGTCCCCCCACAATCATTAGTCAGTTAACGTATCCTTCCACCACGAAATGTTCGTTTATACGGGTGTTAATTTACCGAATATCAAGCTTTGCATGAATTTCAATCATTAAATACTGCCTCTTTGATTTCAAATATGTTTTTATTTTCAATTTTGTTAAAAAATAACATAATTTACCGAAACAATTAACGTTTTTCAAAACCACAATCATGGGTCAAAATTGTAGCTTGTAACAATTATTAGTCACACAGAAGCCCATGGCAACATCCGAATATCAACATGAAAATTAACAAGTTGCTGGCAAACATTCAGGGGCATTCTTTGCTTGTATACATTCAAGGGGCAATTGGGTTGAGCTAGCAACCAAAAAATGTTTTGTTTTGCTTGCTAAAAAGTGACCCATGATTGTGTGGAACTTGGTGGATTCTGTAACAATTATGGGTCACTTTTATTTTGCCAAATATTATTGAATTTTCGCATTTCATTCGCTCAGTTTTACTTGGAAAATGTAATCTCGTCCATCATGCTTATATGGGACCAATTCATTTGGCTGGAATCTTTGAAATACCTGCATAAAGGGCTTAACGGTTTAAGATGTCAACCTTATAACATTGGAATTTTATGCGATAGTTCGACAGCTTATAGTTCACCTATGATAAAAAGTATTCAAACATCAATTTTACTGTTATCAAACGCTCAAATAATTTTTTTAATGCATTTTGATGATATTGTCGATTAACTAAAAATAATAATATGAAATAATATCTTTTAGTTTAGTAAATATCAGCAGTTTTGATGATCGGTGACTAATAATTGTGTGTGGCCCATGATTGTGGGGGGACTGTAATTAGAATGTTCAATCAGTTGCCAGCTGACCAGGTATATACACTAGACTGGCCCAAATTTGTATGGGAAGATTTTTACAACATTTTTTCCAACGCGGCACCCCCTAAGTTGGTGCCTTTAGCTGAAAAAATGACTTTCTGAAAGTTTCAGGTCATTTGGCCGAAGCACGAGCTGGCGCAAAGGACTTGAAATTTGTATGGAGATTTTCGGCAAAATGTATGAAAAATCGACATACTTTCACTCTTTGTGCTCGAAAATATGTTTCCAGTATGCTAGAAAGCTCAGAATTTCAGGAATTGTAGTTCAAACAATGACAAACAAGTTTGTAGAAGATCGAGATAAGATACGAGTTGACGGTGATGAGTTATCCGCAATTAAATGTGTGATTTTTTCGCATTTCATCGATATATCGTGAACGGTGTATAGGTGGGTTATTAGTACTAACTTGATCGCATTGTCACACAATGAGAATAATACATAGAAAGTTTGTGTCCTCGGCATAGTCTAAATGCCCCACAATAATGTTTGTCAGTGCTTTTTTCGCAACTTTGCCCAAGACACAAACTTTCTATCTGTTATTCTCATTGTGTGACAATGCGATCAAGTTATTACGAATAACCCACCTATACACCGTTCACGATATATCGATGAAATGCGAAAAAATCACACATTTAATTGCGGATAACTCATCACCGTCAACTCGTATCTTATCACAATCTTCGACAAACTTGTTTGTTATTGTTTGAACTACAATTCCTGAAATTCTGAGCTGTCTAGCATACTGGAAACATATTTTAGAACACAAAGAGTGAAAGTATGTCGAGTTTTCATACATTTTGCCGAAAATCTCCATACAAATTTCAAGTCCTTTGCGCCAGCTCGTGCTTCTGCCAAATGACCTGAAATTTTCAGAAAGTCATTTTTTCTGCTAAAGGCACCAACCTAGGGGGTGCCGCGTGGATTATAAGGATATTTTTTGTTATGGGCCAGTCTAATATACACGGATGCCGGAACACCTGTAAGTAAACTAGCCCACCTGATTGACTCGTTCTTCCAAAATATACCTGTTGTGTCGGAGGTTTCGGATACAATAAAAAGACGTCTGCTAGACTGCACGGGCAAGGTAAAAACTGATTGTATTCTCTCGTTCTGATCTATACATCGAATCGTGCTATAACAGGGTTGTATTCAATAGGTGGTTCTGAAAGTGTTGCCAATTTGGCTAGATTGTCTACGACACTACACTCCACTCACTCCATAACAGTTCATACGACGAAGCCATGGGGTCCGGGTATGGTGTACGCGTTGCGTTGTAGATTTGTGTCGAGCTTAATAATCTAAAGAATGCTTGTGAACATATACTTAGGCAGAAACTGCGGTGAATCCGTGCACCCATGGTGGATAACCAACATACATACATGAATTGCCAACGAAATTTAAATCAGAAGAAATGTTTTTAGAAAAAGGTCATTTAGTAGGCATGAGATTTAAAAATTCGCGTCGATATTGATCTCCCTTTTTTATTTCTTCTCTTTGGCTATGTAAATACTCAAACCTGACAACTTTAAACCATTTAGACTTCCTAAATTAAAATAAAATGAATAGACAGCAAAAACAATAAATAAAACAAATGAACATCACTAAGATACCAAACAATTCTGCACTAAGCTTGATTCGTTTGTTCGTCATAAAATTGCTAAGCACGATTTTAATAAGCGTAACATTAGTGGCGCTCCCAAATCCGTGCCAATGATAAGATTTCATCAAGAACCCATTCGCAAAAGACTTCCCCGAAACTCTCGAGGAGGATCTAATCTAAACTTTCGCTCACTAACCGCCAACCCACAACTCGGAAAGCATTTCAAATAGCCTCGAGTTATCACCGCCACTAGACCTTTTCTTGGGAAAACCGAGCCCGGGTGTCAAATGAAGAGAAGACGAAACTTTCCATCGGCGCATAATCGATTTTCCGCACCGGAATTCGGTCCTTTTTCTTCAAATCAGCGGCACGCTTATCATTAACTTGCTCCTGGGGTAGAGAACTAGAGTGGATAAGAGTGTCGAATTTCAGAACATGATAGAATAATATCAAGTTTTTCAATAATAGAAAAGTTACAGACTTTCTAAAGACTTGAATTGAGACAAATTAAAACAGGATTGTTGAAGATAATACAAGACAAGATGAAAAGTAACAAATAAAAACTAAGACTAAGAGAACAACTAGACAACCCCACATAGGCAAATTAACAAATACTAGACGAGTCAATTGAAATTAGGCAACATTTAATATGAAAGTACATATTAATAAATACAAAATTTCCTACTCAATGTTATTTTTTTTTCAAGTTTGAAAAATAGTTATGTAGCTTTAAGCCAACTGTAAAATCTGTTACAAAATGTTGAAAAAGCTTTTAACCTTCGATTTCCGAAGTAAAGCCTTCATGAAAGGGCTGACAGGACCTCCGGAAAAATGGACTGGCACGCATTAACAAGTTAAATGAAATCCACTGCTGCTCATTTCCACACAAATGATGTTGCGAAACTTTTGTTGTCCCGACGTGAGCCCATCGAAAGTTCCGCCCGGTGCCGGTTGCCCTTCTTATTTCGAGAGACAAAGTCTAATTCGGGAGCTTAATGATCTCATTCCAGATAGCAGGCAGCCTCATCCTGAATGGAACCATCATCAGAGGCGGAAAAGTTTTAATCCCATTCGCAAATAAATGAAATTGTAATCCTTCTGTTTTCTGCTTCGAGTTCTTAGCGACTGCCGTTGGTCGTGCAATAATGAGAGAGGTCCATGGAACTCTGTGATCTTTGTGCTGTTTTATTTTTTTTTGCTTTTTTATAAGCTCTAAATCAGGGCAACTTATTGGGGCGATAAGGGAAACAGTATTAGAGTTCCTAAGTACTTGCCACCTGAATAAGGGGGAAAGCATTCAAGGTTCCGTTTAAATGAGTTACCAATAGATGACATGGAATAAATGAGAATGAAATGATTCAATACAAACGTTGATAGGGTCGAAAATTCCAATAAAAAAATGACACCTAATACTTATAGAATTGAAAAATTTATAATGGAAAAAACATTCTAGAATAAAGAATCTAGGACCACAAATGGTGAACGTTTTCACATTTAAGTAGTTAAAATTCAAATTTTATAGCAAATTCAGAATTAACGAATTAAAATTCGAAACTTATCTCAACCTCACTATTGTTTTTCAATGGTTTAACTCATCTTTAAAAATTCATTAAAAATGCTGGATATGTCTTGAGTTTTAAATTTTTTATTGTGTCATCCCTTTTGAATTTTCAATAGTAAATAAACTTTTAGTCTGGACAACATATTTTATATGTAATATACAAACTAAAAAATTGAATTAAAATTAAGATTCTTCATATCCTTTTTTATAAAAGTGTTTTTCATTCATTTTGGGCAATTTTGAGTTTTAATTCCGAATTTAAATTTTACATTTTGAACCTGAATGAAAATTCTGAATTCCTAATTTGATGTCGATTTCAGAATCTACATTCCAAACAAAATTTTCAACAATTATGAACCATAAAGGGGAATTTTATGACACAATCCTGAACCAGAAATCTCTTATTTGCATTCTGAATCTGGGATAAAATTTCGATGTTTTGGTTTTAGTATTGAGTCGAGATTGTTACTTTTGATTCAGTTTGTTCATGAAAAATTGATTAAGAATTAAAAATTTTGGATTAAGAGAAAAACATTTTGCTTGACATTTTTGGACACTCATGGAGGGTATACCCCAAAAAATACATTCATACAATTTTTGGTGAATGCATTATAATTCTGATCATATATTCAAATTTTTTTATCAGCTTTGGATTTCGAATATGTAGAGAAAAATCTTTGGCGAAAATTTTAATTTTAAAAAAATCACAAATCTTCCATCGCAAGTCTACGGCAAAATTGTACAACAAATATTTTTCTTTAAAGTATTTTCAAATTAGCACAAAAAGTAATAGGGCTTAGTTTCACAGTAGAAGGTTGATTTTGTAGAAAGTGAAGATTTATTCATGTAAAAGTTGACCCAAAATCGATTCATTCTAGCTGCAAACTTTGATAATTTGATAACTTGAAGAACAAAGCTACAATTGCAAATACGACCACTTACAATGAGAAACGCCAGGTACATATCTGACGTTTAGTATTTAGGAAAAAATGTTAACAAAATGTTGAAAGTTTAAGATGAATTTAAAACTCATATTACTTTGGTTCTTCCTTCATAATTCTTCTTAAAAATGAGTAGAACCAATGTTACTATCATTTAGAATATTTTTTGCTACCAAGCTATAAATTGAGTTTATAAAACTAGTGATTTTAATGTCATTGAAATTTTTTTTAGTATTTGATAGTTTTCGAATGAAAAAACAATATTTTTGGAAAAACTCATACATCTAAAATAACCGTGGAAGATATGTGTAACCTGAATTTATGAAAGTTCTGTATCAAAAAACATTCTTACAAGGAAAAACATTGAATTTTTTTTCTGTTTTCTATGAACCAAAGCAACAAACTTGGAGGTTTTGTCTGGAATAAATGGATAAACAATCCATTATTTCAGACGTAACCTCCAAATTGTTGAGCTGTTTATAGTCTGGAAGAGAATGTAAAATGATTCACACTTTTTTATAGATTTAATCAAGTGCCGTTAACGTTTTCAGAAATGCACTTCTGAAATGCCTGCGTTTATGTGAAAGCTATGTACATTTTACGTCATTTTTTTTTTAAGAATCAATGTTTTCCGACGGCATGTATTGCAAGCATGGGTGTTATGATCCTCAATATTACACAATGTGTTCTGCCAGCACAATGTAAACACAGGCCACAAATGCTGCGAGCAGCATACAAAAATTTTTTTGCTGCTCTCGCTCTTACTGCGCGCCTCCTTTTACAGGACGGAATCGGAGAAAGGTCGTTTTTTTTCAAAGCTTATAGGGTTTCTCCGGAAAGTAATAGGACTGACTGTTTGCCGCCCCGACTGTACTTTGGATCGTGCCCGCGCCGACTGGATAAGGTAGAGGGCGTTCCTAGCTAACGATCGGGCCGCTGGCTGTTTGTTTGTCTCCTTGAACCAAGGAGAGCCATTTTCGCGCGACTTGTTTCTGTGAGTTGTACAAGCCGAAAATGCAGCGTTCGTAAGACCAGAACGCAATAAAATTTTATGTAAAACTCGGTTAATCTGCGACAGAGACGTATGAAATGATCAAGCAGGTTACTCAGATGTTGTTTTAGCAAGACGTAACGGAAGAGGTCTGCGATGAAGACCGTGCTGGAAGACCTTCGACTTCGACAAACACCGACAACGTGTCGAAGGTCTTCCAGCACGGTCTTCATCGCAGACCTCTTCCCGGCCTTCCAAAAAGGCTTGGTGCCAGCTAAACACACCACGTCTTGCTTAACCTTCCCATGCCGTTCGGGTCAATATGACCCGAAGCGCACATTTAAAACCTCTTTATCATCATTCCAATATACTGAAGAACTTGGAACTTTGACAGACCAAGTAAGTTCTATGAAAATAATGATCAAATTAACGTCAAAAAATTGAAATTTGAGTTTTGAAAATCGGTTCGTTGGGAAATGAAATACAGCTAAGCAAAGCAAAACTTGGATATCGTTTTTTTTAAGTTAGATTTTTTTCTACCGGAAGATCTGAGATAGCGGTCAAAACTTTCATTAGACCCCAACATATCTATACACTGTCGGATAGATGGATTCTTAACGATTTCAAACATCAATTAAACACTTAAATACAGAAAAGCTGTCAAAAGTTATGAGCATTTTAAAAATAAATTTGATTTTTCGGACTTTTTACTTTCTGAACTGATAACTTGGTTTCTGAAGTTTCTGAAGTTTCTGATAACTTGGTAATACATATCGACTTTATTTTAAAATTTTGAGTAATAAGAACAAATTACCTACACAATGAATATAATATCATAAAAATCGGTTAACATTTACAGCCAGGAGAACGAAATCAAACTACAACTCAAATTTACCCGAAACGGATATTTTGCGAACGGCATGGGAAGGTTAAGCAACATCTTAGTAAACTGAAGGTAACTAAGATGTTGCTTTAGCATGATGTGGTGTGTTTAGCTGGCACCAAGAATTTTCGGAAGGCCGGGAAGAGGTCTGCGATGAAGACCGTGCTGGAAGACCTTCGACATGTTGTCGGTGTTTGTCGAAGTCGAAGGTCTTCCAGCACCGACTGCTGACCGTGCTGGAAGACCTTCGACATGTTGTCGGTGTTTGTCGAAGTCGAAGGTCTTCCAGCACGGTCTTTAGCGCAGACCTCTTCCGTCACGTCTTGCTAAAGCAACATCTGAGTAACCTGCTTGATCATTTCATACGTCTCTGTCGCAGATTTACCGAGTTTCACACAGAATTTTACAACGTTCTGGTCTAACGGACGCTGCTCTCCTGGTTCTCCCGTTGCTAGGAGGGAGACAAACAAACAGCGGCTCGTTCGTTAGCTAGGAAAGCCCTCTACCTTATCCAGTCGGCACGGGCACGCTCCGAAGTACAGTCGCGGCGGAAAACAGTCAGTCCTATTACTTTCCGGACAAACCTTGTATTTGACACTAGCTGACCCGGTGTGTTTTGCTACACCTTCCATTAATAAATTAAATTTTTGGAAATTATTTTAATTTCGTTTATTGCAGGCATAATGTTAAATCAAATTTCAACATAATTCAAAAGCAACAGCTTTGAAATGAGAGCTGCAACTGGAGTTTCGAATTGCACTACAAAGTTGATTTATCCTAATTTTCTAAACTTGATTAGTTTGATAGATATAAATTGGAGAAAAATTAGCTATTCAAGATCTAGAATTTTTGCTCTGTTTTTATAAGCTTCATTGATTCTTTAATAATGCCTAAAGGTATGTTTACTGGTATGGAATCATCATCCTTTCCCCCTTCCAGTGCGGAAAGGGCTCTCGAACTACTAAATATACCTAGATATTTTAGTATCTAAATAACGTCATATTGTGCTCCGTTTGTCTGATAGGTTTCCGAGATTACAGGGAGGGTCTCAAATTACAACCTCCCTTACGTAATATGGTCTCTTTTGCTTGATAAGAACTCGATTTATGGAAAAAAGCTTGTATGGAAGTCCCCCTTTCTCCTTCCCCTCCGCAACTGCTGGAACTCTGGAAGGCAGTAGGGATCCCATTTGATTCTGATTTGATTCTATTTTATTAAATACTTCTCCAGTTATACCAACTAAATTGTATTGGGGTCCTCTCCCCACTTCCTATGTACATCCTGAAGGACGGATAGTGTTTTGAATAGTCAAAGAACCATTTCTCGTACCCAAATAATTTCCCATGCGATTGTTACCAATTGATTCTATTTGTTTGATAAGTTTTTGGTCTATGCAAAACAATTATATAGGAGCTCCCCTTTTCCCTAACTTCATCCCCAATTGAAAGAGATTGGAATCTCAAATAAGCATACACTACCGGCCAAAAGTTTGGGATCACCCGCTAAAAACATGCAAATTTTGATCGTTCATATCTCAGCTGTCTTAGGACATATTCTTCTGATCTCATTTCAAACATAATGAGCAAAAGCTATTTCGAAGGTATTTTGCCAAGAAATAATGTTTTAGTTTTGCACCTAAAACTAAACCTAAAGATAGAACATTTTCAAAAAAAGCACTCAACATTCAAAGCCGATCAGGGGATAGGGTGGTCCAAATTTCAAAATTCGAGTTTCATTAGAATCCTTATTCTATACTTCTCAAAACACAATACAAAAATTTGGTGCAAAACTTTACAAATGTAGATACTTTTAATTTGTAAAATTGACACTTAAGTTATCGTCCGAAAGTTTGGGATCACCTCTCAGTATAGTGTATCGGCCAAAAGTTTGGGTTCATTCTTTTAAAAACATGCAAATTTATCTCATTGATATCTTTTTCATCTAACATCGTATTGCAGATCTGAAGAGTTCATTTGAAAGCTTGAGAATTGTTGTTTTTTCAAAAATTCATTCAAAAATATATTTTAAATCGATAACCATGGTGGATAATCTATATCAATTCAATAACTAATCAAAGAACTTATGAAGCTTAAAAAATAGTTTTAAATTATCAGATCCTGAACACAAATTTATAGATCAAGATTCATAAAATAAGTTTAGGTTATCTTTGTATTGCAAATTAAAACTCCAGCTGCAGCTCTCATTTTATAGCGGTTGCTTTTAAATTATGTTACATATATTCGATTTAAAATAAAGCCAACATAACAATAAAAATTTCAAATATTTTTTAAAATGTCATTTATTTTTAAAAGGTGTAGCAAAGCACGCCGGGTTATCTAGTAACTTATAAACAAGCAACAGCAACAACACAAACGACAGTCGGTAGGCCAAGCCAGATTGTGTTGTTGCTGTTGCTTGTTTAGTTTACTGTTTGCTTCATAAGTCCCATACTATAGGCTGATTAGTACAAACATAAGAAGAAAAAAAGTATTTCAAAGTTTTGTGGGTCATTGCAATAAGTCGAAATCACACAATTTTTAATTTAATTAAATATTTTCAACGATCAATTCTGAGTTTATTCAATTAATCTGAATTTGTAATGTTTTTAACATTTAGTTCCTTTCCCAAATTTATGACTGTTTACTACGATTTTCCGTACAGTTAAATCCAAGCATCCAAACCAGCAAATGCTTATCCGCACGTGGTGTCACTGGCCTGAAAATCTGCATCATTTTGATGCGCGTCCGTCAAATCTCATCATCATCTATGACGAGTCGGCATGACGGACGGCTGCTGCTGGTCGAAAATGTTGAAGCTGCCTGTTCCCAGGACAGTTTATGAATAATGTCCTGGATCTACAATTATAGCCAAGCCAGGATCGTGAAAACCAGCTGCTTGCTTTGGTAATTTTGAACTGACATTTTCCACGTGACATCTGGCTCAGCAGCAACGCAAAGCGTGACCTAATAGCTAACGATCTCATTTGTCATTCAATTACGCGATGCATGGCGCTGATGAGCAACAGACTCCAATTCTTAGGATCGGCTTTTGTTTCTTGGATTTAGAAATAAATTTTATCGTTGTAATGTTCCTTGTACAATTGTACATCTATCTTTTAATATGATTTTTCGGGGAAACCAACGAAAAATCATTTAAAATCGATTCTGTCCATCCGAACGCCTGCTCAAATGATGCTAATAAGCCCATGGATAATACATTCCGATGCTACGATAATTGCGTTCAATCATAATTGATAATCAATTTGATATTCATTCGGCATGGCCCTTCTTGCATCCGGCCGACTGATTGTTATTTTTCACACCCAATATTTCGCTTGAATGATAAAAAATACAGCCAATGTTCGAGTCCACCCATCAAACGCAGATGAAAATTAATTATCGAAAATTGAGAGAATTCCAGCGAACATCATCGGCCGGACATTGGGATGAGAAAAGAACGGCAGTTGATTTTATTGTCCAATAAAATAACGTGACAGTTGTAGGTCACAGTTTCCGATGCCCCTAGACAGTTTAGATATTTTTACCACCTTTGCATTCTAAAGGTTCCTAAATGCTACAAAAAATTAAGATTTAGTTTCGATTTTAAACCTACATTTTTAACGTTTCCGATTTAACGTTTTATATGGATGGTCCATTGCGGAAGCACACCACATGTGAGGTGAGTGAAATGTAAATGAAAATGAAAATGAAAAAAAACCTTCTATCCAAAAACCATGGGTCACAGACAGTGAAATGCAAAATCATCGATTATTCAAGGTACAAATTAATCCAGCTGAATGCAAAATTAGCTCTCGTATTGTGCTCATTCAAGGGGTTTTTGTTAGGTTAATGGGGTGGATGCAAAAAAAAATTAAAATATTTAAATTAAGTTTCTTGATGGGAAAAATGTTAAAAAAAATCGGATAATATTTAATAAAAAAAAAAAGATTTTTATAACACCTCAACCACTTACGATTTCAAAATAAAACATAAATCAAATTTTCGATCCACTCTCCAGGAACGCCCATATGTTTTCAGAATCTGATTCGCAGGCACTGTTAAATGAATAATTTAATTTACTACTCCCACCATACAGACGTGATGAAAAAAAATCCCAAAAAATAAACAATAATGTAGTTGAAAAAACTAAAGATTAAAGAATATGTGATACAAAATTATAGAAACATAACTTTGCTGAATTTTGGAAGCAGTAAGTATTTTATTTCAAACAGAAAACTGCTTAAGTGAAAATGTTGAGTTGGCGAATAAGTTCGCAGCGTTTTTTCTTAAATTTTAGTTTCTAAGTTCATCAATCGTAGTTTCCCAGAAGTTGTCCACAGCCTCTTCTTACCGCTCGACCATTTCGTTGAGGAGGTTTGGTTTATTTACAAAATTTACCCAGTTGCTTTTCGGCAGTCGCCTTCTAGGTTGTTTCAAAGTAGATAAAACCTAACTGGAGCAAACCAAAAAATCATTAATTAACTTGTTCAATTTTTTTCTCTATACCTAAAAATAGGATGGCTTAATGTGATCGTGGAACCCTTTATCCTCTACATTCTATAAAATATTCAATATGCCGCCTAAGTTGACGCCCAAGTCAACTAGCATAGGAATGTATTTTTATGGATTAATTGCGGCATTTTATGTGCAGTTAGTTTTATAACTATTTCATTAAGGCCATGATAAAAGCTTAGATTTTTGATTCAACCATTTGTTTTCAGGTATTTAACTCTGAAACGCTTATAATGCTTTTACTAAAAATTCTGTTAATTTGAATGCTCTATTAAAACTGCAATAAGAAGTTAGTTCACAGCTTTTGTTTGCATGTTTTACAAGGGCACGCAGTGCCCGATTTTAAAATCGAAATAAGTTAAAAATAAGTTATCGATCAAGATATCAGAACAGTACACGCTCAGGCTTGATTGCAAATATTTGAATCGGAATTTCCATTTTTACTCATATTTGATAAGTCATGTGTGTTGTTTTTGAGATAAATAAAGAAATATATTAAAGTCTTTGAAATACTTAAAATATGTAAGTAGAGCTCAACTAATAGGAGATAAAAATTTTTGCTTGACGCCATTATTAATCCAAGATGGCGGCTTCCGTTTTTCTTTTCAAACTGTATACTACTCAAAACCTCGGGAAACATCCTCAATATGGGTATATAGGATCAACGAGTAGAAGTCGAATTTTGTTGTCTGACGCCATCTTGAAATCCAAAATGGCGACATCCACTCAACTTGAAAATGCTATAAATGACTGAAAATCGCATAAAACCCCCGAAATATGGTTATTAGTTGAAAGGGCTCAACGAGTACAAGTCGAATTTCGCTATCTGAGAAAATCTTGATATCTTTTCTTTTCAAAGCTGTTTACTACTGATAATCGCTTGTAACCCCATACTTAAGGTATTGGGCCAAAGGGCTAAACAAGAAGAAGTCGAATAGGCGGCTTCCTTTTAAGTTTAAAACGGTTTAAATCACTGGAAATTAAATTAGGCCCTCACAATATTCATATTGAATGACAACAAAAGTAATTTGGTATTCTGACACAATTATAAAATGCAAGATGGTGGCGTCGGCTTTTCTTTGAAAACCTGTATAATATATTGATAATCGCTTAAAACCCTCAAAATATTGGAATATTTAAGTTCAAAAGGCTAAACTGAAAGAAGTCAAAATTCGCTATCTGACAATGAATCTGAAATCAAGATGGCGGCTTCCGCTGAACACTTAAGGCCGTAAATGACAAAAAATCGCATAAACCCCCACAACATGGGTAATTGGTGAAAGTGCTAAACTAGAAGAAGTCAAATTTCGCTATCTGAAGCCATATTGAAATTCAATATGACGGCTTTCGCCAATCTCCAAAATGCTGTAAATCACTCAAAATGGAATGAATCTAAACGAGAAGAAGTCGAATTTCGCTTTCTGACGCCATCTTGAAATCCAAGATGGTGGCTTTTGCTTATCTTGAAAATGCTGTAAATCACTGAAATTTTAATAAGATATTCGGCCATTTATAGCATTTTAAGGATCAGCGGAAGTCACCATCTTGGATGGCGTCAGATAGAGAAATTTGACTTCTACTTGAAAACGACATTCGACTTCTTCTAGTTTAGCCCTTCCTCTCGATACAAATATTGTGGAGATTTCAAGCTTTTTTCAGTGATTAACAGCATTCGGAAATTAAGCTGAAACCGCCATCTTGGATTTCAAGATAGTTTCAGAAAGCATTAATCGACTTCCTGTAAAGTCTGCTTCATTTAATATTGGAACAAATTCTTTTGCTCATTGTGGCGCTCCTAGTGGACGGATTTGTAAACTTTTTTCACCCACGTGTAGGGAAATTCATTACCTTTCACCATGTATTTATGTCATAACACCAAACGATAGCATTTTGTAAACAACCGCCATGGAAGCCGAACGGAGAGATCAAATTGTGCACAGTTTTCTTACGAGTACGAGTACGAGAATTTCTTCGAAACAGCAATGAATAATTTTTTTAATTTTTTTTATGAAAGAGTAAAGAAAATGCTACATTTGTATGAAAAACAAATTATGAATTCGTTAATAAATGACTGAACTACACGCAATTGTTTGTGTTCCAATATTAAATGAAGCAGACTTTACATCCGTCGAACTTGGTCAGCACTTGGTCGTACAGCTTTCGAGCACGGATTCTGGCCACATTGTTCTGCTTCAGCGTCCGATTTGGCTGTTTGCTGGCTCGGAATGACCTTATTCCTTCCCGGAGACGAATTCGTCGCACCGTACTGTGAGCGGCCTGGAATTTATTGGCCAAATCGCGGTCTGAAAGATTGGGATTCCTCTTGACGGCCTTGAAGACTTTCCCACGCAGTTTCCGGTCGACAGTTCCACTCCGACGCTTCGAATGCGGCTTCCGAGCCGTCGTCAATGTTTCCTTGTACTGCTTGATAACACGCCATACGGTATTTCTGGGCATTTTAAGCTGTTTAGCTAGCTTCGATGCCGACAACAATGGATTTTCAAGAAAACTGTGCACAATTTGATCTCTCAGTTCGGCTTCCATGGCGGTTGTTTACAAAATGCTATCGTTTGGTGTTATGACATAAATACATGGTGAAAGGTAATGAATTTCCCGACACGTGAGTGAAAAAAGTTTCCAAATCCGTCCACTAGGAGCGCCACAATGAGCAAAAGAATTTGTTCCAATATTAAATGAAGCAGACTTTAGTTAAACTTTTTCACACAATACCAATATTGGGGGGCTAACACCTCATTTCAAAAACTTTTAAGATACGTATCACCAACCTATCACGTATCACCAACTTCCTAACAGGAAGGGGTTTACAAACAGTGAATAATAACTATCAATGTAAGAATACACTCGGTACGAAGAAAAATATGATTAACAATTAAAGGGGTGACTACATTCAAATCTAAATAACGAGATAACGTAAATATATAAAATTAAATATGTCACAGGATACATTCCCCATATTCATTAGCGTGCATTTTCAATTTTTTGTTATTTTAATTATCTGTATCATGTTTTACAAGTCAATAAATTTCAACAAATTTCCCTAATTGCTTGATAGCACAGGATGTGGTCAAATGACAATGAAAACATTGTCTGATATCGAATGTTTTTTGAAGCTTACGAAGCATGATTTCAGACACAAGTGAGCTTGATCTGGAAAAGAATCTATTTTTCAAAGACGGGTTTGAAATAATCACTGAACTAAACATCTATAGAAATAACATTTAAAAACACCCTTTATACTTTTGAATACATTTTAAGACGCTGAAGGATTTTTCAAACTGATGAACTATTTGAAAAAATTAAAAAAAAAACAGTGATAAAATCGGGCGTAAATTTTGCGATTCAAACGAATAGTGATGAAATCGAGAAACCACTGTTTTAACTTTAACTGTATTTATTTTTGCTTGCTGAAATCGTTTATAAATTTATAGTTTTTAATGTATTTGTGATTTCGCATAAAGCACCAATCGCTGTTATTTTTGGTTTTGTTCGAATTAAATATTACATAAGATCTGTCATTTAAAATAAAAAAAATAAAATTAAAAAAATAAAAAAAAAAATAAATTGGATCTGTCAAAAATATTTCTATCAAAAAGTATAAGAGTGCTGCATACTTTTAGGGATTAAAAATACAACATAAAATTCTACTAGCTGGAATCAGGAAAATTTATGATTGGATGGATGAAATTTTGAATTCAACAAAAGCGTAGTGAAAAACAATAATATTCCAGTATGTGGAAGCGAGATTTAAACGGTGAATATTTAATTTTCTTTTTAATGAATTTCAGAACAGACTTGTAACCGAATTATAAAAATATTTATTTAACAAACTTTGATAATTGTCTGAAAAATATTTCTTCGCCAACATTCTTGGTATAGGATACTAAAAGCAATATAAAGTTTGTAGGTTATATCAATAAGCCAATTCGTCATACTTGGTAAAGTTTTTTACGGCATCAAAAATGTAAAAATTTGTACATCTATTGCTCGATTCCTCAAATTTTCAATGAGAATCAAAAATTTTAAAAAACTATCCTACAATGTGAGAAAACATGTCATCATAATTTTGTTATAATCAAATCATAACTAAATTAATGTATATTGAAATAAAAATTGAATAATTGTTGTGGTATACAAATGTTGCATCTAACCCTGCTGTTGCATGATACGCCGTTTGATAGAAGTTTTCGATACACGGACAAAACAAAACTACCCACTGGACTACTCACTGCTAGGTTGTTTAGCATAAAGCCCAAAGTACGTAATTTTGGGTGGGTAGTTTAAAAGTACTGGAGGGTTTTCATCAAAGTACCCACCGGCTGGGTAGATTTTTTTCCTTTGTCTCCATCGTCCGACATTTTGTTTTAAAGTAGAACTCTCGTGTGTTGACTTGCTTTAATAATTTATTGGTCTTCTGATAGGTGTAAACCAAATATTTCGTCGAATTAGCAGTTTTCCGGTAAGTCGCTGATAAGTTTTCGGTCTAAAACGATCTTCTACAGTTCCCAAAATTCATTTTTTTCCAGCGCAGCAGCAAAAATCCGACGGGAGCATTATAGTTTTTATGGCCAGCGAGAGAACCAGCCACCATCTTCAAGTGCAATTTAATGTCTTTCAAGAATCGGTGCAAACAGGCAGGATGGGGTAGATTGGAAAAATTTTCGAAAGTTTATTTTTATGTATATTCGATATTTCGTTGCTTCCAGAGAATCACCCAGCAAGCAGCCCCGGGGGTCGCTCCTGTTGCTGTGCTCCGGCCATCACACCATCGCCAGCATAAAAAACATACAGTAATGCCCGAATCCAGATCAGAATGATGGACGAAACCACTTTGGTGAAGACTTTCGATGCCAAGGAAAGCTGGCAGCTGGCCGTTTGTTTGTTGAGTTCCAACTGTTCGAAGACCAAAACTGAAGCAGGAAGCGATTCCATTATTCGTCCGAAAACAAGATTTGAGTAAGTAGTTTTGCTTTTTTTTCTTGAATAATTTTAAAATCTGTTGGCTGAATTTTCTATTTCTATATTTCAGTAAAATTGTTCGACTCCGGTTACACTTCTGGTTTAGGAAAAATGAAAAATCAGCAATAGCGTGTTGAATGGGCCCCGCTTGGTCAAAAGCAGGAGCAAGCGGATGAAATTTGTGGCGGTCGCGGTCGCAGGAATGTGGTTATACATTATACCCTCGTCAGTTCCGGAACAATGATCGGTCGGACTTCTAGTTCCAACTTGTAGGATCGATACCCTTCAATGTAATCAGCATCGGATCTTCCCTGGTGGCGGGAATTTCGCGGGTGTTTTACCGGCTGGTTTCTTAGCCGAAAATGTTAGCTGTTGTAAGTGTACCATCATGTACAACACAAATTTAAATTGTTTGTGTGTTTCATCAAAAGCAGAATGAATTTACCCTGTTTTGGCAATTGGATGGTAAAATAAGGATTTTAGACATAGGATCCAAAAATTTAAAAAAAATATATAGAAAAATTCAATTCGAATTCCATGGAGATAAAGTGTAGACAATTGTAGAGAGTTGAGAGAAAAGTTCAAAATTTGAAATCAAATTTATTCACCATATTTCTGTTTCTCTTATTAATTTCATATTAAGATTAGAGTAACAAATTAATAATGAAATTCAAATATAATTTTGGAAACCAGAATTACAATCTAAGTTTGGCAGGAATTGAAAATTTATTATTGATATTTCAAACGTTTATTTAATTTTTATGTCTTTCAAACGGTTCAGTACGTTAAACAAAGATATCGAGTTTCCAGAGAAACCAGGAAACTCTGTTTTTTGAGTTTCATGGTTTCTCTGAAAACTTGATATTTTTGTTTAAAGTACTGAACTGTCTAAAAGACATGAAAATGAATTAAACATTCGAAATATAAATAATAAATTTTCAATTCTTGCTATGCTCTGATATTGTAATTTTGGTTCTCAAATTTTGTTTGAATTTTACACAAGAATTAAAAATTTCAATTAATTGAATTTCTAGTAGTCAACCTGGAAGAAGATAAGATTTTCAACATAAAAATATTCATAGAATTCATAGAATAACTCAGAGAAATTCAAAATTCAACTATGCGAATATTTCTATGGAGAAATTAATTTGAGAACGGTCAATTGGAAAGTGACATACTGAATGTAGGGGGTGTTTACTTCAGTAAAGGATTTATTTCAATAAAAAAATATCTCAAAATCAAAACCATAAAACTTCTGCTAAATCAGTTAAAAAAAATTTCGAAGATGTTCAAATTTCAAATCGAAAACCGAAACTGAGATGGAAAATTTATAGAGAAACTCAGTATGGCGGATTTGTCTAATTTCTCCATCTAGAGTAGTGTTCGAGCCAAACTCGAAGAATTGGCAACGTCGCAATTGCGCCACCAACGAAAAAATCATCACCGATCACCGCCTGCTACTTTTGTGTGTTGTTTGTCCATTCAAGGACATGCATTCATATGTGTACATAAAAAACGCCGGTAAACGCCGGCCGGCGTACAACAACAATTGCATACTGTTGCTTCAGCCAGCGAACAGTGGAAATTTCCATTGCGCACACAGACGTTTGTGTGCGTGTGAATGAATCAATCATTCAAGCAACCGGCGTGTTTGCCAATCCATTCATATCCATTCCATCCGTCGACTAGTTAAGACGTCGATTTGAGTTAAGCCAAGTGTTCCTCCATTCTAGAAGTTTTTTCCTCCAAGTTAAGATTCCTTCCTACGAGTTTGTTCCTGCTAAGTTGAGTTTCCTTCCTCCTTTAATTCCTTCCAAGTTAAGTTTCCTTCCTCCCTTAAGTTATGATTCCTACAAATAAGTTAAGTGTAAATAGTGTAAATAAACTGTACATAGAGAACAATTCAGTGCCTCGTTATTAGTCAAAATTCCGTCCCATTTACATCCGGTAAATTGTGTCTTCGGACTTTCGAACGGTCCCCAAAGTCGAGCAAAATACAGTCCACGGCTCTTTCAAGTAGTTTTTATAAATATTTAATTTTTTTTTAAGTTGATTTTCAGAAAAAATGGTGAAATATGTTTTATCTAAGGAAAATTTCTCTAATGATCGAAATGATTCCTTTATTCTGGATAGCCGGTATTTTTTTTTGTTTCAATAAAGCATGGATCATCAGAAATCTGGACGCACTGTTTATTATACCATAGCGCTCCTAGTTGTCGGATCTGAAATTTTTTGACAGTACTTTGTTTGGAAATGTTTCCTCTATCAGTGCTGAAAATTTCATTACGATTCGTTTTGTTCCAAAAAAGTTACACGTGATAGAAGCCGCGAGACAAAAATTAATTTTGGACACTCACGTTCAAAAACCCGATGTGGTCTGGAGGAGGCACAAGACCATGGACTCCGAAATGTACAAGGAGGAGTGCCTGAAAAATGTGTTTTTTTCTTTTTGTTAGATCTCACAAAGAACCAGTAAAGTTTTTGCTAGATTTAGCTGGCTGCCATTACAGCGAAGAAGTACTACAGTGGTATCGGGCCAACTGGAGGATTTTGTCGAAAAGGACGTCAACCCACCCAAGTGCCCTCAATTCCGCCCTATCGAAAATTTTTGAGCAATTGTTAATCAGAAGATGAAGAAGAATGGTAGGACGACTCGGGATGCAACAGAGATGAAGAGATTGTGGAACAAAATGGCCGCTGAGGGCAGTGAACAGGGTGTCCAAACTTAGATGAGTGGTTCTCGACGAAAAGTACGAAATTTCATCAAAACAACATCGGAATAATTTTTTTATTATTTTTCCTTAATGTGCAGTGAAAACCCTACAATTTGATCACAATACATTTTTATTTCGTTTACATAGCTCCGAGAAAGACTCTTTTAATGCGTCCAGATTTGTAGTGATCCATGCTTTAATACCCGAATATTGCCTGGCATACAAAATCATGAATGTTTCTTATGAAGACTTTTAAAAATTAAAGTAAACATGAATCTATCCATAAATTGCAGGTTTATAAAGTACTTCACGAATAATGCAAAAAAATTGTGCTTAATTAAAATGGGAGATGTTATTCAAACCGTCAGTCAAAGGCCATTGCGTTTGTCACTGAACGGGCCTAACGTGCCGACAGCATTGAACGCACTCATATAGATGACAGTTCTCAAATTGGGACGATGAGAGAGTGAGAAAAGAGAGTTGCTAATTAAGCGGGAAAGCTAGAAGCAAAATATAGACAAATTGTAAACAAACACAATAGGGGAATTGCGAAACGCAAAAGTTTTTTTTTTAAAGTTGAATTTATCGCCAAACGTTTGTGTACAACTTTGTGCATTAGTACAGCAGTGAGCAGAGGTGATATTCACTACATCCCAGCTAAGGTAGGCCAACAGAAACTAGATTTGTACCCTTTTTTAACTTAACGTTATTCGAACGTAGGCTACAGCGCTAACTTGATAATACGGTGGTGCGCAAGTTTATTGAACGGCAAAGGACCCAGCGAAGGTGAGAAATATTTAGAGAACTTATTGAAGCTCGTTCTAAATGTACGTTTTGAAAGTTCAGGTGAAAAACTCAGGCACAAAGCTGAAAAGTTCAGACGAAAGGTTACGAGTTGAAAAGCCACTAAACGTAAGATAGAAAAACAACAATTTCATAATGATTTGTTAATCGAATTGTACCCGTAGGAATTTAAAACTCGCCCAACTTCGAACGAATAAAGGAGTGTTACAAATTCGGAAATTACAGCGTTTTTATTGAGATGTGGAAAGGTTTATCATATTAAAACATTACGATTTATTCACTGGGACTTCCTAGAATATGTTCTTTTTTGAATTTAATTCCAGATTCCCCGCATTTATTCAGGCATTTCTGGGTTCCAAAGTCAAGTAGATAAGTAAAGCAAACTACGTTCTAGCCTGTGTCCAGAATATGCATTGTAAAATCTAGTCCATATTTTGCTAAATAATTAAAAAACCAATTGAATTCAAGTTTATCACTTTTTTGAGCTAGCTTTAAAGAAATGGTTTTCTTGGGAGTTTGAAAAAAATTTTGAACGCTGCGGACGTTTTTCCTCACTTTCTTGTCATATTTATTTTTTCTGCTTTGTTCGAATTTTGCGTTGAAAAATTTCAAATGCCCAGAGTTTTAGAACAAAATATCCTGATCTGCTCAGACTCCCTAAATGCAGAAAAATTCTGCAATTCATGCTCTAAGGGGCCCCTTTTGACTTATTTTAAAGTGAAACTATTCGAGATATGAACTTACGGGGGCCCTTTAGCTGATTACCTTTTTGTTTCAATTCCAATTTTCAAATTTTATACTTCTTTCCCAGATTTCTAGAACAAAAGCAGTATGATTAAAGTAAAAAAAATTCTTTGGAGAACCCCCTGAGCCGGATGGTCTACCCTCAATTGCTCCCTCCTCCCCCCCCCCCCCCCCTTTAGGTTCAGAAGTAACGCCAAAATCTTTTGAAATCAGTTCAATAACATGTACAAGAAATGCTGTTCTCGTAAACATTTTTTTTTTTTGCCATTTTAGACAGTAAAACTCGAACAGTGACTCGAATCTTTGATCTATAAAGCAATTTCTGTGAATTTGTTTGTTTGTTTGTTTGTCCTTTATAGACTCAGCCGTTTTAAGGGCTAGAGAGCTGAAATTTGGCATGGATGCACATTAGGACCAGGAATGATGAAAAATGTTTTCAGATTTTCGGATGACCCCTTTTGAAGGGGATCGTCCATACAAGACAATTATTGTTTCCGCGATATTGACGTTATTTTTCGTCGGATTGTGATGAAAATTTGCACGTGGTGGTTTTGAGAGATGTTCAATTGATTCCAGGAATTGCATTTTGGGTCAGGCGTCGGCAAAAGGAGTCTTTCATATGAATTTTTCCCTGTTTTTGCAATATTGGCATTATTGTACATCGGATGCAGATGAAAATTGATACACGAGAGTTTTTAAGGAACAGTCAATCGATTTCAGGTTTCAAATTTTGTATGAGGGGCCAACGAAAGGGGTCGTCCATATTAACTTTTCGCTATTTTTGCGATATTGACGTTATTATACATCGGATTCAGATGGAAATTCGTAAACGAGAGTTTTGGGGGACATGCAATCGATTTTAGGTATCAAATTCAATAATGTAAGGGACCGGCAAAAAGGGTCGTCCATATTAACTTTTCAATATTTTTGTAATATTGACGTTATTATACATCGGATTGAAAATAAAATTTGCACTCGGATATTTTTAAGGACGGCCAATCAATAGCCGGTATTGAATTTTGTGTGAGGGGCCAAAAAAGGGGTCGTCCATATTAACTGTTTGCTATTTTTGCTGTATTGACGCTATTATACATCGGATTCAGGTAAAAATTGGTACACGAGAGTTTTGAATGACTTGCAATCGATTTCAGGCATCAAATTCAGTGTAAGGAGCCGATAAAAGGGGTCATCCATGTTACTTTTTCAATATTTTTGTGATATTGTGGTTATCATACATCGGATTAAGTTCAAAATTTGCACATAGGAATTATTAAGGACGAACAATTGATTCCAATTAACCAATTTTGAGTCAGGCTTCCGCCAAAAGGGTTGTCCATATTAACTATTCACTGTTTTTTGTAATATTGACGTTATAATGTAATGGATTGATTTGAAAATTTGCACACGAGAGTTTTAAGGAAAGAACAATCGATTTTTAAGTTTGTAAAAGAGGCCACCGAAACGGGTATAATTTTTTAGCAATAATTCCATTTTTAAGCAACGATCGAGTCGAAATTTATACACGGGGGTTGGGAAGGTCAATTGATTTCTGATTTCAATATTTGAATCAAACGACAAAAAGGGGGTTTTCCGTATTAACTTATAAATTTGTTTTTGCAATAATTTTGTATCGCATTGAGACGAAAATTCATATACGGGGGTTCCTAATTTCAAAATTAATAGCATACGACAGAAAAAGTCCGTATTACGTGTTCAACATTTTTGTAATTATTGCCTAACAATGCAATCGGAAAAGCATCTGAAAGTGCTAGGCAATTTACATTCATTCAAACTGTTCATGACATATTCTAAATTAAATGCGAAACGGAGTTCGTATGGGATCAGCTAGTTATACATAAATGAATGATAAATTGATTACTTGAATTTCAATTCAAACATGTACAAATTTCTTAATAACAAACGAAAATATTTAAGATGTTGATAAAATTCCTTAAGCTTAGCTTAGGTAACGCTTGTTAAAGCAAAAAAAACTTAAAACTTGAAAGGTGAATCCATTTCCTGGAACAGCAAACAGATGGGACCGAATTTCATATTAAAACTCTCAAAAGCCCAGGGGTTTGTCAAGAACTTATTTATGTATTGTTTGTTCGATGGAGTGGAAAAAAATTATCCTCGCCGGTCAGTCTCGTTGGCCCGTTGTTGTATCCTTTTTTTAACGGTTACTCCACTTGATGTTTGGTCCTCTGAATCGATTTTTTTCTCCGGCCGGCTGCGTGGAATATTTATTCTGGACCGGAATTATAAAGAACCATTCTAGTCAATGGTACACATTTTCAGAATTGCTGTCCGGCCGAAAGTGTGTCATCCGTTTTACAGCTCTGTCTTATCTCTTTTGCGGCGTCAATCCATTCAACAGGCTTTTGAAGATGGACCGTGTTTTCTGCAATCTGAAAAGAAGTCTTGGGGACGAAGAAAAACTTTTTTCTCGAACGATTCCACCGCACAACAATTCAAGTCCTTTTCCAACAACCTACCGCTACTAAGTTGAAAAGGGTCCTTCTGCTGATTCCTGGAGCTGGAAGATTCTTCAAGGAAACATATTATCACGATTTTGTCCCAACCAAAGCCGAGAGCTCCAATCAGGAAGTACTTGAGTTGATAATGAGGGTGATGATGAGTTGGGATTGGAAGAATTTATGTTTAAGGACTGTTGGAGAAAACCTGTGCAAGTTACAGTGCTATATTAAATAATCAGAGCTCTGAATCATCAACATAATAATTGAATTTCATTAAAACCTGGAGCAAAATGGTTGTAAAATAAAAATAAATTGATGGTTGATTTGTGACTGGTGGACACTTCGGGTTCTCAGTCAAAATATTGTTTAAAAACAGTACATTCACTTAATGTCTTAAGGGAGCTTATCTGCTAGATTTTCCTCTTGTGAGGCGAACCACGCTTGGCCTACTAGTGTGTGGTGGTAGATGCAACTCTATCTGTATCTACCACTTCATAGTAGTAGGCCAGTGCGAAACAAAAATTGGATATGTGATGATAATGCTTCTAAATAAAATCTACCCGCTTATTTTCACCATCTTTCATTTCATCCAACCTTCTATCCATCTATAAAAACAAATTTCACAATCTTTAGATGTCCCTCCTATAAAAGGACATCATTTTTCACCGATAAGGCTGATAAATTAAAATAACGAACCTGAATTATCAATTTGTGTTTCACTTGATTTCTCAAACAAACTAAACTCATTGATATTTTTAATATGTCTGACTCCCAGCGTTCACTTCTTGTTATAAAAATATTTCGACTGAGAAGCCGAAACGTCTACAATAATATTAAAAAAATAAACTGAGAAAAGTAATCAGATCATAAGAACTAATTCTGTGGCAATTTATAGTGGGATTGAAATTAATTATTATTTATTCTATATCTCCATATACCATTAAACAGCTTCAGTGAATCGAAACCCTTTTTAAGCTCAGTTACGGCTCACGTGGTCACAATTCTGGGAAGTAATAAAAATTTGTCACCCAACTGCATCCTCCGAACGAGAGAATCCACTTGCCCAAAAAAGGTGATAAATCCATTTCGGCCACTCGTTCAAATACGGAGATCCGTTCATCATTTTCCACCAGCTGCCAATCCGCACTTGGCACTTGTGTGATTTTTTCACACCAACAACCTTTTGGGTTCGGAGAGGGTACATCTACATAGGACATTCGCTCTTCAACCA
Organism: Uranotaenia lowii; assembly: GCF_029784155.1. Taxonomy (NCBI): domain Eukaryota; kingdom Metazoa; phylum Arthropoda; class Insecta; order Diptera; family Culicidae; genus Uranotaenia; species Uranotaenia lowii. The sequence goes on from NC_073692.1 coordinate 287,887,388, forward strand.
TGTTGATTGGTACGAAATTGAAAACTGCTTTCATCGAGAATTTGGCACGGCTTCATCGAATTTTGTTTTCCTGTTTTTTTTTACTTATCTGAGTGCGTACCCACTAGTTCATCCGGTGCAGTTTTCGAAAGATCTCCATAGGACCCGCAAAAAAATCAATCCCTCACACGGACAAAATACGGAAACGATAAAAACTTTCAGTTGGTGATGGCCGGTAGATGGCTATCAACAACGATGATGAATAAAATCCGCCTTTTTGCTGCTTCTGTGAAACAGGGATAGTGGGGTCATCTATCAGGAAATGTAAATATTCTAAGATAAATTCTTAACAAATTTTATGTAATGGTGAATATTTTTGAAAAATATGGCAAAACTGTAATTTAAAAAAAATCAAAAATTTTTTATTTGGATATGTTCAATATTACAAAAAAACCAATTAGCTTGAAATAACAATAAGAGTTTCCTCATAGGAAACTTTAAAACTCATTTACTGAAAAAATCACGAAGATTATCCAAAATTAATTAAACTCTTTCTAGTCGTTCACCGAATGCCGTTAATTTGGAACAAAATTTTACAAAAGAAATTGATATGAACTAATTGATATTCCTAATAACAACATAATATGATATTTGCATTATCGAATTTTGTAAATAATAATAAACAAGAACACTTAAAAAAAGCACTTTTCGTCAGTTTTCATTGGTAGCCGCAGGTGGCTGTGTTTTTTATTAGGCTGGTTCATCCTCCAACATCCTCGCCCACCCTGGAGTTGCTTGAGACTTCGGAACAGAGATAAAACAAACTCCCTTTAGACGAACTGGATCTTATAGGCGAGACTCTTGGTTCTCGAATAATTCCGCATCTGCTTCTTCTGGTGATGGCAATAGGCACAATTTTGCAATCGGTCGCTTTTAGGAACCATTAGCTGTTTTGACGGTTACAACTCGCACCAAGCCATCATCTCCTGCGTGTAACTCCTCTACTCTAGACATTTTCCATCGCATCGGTGACTGATTTTCGTCAACTACCATGACCAATATTCCAACGATTATTTTTTCTGGTGAACTCCAATTCTTCGTTCTACTCTGCAGTTGTGACAAGTATTCCAACCTCCATCGTTTCCAAATATCCTGAAGTCTCCGTTGTACCAATTGCCACCTACTCAATCTGTTCAATTGCACCTGTCCGTAATCAGGTTCTGGGAGTGGTTGAAGCGGCCCGCCTGCTATAAAATGCGCTGGTGTTAAAGATTCTAGCTCTGTTAGATCATCTGACATGGCCGTTAAAGGCCGAGAATTCATAAATGCTTCTACTTCTATCAAAAGAGTTTCAAAATTTTCTCGATCCATCGCATTTCCACCTTCAACACGCAAAATGAGATATTTTGCGGATCGGACCGCGGCTTTCCACAAAACGCCAAAATAAGCGGCACTTGGAGGATTAATATGCCATTGCACTCCTTCATCTGCCAATACCTTCGAAACCGTCTCGTTGTGTTGTTTATTTTTCAGCTGGGCAAAAAGTTCTTGTAACTGGTTTCTCATCCCAACAAAATTCGTACCATTGTCGGAGTACATATCCGAAACCTTGCCGCGCCTGCCTATCATTGTCGCAAAGCCTGCAGAAATCTCTCAGTTGAGGTTGAGAGATCATCAACCAGTTCAAGGTGGACCGCCTTTGTGGTCATACATACAAAAACAGCGACGTAAGTTTTGATAGCCGCATTTCAACGTCCAGCCTTGAGGAAAACCGGACCAAAATAATTCACGCCACATTTGCTGAACGGTCTAGAAACAGTAACCCTGGGCTTCGGAAGATCTCCCATATGCTACTGAAGAATCTGAGGCCTAGCTCGGAAGCATTGCTGACATTTGTGGACAACCTTTCTGACAACATGTCTTCCACCAAGTGCCAATACCGGTGGCGAATAGTGCTCAGTAGGAAATGTGGGCCTGCATGCAATAAGGCTTCGTGATGATGAGCAAACAACATTTCCGTGAAAGGGTGCTTAGCCGGGAGAGCCATGGGAGAAACATCGCGACAAAGGATTCGTCCGAGTGTGACAACCTGCCGTTAATACGAAGAATTCTGTCGCGAGTGACCATGGGAGAGCTTCGAGGGACCGGTTTCGATTGTCGTAGCTGTTTCAACTCATCGTGGAATGATTCATTCAGAATCCTTTTACAACAATCATTTCTGCATCCTATAGCTCTTGAAATGACAGAAATCCTCGCTCCATGTTCTCCTTCGGTTGTCGAAATGATTCAATTGATCGTAGCCAGTAGGCTGTTGCATGAATAAGTTTTAAAAAGGTCGAATATTTGGAAATAAAATCGTTGATGAATGAAAGGTTTTTGGTAGAAAAATGAACGTTCCGTAATTCCCCAGGCTCGTCAGGTAGTTTAGTAGATTCTAGTTTTGGCCAATGCTCCGGGGTTGATTTAAGCCACACTGGGCCTTCCCACCATAATTTGTTTGAGAGGAGATTGTCTGAATTGATTCCTCGTGAAATTAAGTTAGCGGAGTTTTGTTTTCCTGGAACATGCTTCCAAATGTAACCATCCAAAATTCCCTGAATTTTAGCCACGCGATGTGCTACAAATGTTGTCCATGTAGCAGGAGGAGATTCGAGCCATCGAAGAGTGCACGTAGAATCTGACTAGAAGTGAACGTTTTCGACCTTTCCTATTGTTTCGAGGACCCTTTTTGCTACACCCAAAATTCAGCCTCTGTGCCAATGGCGTGTAGTCAATTTCATAGCATCATTGGTACAAGAAGATAACGCGACCGACACTGATTCGATTTGCGCCCACCGGCATTAACCTCCCAGCGCAACCGAATTGCGTATGTCTGAATGAAACAAAATAAAAACGTTTTCGCGTCCCTCCCCATCGCATCACAAGCCGAAGAAGGATGGAAATAAATACAGACCAACACCAGGCAGCCAGCGAACCGAGCACTGTGCGTGTGAATGTAGCAAAAGCAACAACAAAAACATCCTTCTAATTCAATCAACCGGCAAACACGGCTAAGCTGTGTGTGTGTATGTAGCAAAAGCAACAACAAAAACATTCCTTCAATTCACAGGCAAACAACACCGGCCAAGCTGCCCGGCTTTAGCACCTGTGTATATGTAGCGTGTGTATGTAATAGCAGGTAGTAAGCAAAGCACAGTTCTCATTCAATGGGTTTCCCGTTCCTTCACTCCCGTTCCCTTTCCCGTTTCCATCTTAAGGCAAAGGAATGCATTGAAAGGAGGCCAAACGCCGGGAAGCCGCTGTTGTACGTTTTTTGTGATTGATCGGTAACAGAAAGCCTATGACGAATATACCTCGTCCTGCATGAAGCTCGAATAGTACACTGGTTAGAATGTCGGACTGGCAAGACGATACAATTGGTGATGTGAGTTCGATTCTCACTACGGCGCTGTGGTTTTAATTTTTATTTTCTTGTTTCTGGGATGAATTATCCAATAGGAAGGAAATCCCATAAAATGTTTTTCTTGTTTCGCTTGAATGTAGTGGTCATCATTTTGGTTGGGAGCCGAGTCCTTATGCCAGTTACGGTTTTTCAAACATACCATCTTCGGCACAGTGCACATTTCAGAGCATTATCGGCACAGAGATTTGCTAAAAAGGCATTGGATTTTTGCAACCTCTTCTATGGGTGTGAGAATCGAACTCACATCACTACATGTATCGTCTTGCCAGTCCGACATTCTAACCAGTGTACTATTCGGGCTTCATGCAGGATGAGGTATATTTGTCATACACCCAAAATTCAGCCTCTGTGCCAATGGCGTGTAGTCAATTACATAGCATCATTGGTACAAGAAGATAACGCGATCGGTGCTGATTCGATTTGCTCCCACCGGCATTAATCTCCCAAGTTAACCGAATTGCGTATGTCTGAAAGAAACAAAATAAAAACGCTTTCACGTCCCTCCCTATCGCATCACAAGACGAAGAAGGATGGAAATAAATACCGGCCAACACCAGGCAGCCAGCGAACCGAGCACTGTGCGTGTGAATGTAGCAAAAGCAACAACAAAAACATCCTTCTAATTCAATCCCTTCAATCCAACGGCAAACAACCACGGCCGAGCTGTGCGTGTGTATGCAGTAAAAGCAACAACAAAAAAAACATTCCTTCAATTCAATTCGCCGGCAAACAATCACGGCTAAGCTGTGCGTGTGTATGTAGCAAAAGCAACAAGAATATATTCCTTCAATTAACCGGCAAACAAGCACCCGCCAAGCTGCCCGGCTTTAGCAGCTGTGTATATGTAGCGTGTGTATGTAATAGCAGGCAGTAAGCAAAGCACAGTTCTCATTCAATGGGTTTCCCGTTTCCTCCACTCCCGTTCCCTTTCCCGTTTCCATCGAAAGACAAATGAATACCTAGAAAGGAGGCCAAACGCCGGGAAGCCACTGTCGTGCGTTTCTTTTGTGATTGATCGGTGGCAGAATGCCTATGACAAACATCCCTCTTCTTGCATGAAGCTCAAATAGTACACTGGTTAAGATGTCGGTCTGGCAAGACCATTTAGTTAGTGATGTGAGTTCGATTCTCCCTACGGGCGCTGTGGTTTATATTTTTATTTTCTTGTTTCTGGGATGAATTATCCAATAGGAACGAAATCTCATAAAATGTTTTTCTTGTTTTGCTTGAATGTAGTGGTCATGCATCATTTTAGTTGGGAGCCGAGTCCTTATGCCAGTTACGGTTTTTCAAACATATCATCTTCGGCACAGTGCACATTTCAGCGCATTATCGGCACAGAGATGTGCTAAATAGGCATTGGATTTTTGCAACCTCTTCTATGGGTGTAACCCTACTGTAATTAATGCTCCACACAATTCCTGCCGAGGAAAGGATTGGGTCTTCAAAGGCGCCACTTTCGATTTTGATGATAGAAGATTGACCCTTCTAGGAGGCATCGGAGAAGCAATGGAGCTCCGGCTGCTTTTGGAGTGACAACGCATCGTGGAACTCGTATCTCATTTAATGCAGGAAGATGTCGATGACATTGAGCCAATTCTTCGATCACTTTGGAGGGAAGTAAGCCATCCCATTCCAACCGTGCCTCTTTCGTGTCGCACAGTGTCCACATGCGCTGCATGAATATTTTTGCCGTGGTAATCGAGGCACCCAAAAATCCAAGGGGGTTAAAAAGAGTAGCAATGATCGAGAGAACTTCCGTTTCGTGAGTCCATCTTTGGGGAGTATTGAAATGTCGAATTGAAACCAAAAACAGTCTGAGTTATGCAGCCAAGTGAGACTGAGAGCCATGATTGCCGGATCTTGATCGCAAGTGATTTCAGATGCCGCGAAATCTTCTTCCGGTAGCCCTTCTAAAATTTGTGGTTGATTCGACGCAAATTTTCGCAATTTGAAACCTCCTCTACCCGTCGTAGAAATAAGTTGATCATCCTTCGCCATACCTTCGCCATTGAATATCCTCAGCCTCGGAAATTACATCATCCATGTATGTGTCATTCTCGATTGTCTCTGCTGCCAACGGAATATTGCGACTCTCGTCACAACAAAGTTGTTTCAGCTCTTGCGTAGCAAGGAATGGTGCCGGTTTCGTTCCGAAGATTTCAATCTCTTGCTCGGGAGCAGACCTCCAAAGAATGCCTTGGAGTGGTGAGTCGTTAGGGTCCATCCGAATCTGGCGAAACATCTTCTCAATGTCCGCCACTATCATTACCGGTCGAGTTCGGCAACGCATGTCAATTGCCTTTAAATCCTGCTAAATAACGGGCTCTACCAGTAGAGCGTCATTTGAGGACCGTCCCGATATTGTCGCACATGAAGCGTCGAAAACGACCCTCAGCTTCGTCGTCGTGCTGGCCTCTTTCATCACGGGATGATGTGGTAGATAGCACTGATTGTGATCCAAATCAAATGCCTTAACCTTCCGCATGTGTCCGCAGTTTTCGTATTCTCGCATGAAGTCGGTATATTGTTGCCGAATATCTCCACCCCTCGATAATCGTCTCTTGAGACTCTGAAACCTTTTCAGTGCCATCTCCCTTGAATCACCAAATTCTAAGAAAGTGTGCTCGTTCTTGGGAAGTGTTATCGTATAAGGGTATATACGGACGATAGTAATGGCGAAAAATTGGCCTCAGCCATAACCTCAAACTTTGATGAGCTGACGGCCTCACCAGTGATGCTAGGTGCGTTACTAACATCAGTATTTGCTTGTTTAAAACTAATTATAATATTTCTGAATTGATTATTTTTTTAACAATCAACAGCAAAACGTTTGAATTCATTACGGGGCGTCTCTAAATAGATGAAGATAAGCCATATTTCGCTAATGAATTTTCAAGGTGGATTTAAAACATCTGAAATATATTTTCATGTACTGCTCGGTAAATTTAAAAGAGTTGTTTCTAACTTCTAAACGAATGCAAAATCATTCACTGTTACAAAAAAAAAAGGAAATGAATGAAAGCCACGTCTATTTTGACTATGAAAATAATAGCCTGCATGCTCTGATTATTTATAATATTTTCACATAATTCGCTACATCGTTTAAGTGTGCGATACAGTCAGTTGTTATTCAGTTCAGATAAATGTTGCGTTTAATTTTATATTCTAATAAAAATCTACGGGAAAGTTGCAAATTCTCAGTACTCATGAAAACGTTTTTCAGTAAAAAGGAATTAAAAAAATATAATCATTTTCCAAATATCAATGCACTTGGCCTCCCTGAACACCCAAAAAATCAAAACACGAGGATCTGTGTGTAGCTTTTCCACAGGGCGAATTTGTCGATATTAGTACCGCAAAATCGCGTTTATCGTGCGCCCTTCTCAAAAATCGATTCTGTTCTCCCATGGTTTGAGGTTAGGGCTGAGGCCTCCTGTTAAGGTGGTGTTCGTGTAAAACTGTCAATATATCCTAATAGCGTCCGTCTGAACCAAAGTGCTTCCTCCGGAGAATAATTGTGAGAGGCTCCCATACTTCCTTGCAGGACCAAAACCGCTCTAGAAGTTCATCCAAATTCATCGATATAGCCAAGTTGAATCCTAAGTAACTCAAACTCCCAGTAGATTCCCCTTCGCCTGACACCACCCAACCGAACACAGATTCAGTTAACATCGGTAGCCCATCTCCTATGCGCATTTTGCTCCCAGACGTAATAAAGCTGAAGAATGCAGGAGCTCCTAAGACAAGATCGATTTCATTCGATTTGAAGAAGGTCGGGTCAGCCAACTGAGTTTCGGGAGGAATATTCTAGTTTTATATTTAAACGGATTGAGATGGGAAATTTGATGTTACTTTCGGGAGTACCAAAAATGCCATAATTTTATAGTAGTTAGAAACTCTCGAGTGTACGGTAGCTCGAAATTTGTGTTTGACCTTGGTGGAAGAATCGTCGATACCAAAAACCGAAATATTGTGCCGCTTCCTTGCTACATTTATCCGTTGAGCTAAGCGTTCAGTTGCGAAATTGCACTCAGATCCTGAATCCAGTAATGCACGGGCTGCATAACAAATTCCCAAATTATCCTCCATCAAAATCCCAGCTGTTGCCAATAAGACCTTGGTAGACCTTTTTTCAATCGCACCAGAAGTAACAGCTTCAGATGCAGCAAAACCTTTAAAAACATAAAAAAAATTAAAACCTCTCAAAATCAATTGATTTAGGGAACACGTTTTACAAAAAGAAAATGAGGAACGTACAACCTTTTTAAAGCCAACTTTTCTTGAAAATTTGAGATTCTCAAATGTATTGAAAATTTGGAGATTTTCATTCTTTTAAATTTACGTATAATAATTATTATGGTTCGAACTCACCAAATAATCTCTGGGCCCTGATAGTCGTTGGTCGATTCAAATTTCCAGTCAGCTCTTGACGGATTCTCGCTCTACGCAGCATTTAAGGAAAACGATGCTAAATGTCTTTACTTGGTCGAGGCAAACTGCTACTTTCTTGACGATAACTTTTATCGTTTGACACATTTGGAAGAACGATACTTCATTTAGTTTTTTTTTAGTTTTGAATCAATTTAACCACTGTAATATTTAAAAATAAAATTTTATCCGATGGAGTGAAAATAAAGCGGAATCATGGACTCGAAGTTTCTTCAATGCTTTCCGCATTAATTGAAAAAAGCGTATATTAATACTGAGTACAGCAATAGAATCGACATTTCTAGATTTTTTCAAATAACTTTGGTACTTAATTGAACAGCAATTTTTTAAGCATGATTTCACCAGTTTAGAACACTGCAAGTAACTTTTACACAGGAACAACAGAATTATTCAAACAAATATACCAGATGAAAAGATTATTAAACTTATCAAAACAGCATATAGCTACAGAAGTGGAGGCGATATATCTACAATGACAAAATTCCAACGATTCGATTTCCCCACAAAAATCTAAATAAACGATTTTAGGTAATTTGAGTAAAACGAAAAAAAAAAATCCGCGACCGAGATTTGAGCTCAAGTCCTCCGAGTGCGCTGCCCGGTATCTTACCACGATACAAACTCATAAGTTGATATGATACAGGTGAGATTTTTTTTTTACGAACCGGTCAAAGAAAGAATGGGTGAGACCGGATAGAGTCTCTAACACCGCCCATTTATCGTAAATCAGTTCATTAAAATTATAAATGTCGAATTAGCATACTCTCAACTAGAGATGTACCGAATACCGCCAAAAAACCGTTAAGCCGAATATTCGGCTCACCGAATAGTTGAGCTAGGTATTCGGCCGAATAGGCCGAATTGGTCGAATAGGCCGAATATTTATTTTTTTAAAGTTATACAAGAACAGAATTGCCAAGTTTTTTTTACTGATGTTGAATAATTTTTAAAATATCCAAAAGTAACGTGGAAAATGCTTCAAAAACATCAAAAAACTGTGTTTTCAGTAAAACATTTAAGATGTATCCGTGTATTTTTCACTATAGAAAGCTTTACACTTTGATTATCGTTTATTCCAAATTTTCTTGATATATCCAGACATGCGCATAAACTAAATAAAGAATTCGAGAAAAGTTTAATCTGACCGAGATGGCCACATATTTTTTAAACTTTCCGGATTTTACCCGGGTTTATTCAGATTGTTTGAAATATCAAATTTAAAGAAATCAAATGTCTTTTTGGAAGTTTTTGGCAACTATTTTGATGACATCTATAATTAGACATTCATCTAATTCGATGTAAAAAAAAGCTATTTCAAAAAGCTTGGCACCTGTTTTGACATGTTTTGTCCCTGATTTCACTGGAACCCTATCTCTTTCACGTCCTAGAAGCGACAAGTCATCTGATGTCCTTTCAGCTAATGGTGACATTTTGAAAATCAAAGAGACCTCTACTTGAAAAAGAACTGATACATCTGGTTGGAAATAAACGACATAAAAACATGCGGGGCATTAATATGGCAGAAAAAGAAGATTTCAATCGAAAATAGATGTAAAAATAGAAGTATTTCTATTGAAAACTCAATAGAATATTCGACCGAATATTCGGCCGAATATTCGTTTGGCCGAATAGTTGAAAAGGTCAATATTCGGTATTCGGCCGTTCGCCGAATACCACTATTCGGTACATCTCTACTCTCAACTTTTTGGAGACTTATTTACGAATTGACTAAACTGCTATCTGATTTAACTATTTTTGGGCAAAGCTTGTCGTAAATAAATGATAGAAAATCACTCAATACCAACTTGTTTATGATGATTTTTTTAAATTAAAGATTAATTATTCTTAGATACATTACAGAGTTTTCTCTAAAAATCTAATTCCTGTTTAAAATGAATTCAAAATCTATGCTATGTTTTTATAAAGGTTATTTCAGTTTATCAGTTATCTATAATAGATTTTAAGCAGCACTGAAAAGTTTTTAAATGTCCAAACGCCATATCAACAAAAGGGTTGGTAGGAAAATCTAACAAATGATTCGAATTCGGGACGCCAAACTTTTTGAAATTGTTTTTTTTTTAAACAAAGACAACTTATTTGCGATCCACTTAGTAACTGTATCTCTTTTGATTATCATTAAAAAAAATTATTTTCAGTACCAATTTTCCTCAATTCTGTGGTGTGAATTTAGATGCAAAAAAAATCTTCAATTCATGAGTTCAAATCGTAGCCTTTGCATATATCATTCTTTTTTAAGAACATATTTGTAAGGGAATATTCATCATATCTTCGAAAGAGAGTTAAGTTACTAATTTGGAGCACTTATCCAAAATCAAATTGGGAGATCGAAAAATTTAAAACATTGAAATAAATTCTATAAATTGATAATTTTTTAGTTGCCTATATACTTACATTTTGAAGCGTGTATCAAGCGGGAAAAGAAAATTCTTATATAATCTAAAATGTGTAAATAAAAAAAATGAGGAAGCGCTAGTAACAAAAGATATCTTTGCAATTATTCAAGAATTGCGTGTTAAATAATTTTTCATTATTTTAGAACTATAATTAATTATTATAATGAAATAGTTCTGCAAACAACCTAAAAATATAAAACAAAAAGCTCATTTAGAACTTCCACCGCCCACTGTCCGAGATCCATGAAGCTGCTGCTGTTGGTTGGTACGCATATTTTCCACAGCCAATTCATGCCAATTTTCATTGAAAAGATATATTTTTTGCCGTTCGCTCACTCACTCGCTCGTTGCGTGTGTAAATTTGGAGATATTTTTTATCGGGCCCAATAACAAAACCAACCAACCACTAGAGAGAGCCCGAGCGTGGGGAAAATATGTTTGCCGACTCGAACGAGAAAAAACAAATTTTCTGCAGCAACAAATAAATCCTACCGGAACCCCGGTAAAGAGCCTCGGTCAAAAAGGCCTGGAATCGATCCAAAGAGGGGCCGGGTGTGTCGAAATCTGCGGTAACGATAATAGAAATGGGTTTACATATTTTCGTTGAAAATTTTTCTGGATTCCACTTGGTAATTTGTTAGCTGAAAAGGATAAAGTTTGAAACATTTTTTGGAAGAATAAAAAAAATTCGCTTATTTAAAGAGCAACACAATTATTTCAGTTTATGAAATACATTTAAATTTAAAATTGGAGTAAACGAACATTTTATAAACATAAAACAAATTTCACAGATTTTCGGTAATGTCTTTTGCAGGGATTATGAGAATTTTTTTTAAACTTTTCTCTGATACCACCCCTTAAATTATTTGTTTTCCTTTCAAAGTTCAGGCAACTATCCAAAAGTTTCCTGATTAAGTGCTGTCAATCAAATCAATCATCCTTTCCGATTACCCGCCAACAAGTTCCAATGCTTTGCCTTATCGAGAAAAAGAGTGGTGATAAAATTGAAAACTCACATCGTAAATCACAAAGCCACCTCATCCGTTATTGTATGAACGGAATGCAATAACAAAGACTTCTTTTTCCGGCTGGATCCAACATCCGGTTTCCAATCCAGGGGAAAAGCTGCCCAGTTCGAGGAAAATGGATTGAACCCACTTCATTGTGAGTCAAACCGAAGTAAGTGAAGGAGAGTATTTGTTTGTGTGGCTATATCTATTTTTCCAACTGAGGACTGATCTCCTAGCTACATGTATAGGCTGCTTCTGAGTGAGGAAAATTATCAAAACTCACCGAAGGCCACACTTATTTCTGTACCGAAGACGACTTTCTAAGGCCAATGGTCCCCAAATGCATTTCACCCTTCGACGCTTTCTTTTTTGAAAAAAAAAAAAAACTGTGAAACTGTGATGAAGACTTTCTTAGAGTTACCAAAATGAGTCTTCTCATTTATGAAAATTTGAATTTTCGTGTTCTCACAGCTTCATTTTTTTAAAGAGAGCACATACAAACATTCTATAATTTTATTAATCGATACTTTCGAATTTAGGCTACCCTATCCCGAGAAGATCTCTCTCTATCTCTCACACCCAATCCGAAACACCCCGAAATGACAATGGCAATTCCACTACTGCTGGCCAGCTGGCTCCGGTGGAAGATCCGGAACCGGAAGAATTCGCAAAATGGATAAAAATCTTTTCATTCACTAGCAAGACGGGCACACAAAAAAATCGATTCCGGTCCCACTGTATATCGACTCCATTAAAATTGATTGGCTTTTCCTTCGGTTTTCCTTGAGGGCAAGGTTTAAGATTGTCTGTCGCCTGGGATCGCCTAAGTCGGCATCATTATCGGGCTTAAACCTTGCAACGGCAGCACCACCCGTAGTAGGCTTAGCTTCCGTTCCTATGAAAAAAAGTTAACGAGATTAAGCCGGAAGGGACCGAGCATATTGACAAATTTTAAAGATTCTTAATCCATCCTAACATTAAGCCTAATCAATTTGGAGCATCTTGTGTTAAAACGAGACTTTTAACCCGCAATGAAAGGGTTTGGCACTCATTATGCTGAGCTAGAAATTAAATTCTTTTCGTTTAAGAAATCGTCATAGTTCTTGGAATGTAGGGCTAGGTGGGGTAATTATGAACAAAATTTCTTCATTTGGCACACTCACAGGCACCATTTGCTTATTTCTTAACATAAATTTTGAAAAGCTGCCAACAATGAATGTTTCCGTGCTCTTCATCATTCTGTAGAACAACTTTTTTTTTGGTCGCAATCCACGCCCATGAGACGTCTGTTCATATTTACCCCCCTGTCTAGGGGGTAATTATGAACACGGATTACGGACTTGGTATACAATTTTTGAGAAGTAACAGTATTTATACGTTACATTTACCCATAGTAAGCAGTGTATGGTGATTTTTTACTTAAAAGATTATGTTCATTATTGCCCCAAAACCTGTTCATAATTACCCCGAACGCTGTTCATATTTACCCCGAGACTTGTCCAATATGATTTATATGGTGTCAGAAAATCTAAATTCAACACCAAATAATGACAATAATTAGCAGTAATAAGAAAATGGTTTGTTTTATAAAAACTTAATTCAATTCTTGTATAAAACTTATAAAATAAACAAATGAAATCAAAATTTAGAGGTAAAACAACACAAAAAATAGCTATTTAGTGTTCTTTTGTATTGATTTTTTCTATCTTTTGTTTCGGTAGTTCAATTTTCTGTAGCATCTTTTACGTTTTGATTGGTTTCTTTTTCTTTCGTTTCTTTATGTCGTTGCAGATCATTTTTATTTTCTTTATGTCGTTGCAGATCATTTTTATTTGATAGGACTTCTCCATACGTGTGAAATTTTATGCGAGTTAGGCTACTCGATAGTTTTTACATCCGTTTTAAATGTCCGCAGCAAACATCAAGTTTTCACCTGAATGTCGTGGTTTAGGCTTTTCACGTACGTGCGAGACATCATGAAATTGAAACCTTAACATAAATGAAAAATTCTATTTTTTTTTAAAGATCGTTGTTTCACAGAAACACCCATTAAAATCTTCTTGGATCAGTGAACAGTCGTGTTTTGCAAGGCTTGTCAGTTCTGTGTGATCGACTGTTTTGAAAAATATTTACATTAATTAATTTTTTTATCACCTGTACGAAATTTCATATAAGAGACTATATTTTCTAAAAAAAAATTATTACTGCAGAAGTTTTCCACACCAAACTGAAAGAGAAAATCTTCAACCAAAAGATTTTCATTTTGAACTAAATTTTAAAAAATGTATTCGAACAAATAAAGATTGAAAAAATTAACAATATATACATTATACAAATAAGACTGCAAGAAAAAAGATTTTGGCTCTTTGTTATCCGAATGTAACTCATAAACAATTATTCTTTGCTGTAATTCTTATGCTCTGAATAGCAGCACGTTGTCCAAACATAGAGGATAATTTATCTATTTGATCTTTGTTTTGTGGACTTATTCACCTATTAAATTTATCATGGTTTTTCATATATTTTACTGTTGACCACGGAGATTTACGGTTTATAATAATTTCAAATTTCACGCGGTAATGAATATAAGCTCGAGCAGCAAACCTTTTTTTAAAAAATGGTGAATTTTATTTTTAGTAAAATTAAAAATTTCTTATAGTCTAGTTTATAACCTTGTTATTTATCAATACAAAGTAAAACTGGTTTTGGAGGGACGTAAAACCTTTATTCGGTGTTAGAAAACTTCTCCTGGGATACAGGTTTTCGGATTCGGTATTACCGGTAAAACTATCCGTACGCACCACTTACTAAACCTAACAAAACATTTGACTGCGATGTTTTCTATCAACAAAAAGCAAGTTCTTATCACTATTTTTTTCAAACAAAATTAAGACTTGTTTAAATGCGGATTTAGCTTTTTTTCAAAATTTCAGTTTTATAAACTTTTTTCACTCTTGAAGTTTTATTCAGTTTTGATAAAATTGTGTTCAAAACTTTTTTTCAAAGACTGAAAAGAACTGGCATAGCTTTTTTCTAAACCCGAATCTCATTTTGAGAAGATGAAAAATCAATTTCTCAAAAATTCAAAACTTAACATATTGCGGACCTAATTTAATTATGAAATTTATTAAATTTGGTCCAGTAAGATCCTGGGATATAGAATGCCGAGTGTTGATGTTTCCTGGCTAAGATTTCTTCACGGTCCTGTTAAGATCTTACAGAAGGGGGGAGGGGGATCGTTTTGTGAGAAATTTCTTACAAGGGGAGGAGGGGGAAGGGGGTCTGGAAATACTTGGGCAATAAGTGAAAGGCCTCCTAAGTTGATGAATAAATCATTTGACCATAAAAAAGCCGAAGAAATGTCAGGAAATGTGTGTTCATAATTACTGTTCCGGATCGTCCCAAGTAAAAAGTTCGAAAGAGTGGACTGTAATTAACACTCTTGGGCAGCGATGGAAAAAAATCGCTTCTAACGATTTTGAGCAGCGAACGACCAACGTTCGGACTCGTTCCAATTGCTGCTGGCAGACGACGCCGTGTGTTCTGCTTATGTTGCATGGAGAGATCTCAGAGAGCGACGAGTGACCAGAGATTCGAAGATGCAAGAACAGAAAAAATCCTGTTGCGTGCACTCGCAACGCTATCCCATATCTTCTATATGGCTTGTTGCGCGTGGTTACGACAAGCTACGAATCTCGAAGGATACAACTCCCGAATCTCCCCGATCACGGTGTGTTACAACTTGCGATCGGATCGAATCATGGTGTTCATAATCATGATTTTTTGAATGATCCTGCTCTGTTGTATGTTGCTTGGTCGTTCGTTCGTTAGTAGTTGGAATCGATTCGTTCGCAATTATTTAGAAAGATAGCGACATGGAGGTTTATTGCTGTACTGTTGAAAAAAAAAATCCCTCCGATTGTGGGTGGGAGGGGGTGGGGCAGTTTCTGTGTTATGACCATAGCAACAGGTAAAAATATGACCCATTCCAAGCGCCTCTCAACTTGAGAACCTATTTTTATTTTTCATTATTTAAAAATAATTTGTACAGCATTAGAATGGCTATTTCTTGAGCTTCATTTCCCATTATAAAATAGTTACCTTTTTTTAGAATTGAGTTTTTTGTTGTTGAAATTTAAGAACTTTAGTATGAAAATTAACTGATTTCAACAATTACTCTTTATTTCAAACAAAACTTTGTCAAAAAACTAGCTAAGGTACACCGGGGTAAGTGGGGACGGTGGCTATTAAAACAATACTGAGAACTATTTTTTCAAACTTTTAATGCAGAGTGTTAAATTTACTTGTAATCTATCCAATAACTGTAAAAGAGATACGGTTCCGACAATTGCGAATGTTTACGGTGACTTTTTGTAAATTTTCTATTTTCAACTACGATGTGAAGTTGATGTGCATCTTTTTCAATCGCAAGTTTCTCGTAAACTAGCTGACTCTGGACGAAAAACTCTACATTGACACAATCCTTACATTCGAAACAACCAGTTAGGAAAAGGAACGACGGTTAAAAATTGAGAAAAAAGGGTTTATTTGCAAAAATCTAAAATTTTGTCACCAAACCCTACCTGGGGTAAGTGTGGACGGCTTTATACATACTTGATGTTTACACATTTTTTCAATTTTCTATCCTTCATTCAATACAATTTAGCTATATTAAGCATTCAGATCATGAAAAGTTGGGAAAAGTACTTGGTTTTTCTAAAATAAGTATATATTTTCGATAACATCGGGTTACACACAATAATCATTTAAAGCTACCATATTAATATTACCATGAACTTTTCTCAAAATTTCGGACGGTTCGAGCAATAAAGTAACGTATTCAACCAAAAAAAACACAAATTTGTTGAAAATTTCCTTAGAAATCAAAGGGAAAATCTACCGTCCCCACTTACCCCATAAAGCGGGGTAAGTGAAGACGCCAGCAGTCCATAACAATTTACGTGAAAACTTTTTTCGCTTTGTAACTATCAAGCTCATCTCTTCAGCATTTGTGAACAACATGTTCTTAATCACATTGAACGCGATTTTATCAAAATTGACCCACTGCTAATTTTTTAATGATTTTTTAAAGCTGAACTATACGAAAAACCGTCCCCACTTACCCCGGTGTACCTTATATAAAAAATTGCAAAATGATTGTAAAAGGACATTTTGAAACATGATATTAGATTAAGAATAACTACAGCAACTTCACGTTCTAGAACCGGTGATAAAGGTATGTATTTTTAAGCGTTGTGACTGCAGACTATCTGTGGCTTGAATAAAAATCTTGCAAAAAGATCATGATCTTCTATATTAGAATGAAAAACCGCGCTAATAGCTTCTATTACTAGCTGACACTATGTTCAAACAAAATAACTAAGTATCCATGGATTAAATGCAAACAAAATTCAAAAATCTTTATACATGGTAAATTTTATAGATACATTTTTTCCTTCTAACAAATTCATAAGACTTTGATGGAAAATAAATTTCTCATATATATTTTTTTTTGTTTAACTGTCCATTATTGAAACTTCAAACTCAAAGAATATTACTAGAAAATCCAAATAGAGCCCCGTATTCACATTAAATCCCACGGAGAGACTTTTGAAGGTATAACAAAACAATAAAATGAAGGCACTAGCACAGGGTTCCATGCAAAATTAGGGCCAGAGTATATTATGGAAACCTTAAGTTTGTATAGAATTACGTGGATTTTGTTCGGGAAGAACAAAAAAAAACAGTTTTTCACCAATAAATTTGAGCTTTATCAACCGATTTGTCTTTTAACCTGAATGTTTTAAGCTTTAATTATGACAATATTTCATCTGAAGAACGCATTTCAATTAGAGTTATCATAAAACAGTTATTAAGCTTTTAGATAGGTATATGAGCGTCTAATTTCGAACACACTATCTTTTTTCACCATAACCCTTATCGAAATGGGGCCTTAGGATACTACAGAGATTCGTTGATTATAATGAATCGATACTTTTCTGAAATTTTCATTAAAATTTGATCGGAGAGAAGAGCAGAAAAATGCGGTTTTATTAAAAAACTGAAAAGTGGAAAAAGTTACGCGTTGTGACGTTACGATTTTTTTTGCAAAAATTTGGATAACTATTTGTTCAAGAAAAATTCTTTTGATTTCATGTTGTAGCAAATTCAATTCTTAACATAGAGGTATGTTTTTCTTTAATGTGTGATATGAACGTTGCATACGTTGTGACCACATGCTGGAATGGGTCATATTTAAAAAATTCAACAAAATGCTCAAAATGTAGAATAAAATAAAAACTGACAAAACTTCCATAATTGACAAAATTAACATAATCGTCAAAATTTGAAGAAAAAAATTCAAGTATTACAAAAGACAAAATAGACAAATTGATATTTTTTTCATAGTTTACAAAGTTACAAAATTGACCCAATTGTGAAAATTGACAACAATTTTAAAAATGACAAAAATATTAGAACTTAAAAATGACCATAAATTAAGAAACCATCAGAATGACCAAATTAATTAGTTGAATGAATTTGAAAAAAAAAAAAATGGACAAAATAAACTGCTTTGATAATACATATTGGCCGATTTCGCAAAATGGAATCAATTGAAAAAAAAATACAAAAGTAAACAAACTGACTAAATTGACAGCATTGATAAAATAGAGGAAATATAACCTATTGAAAAAATTTAAAAAATTCACAACATTGGCAAACTTGGTAAACCAATAAAATAGACAAAATATTAAATTAAATGAGATACAGTGAAGCAAAGCAATGAATGGATTTTTTGTCTGAATTTTTTTAACCAAATTTTCTGAAATAGCGGTCAAAATTTCCGTTGAACCCTCGTCCATTTATGCACCTTAGTATAAATTTGTTCTTAACAATTACAATTATTGTAAAATCAGTTTAATACAATAAGACTGTCTAAAGTTGTTTGCATTTTTTAAAGTGATTCTTTTTTGGTACTCTTTTCAAAGCCAGCTTCGGCTAATTTACTAAAACATATTGAACCAGTTTTTAAATGTTGAGAAACAAGAATAAATTACGTACCCAATAAATCTAACATCATACATATTGAACACATTCTATAGCAAGTGGAACGACTACAAACTACGAATAAAATAAAAAAAAACGACATCAGTTTTAACGGAAACTTTGCAAACGGCATGGGAAGATTTAAAAAGTTCCAAACAAATTTCTCATAGAACAACGCCCGTGCGTATGTTTTTTTTTGTATCTATCCATACCCGGGCGGTTGGGTAACTCGAGAGCAAAACAAATCCTAGCCATCCTACCTAACCAACAAGTGCCGAACTTTGGGAGTGGTTGCAACAAGATGTAGGAAATCCCAAAGTGTACAAGTCTCGAGTTTCCCCGATCACGGTGTGTTACAACTTGCGATTGGGTCCAATCGTGTGCAAGAGTGACACTCACTCTACGCGAGCGACGCGTACGTAGGAATTTATTCAAGTCCGAGCATAGAGAGTAGCATCCTTCTCGGAGCTACATCACTCCCAAAATGTTGCATGTAGGTATTCAACCATCATCATGCCAACTCGATTCAGCTGCCGACGGGATTGAGTTCGCTCTTGGTTTGTAACATACCGAGATCTTGCGACGTTGCGACTAAACGTTGATTGAATCGAAATCATTTCGTTTCCATCGCTGCTCTTGGGAACGACCGGGGAACACCTCAAAACAGCACAACTTCTTCACCATTTGGGTGCAATTAAGGCAACCCACACTGATTCCGCCAATGGTGCTGTGATATGATCACAGTTGGAGTTTTTCTTCCACTAGATGCACAAAACAACCGACCGTTTAGGGAAATTCAACTTTTATTCCCAACTATTTCTATGACCGAGCCGACGGGGGTAATTAATAAGTGCTACCGATGTGTACTTGGTGGAGTTTGCTACGAACTGATTTATTGGTTTATGCTGGCTGGATCAAATCGGTTTTGGACCATCACGATCACACGATCGGTGGTTTGAGAGTGAGTTCTCGGGAGAGAACTCACCTCGCGTTTAGTCGCTGGGGTGGCTCTTATTTTATAGCAACAAATTAATACCGTTCCACAACAATTACCCCATAGGACGAAAACTATGGGGTAAATATGAACACTCATCTGTGGATCTGTGCGAATAATTTTTTTCAAAATTCCTTCAAAATCCAGACAAAGCATCATTAACCGGATGTAAAACAGTTGATAACAACATTCTAGCTGGATTTCCTATGATCAGATATTCAAAACATTGAACACTGTCCAGAACGCTTTCCGTTCCACGAGGTGATGAATTTTTAAAACATCTGAAATGATAACATTAAGATTCGAAAACAGATCGGAAACAGCTTATAGCTCTCAATCGGATGTTAAACTAACACATTTGGAACTTTTTGTGATCATTCATCCCCCACACCAGCGCGTATGGCACTTGTTCGGAATTACCCCGTGTTCATAATTACCCCACTTGACCCTACACCCTTTGCTTAACAAATTGAACACCAAAATTGAAGTACTTATATTTGGTCATTTTTTGAATAATTTCTTTTTTTAACACGAGAAATTTATAAAAGGAAGTTTTAATTTGAGGTTTGATCTCCCTAGTTTTAAAATTAAAATATCATCAATTTGTTTTGGCTTTTAATCAAGCGAGGAATTTGATTGGCTACCTTCAAAACAATAAACATATTTGAAGAGACTCAAATTTTTAAATAAATTTTTAAATGACTATCTTTATTATACGAAGATTGATACTTAATATATCAGACTTCAATAAAAGTCCTTCAAACAAAAATTGAAGACAAAGTTTTTGATGATATTCTCAGACTCGTCGTTTTCATCAATGTTATTCTAGCGACCACAGCTCGTCCAATTTACTGTTCTTTGAACCAAAAATATGCCTTATTCGGAAAAGATTAGGCACAAAATCTTGTCCTTAAAATGCGCAAAAAAAATCCAGATTAACAAATCGTATTTAGTTGGTAAAATCCATGAGGGTGGCTCCAAAAAAATGCAATAAATTTGAATGAAGCAACTAAACCAAGTAACAAATTTGAATTAGTATTACGGATCAATATTTAAATTTTATTTTGATTTAATCTTAAATATAGCTTATTGAAATGATGCCGTGCGAAAAGCAGTTGAGTACTCTTAACATGCAGGCTTAACATAAATCACGCTTAATGTTTTTTTTTAAATTGCGATTTAGTTGAATCCATATTGCTGTTAAGAAGCTATGATATAGAAGCAAAACATGGTTATCTAAAATCGTTAAATTGTTAAACTTAGAAAAAATCTTTGATGCTCAAAGTATGTAAAAGCAATTGAAATCAAATTGATATAGGGTGAGTTGCCCTACTTTGGACTCTATAAACGGTGGTTTAAATAAACCTGCAAAGTGACCAAAAAGTCCGGTCACACAGAAAAATCTGAATATTTCAAAGAATAAGAAGAAAATCAGAATCTGACTTTCATAGCTTTATTCAGTAACTCATCAAGATACTTCACAGACGATATCTCGGAATAACACCACCTTTCTCTGATCGAACCAGCTTCAGACGTCTTGGAAAGTCGTTGCAAGCGGCGCACGTCCGGTCTCGTATAATCTTTTTCAACCTTGGAGTTCTCACAGACCTTGGTCATCCAGATCGTGTCTGGTCCTCGGTGCCTCTGGTCTCTAGGATCGATTTATGGTCTGGTACACAAATTTCTGGTTGATTACGAGCGGTTTTAGGTGTTTGAATATTTTGAATATGTGTCCGAGTTTGTACCCTCTCACATATTCAGCGATAACAGCTGCTCTCAACTCTGCCACTCACAACTTAATGTACACAAACTGCACAGAAACGAAACTCTGCCACTATGGGCAGCAAAGTTAGCCCTTTCATTTGACATATAGATGGCACCAGAGAGATACAACGTATAGGCTACAGGCGACCCAAAAAAAATGGACAGGACTTTTTGTCACCCTGTTTGTTTTTCTCATACATGGACGAGTGTGTTGTGGCTTTTAGAAAATCCATTCATAGTTAATGGTATTATCTGCAAGTATCAATGAATATTTTCATGCATGTTTCTGCCGTTTTTGATAGATTTACAAAGATATGGATTATCAAAATTTCCTACTTTGATTGAACCTACTGTTCCTATTTTGGTCCTGGACTTGTACCCTTTATTGGACTTAGATCAAGATCTAAAAAAACAGTAAAAAGTGAGATTTCTCGAAAAAAAACATCAAAATGTAAAAAAATATTTTATTTTTGATAAAAAAAAAACTCTAAACTAATATTAAGGAATTTTAACGATTTAAACAAACCCCTTAATTTCTGTTATGAATATCTCATACTTTTTCCTCATTAGCACATTTCTCAGCAGCATAATAATGAGATGGTTTTTTGTATTTACTTGTAACTTATCTGGGAAATGCTCAATATTGGTTCTTAATTATGCCCTTATGAAAATTTGCACCTTAATTGATTGGTTGGTATTGGAAACATTGATATTAGGTCTAAAAATGGAACATCAATGCCGAAAGTGTCCAATATTTGGACCTTGTACCTATTTTCTGATTTTCCAATGATTTTCTATTATTTTAAGGAAAATAGATTTTTATGGTTGGTTTTAGATGATAGTTTTCTTTTAAAATAAGCCTTGGTTTGTTAAATAATGTGATTTTTTCTTAACTTCCTGGTTTCTCTGAAGGCTTCCCAGAAAGTACTTTTTTTAAAACGTTGAAATTTTATTAGAATTACTTTATATGGCGAAAAGCGGTATGCGAGGATAAAGGAAGAATAATTTCATTATTTGCATCGTTATTTGCATAGCAGTGTCTTGGATCTTTGCGAACGAATTGAATTATTCCCAATTTTCGGCAATTTAGGACAAAAGTAGGCTCTTGGTCCAAAGCAGGAGCACTCACCCTAAGCAGCTCAGCTTTATTTCAGTAGGCTTCCTCGGGTTGCATATTAGTTACCTTCTTTTTTCGAGTCACGCTTTAAATCTTAAAAAATAACAATCTTGAGGTTAGGCATTATATTTTCAGGATCTCGAGGACCCTCCATCAAAAAAATCATATATTACATTAGCTACTCTCTGGAGCCACCACATTAGAATGGTTTTTGTCAAAAGTAGTTTTCAACTAGTCAAATCCAATATTAAAAAAACTAAGTAATTTATACGTTAGACCGCTGCAAGCTTTGTATGGAAATTTAAAACTCTTAAATTTTTACACCTCCCATAACTGTATTTGGTAGCTTTTGCTTTCAGAAATAGCAATAAAAGTTTTGGAAGCGATCCATCCAGTCCTGAATTAGCGCAACGCGCTTTAATATTGAATGGAAATTTGTATGGGAAAACAAAAATTTTTTTTTTCAAAAATCTTCAGAGATGTACTTAAAGCTCCAAAAAATATAACTTTAGATAAAAAATATTCCTTCATTCTTAAAGTACAATTAATGTGATCAAAGCGAAAACCGAACTTGTGCCCTAGAAAATATATTCGATGCTATGCAAATTTTTTTGTTCACAATTATTTTTTTAAGTTTTAGCGTTTTTGACTGCATTTTGAAAGCTGTGTAACCGTAGGATGAAAATAAAAAATCTCAAAAATTTACCTTGCATTGCCAAAGAAATTATTGATTTATATAACCTTTGCAAAAACATTTCATAAAATTATTAAAAGCTCTAGCAAACAAAGTCTGCTGCTGAGAACATAATAATGAGATGGTTTTTTGTATTTACTTGTAACTTATCTGGGAAATGCTCAATATTGGTTCTTAATTATGCCCTTATGAAAATTTGCACCTTAATTGATTGGTTGGTATTGGAAACATTGATATTAGGTCTAAAAATGGAACATCAATGCCGAAAGTGTCCAATATTTGGACCTTGTACCTATTTTCTGATTTTCCAATGATTTTCTATTATTTTAAGGAAAATAGATTTTTATGGTTGGTTTTAGATGATAGTTTTCTTTTAAAATAAGCCTTGGTTTGTTAAATAATGTGATTTTTTCTTAACTTCCTGGTTTCTCTGAAGGCTTCCCAGAAAGTACTTTTTTTAAAACGTTGAAATTTTATTAGAATTACTTTATATGGCGAAAAGCGGTATGCGAGGATAAAGGAAGAATAATTTCATTATTTGCATCGTTATTTGCATAGCAGTGTCTTGGATCTTTGCGAACGAATTGAATTATTCCCAATTTTCGGCAATTTAGGACAAAAGTAGGCTCTTGGTCCAAAGCAGGAGCACTCACCCTAAGCAGCTCAGCTTTATTTCAGTAGGCTTCCTCGGGTTGCATATTAGTTACCTTCTTTTTTCGAGTCACGCTTTAAATCTTAAAAAATAACAATCTTGAGGTTAGGCATTATATTTTCAGGATCTCGAGGACCCTCCATCAAAAAAATCATATATTACATTAGCTACTCTCTGGAGCCACCACATTAGAATGGTTTTTGTCAAAAGTAGTTTTCAACTAGTCAAATCCAATATTAAAAAAACTAAGTAATTTATACGTTAGACCGCTGCAAGCTTTGTATGGAAATTTAAAACTCTTAAATTTTTACACCTCCCATAACTGTATTTGGTAGCTTTTGCTTTCAGAAATAGCAATAAAAGTTTTGGAAGCGATCCATCCAGTCCTGAATTAGCGCAACGCGCTTTAATATTGAATGGAAATTTGTATGGGAAAACAAAAATTTTTTTTTTCAAAAATCTTCAGAGATGTACTTAAAGCTCCAAAAAATATAACTTTAGATAAAAAATATTCCTTCATTCTTAAAGTACAATTAATGTGATCAAAGCGAAAACCGAACTTGTGCCCTAGAAAATATATTCGATGCTATGCAAATTTTTTTGTTCACAATTATTTTTTTAAGTTTTAGCGTTTTTGACTGCATTTTGAAAGCTGTGTAACCGTAGGATGAAAATAAAAAATCTCAAAAATTTACCTTGCATTGCCAAAGAAATTATTGATTTATATAACCTTTGCAAAAACATTTCATAAAATTATTAAAAGCTCTAGCAAACAAAGTCTGCTATTTTTCAATATTTTTCAATGGATTCAGATTTTTTTTTATTTTGAAATGGTTATAACGTTTTTCATGAAATACTTAGCTGCTTGTCATCTTAGAAAAGAATGAAGCTTAAGAATAGTCAAAACCAAAAATTAAAGACTAACTTCATTTCAAGCTTATTTGAATTTTCTGAATGATTTAATTTGAAAAAATTTGTCTTCCATACAAAATTGAAAGGCGTTGTGCCCAGTAATCAACCAAATCATCTCAAATTTTATACTGACTCGGTGACCCGATAGGCATCGAAAACACATATGGGAGCAAAAAGTCATTTTTTGCTGGGGTCTAGTGTACATACTTAAGAATTTGAAACGTTACACTTAACGAAATAAAGAATTTATTTAAAAATTAATTCAGGATCCATTGTTTTTCAATTCATGATCTGCATTCTTTTTAATAATTTTTTCCCATTAAAAATTACAATTTTGAGTTATTTATACAACATCTGTGTTCATCTATTTAACCCTTTAATGCATAGTGTTGTTTTAAAACAACACTAATCTAAATCCAAATATCTCGGAAACGCGTGGATATTTTTGAAAGGTGTATTGACAAAAAATGTTCTAGAGATTAAAAGAAATTAGCCCATGGTATTTTTGTTACGGTATTTCAATGTTCCCGTGAGATATCGAACAAAGTATGCGGAAAAAATGCAAAATTCATATTTATTTATTTTTTCGAAAAAAGTAGTTTTTAGAAAATTGCTGATATTTCTTCAGATTCGCAAATTCTATCACATTTTTCAAGCTCAATCAATCACAAACACCTTCCTGCACCCACTTGACAAGGTTTGGAAAAAATTTGCAATTTCGTATTGAAATTAATTAAGATTTAAAAAAAATATTTTTCAACTTTGATGGGCCATAACTTTTATAATACTCAAAAGAGCTACTTAAAACCTGTTGATTTGTGTTATTCAAATTAAAATGTTATTATTCCACTGAATCAATAACTGGAATTCTCATTTAAAAAAAGTCATGCATTAAAGGGTTAATTGAAATGATTTTTCTTTTCTTAATTTCTCTTTTATTGATGTTCTGCTCTGATTTTACGATGAGCTTAGAATTTTGGTAAAAAAAATACATTACATTTTGAAAGTTATTTAAACTCGTGAACATTGTCGTTCCTGATTATGTATTCTGAATTTTATCTTTGTTTCTAATTTGTGATTCATAACACAAGGGAACAGTCTGTTTAATTGATATTTAGAAAATTCAATCTGAATGATTTCGGCATACTGAAAGCGTTTCGCATATAATCATTAGTTTTGAATTAAACCAATGTTTGATAGCAGATAAACGAACATTTCTTTATAAAAACAAAAACTGATTTTGAATCTATTAATTAAATCAATTGATTTATTCGAGTTTTTTTCGACGGTCAATCATTTTTTTTTTATTTTGCATTTCAATTTGACAGACAAGGGGTCACAGGGTCATTCTCAAACCTACTGTTTAACCCTTTTAGGGACCCTTTTATCCACGTTTAGTACGATGGCCAAAAAAATCAAACAACGAAATATCGTTGTTGCTCTGTATCAAGATAACGGCACAAAATGTTAGAGTAGCTTGCTTTTGAATGACGACACATGAAAACAATTGCAATGGTCGGATCATTATGATATAAAGTGCCGTGGACCTTTGCCTGTCTTTACGTTTTAAACGATTTCGACTGATGTTTGCCGATCTTCGTTTTATCAGCCAAAACGACATATTTTGGTTGCAGAGAATGGTTGAATTTGAAGCTCAAACATCACACTTTCTATTGTATAATAAGTCATGAATACTTTTATTGTGTTAGCTGTTCCAGAATGTTTTGAAATAAAGAAACAAATATTCCAAATATTTTATGACGTCTTGTTATGGCGTTTAACCTAAAGCTTAGTTCTTTTAGAAATGGGACAGTTACAAATGCCTGTATCTCAAAAACCATTCGTTTGAACGAAATACTTTCTATGAAGGAAAAGTAGGCAATGTTATGATATTTCATGAAAAAATTTGAAAAAAAATATTTACCGTTTTTTGTAAAAGAAATTTCTACTTTATTCTTGGTGTCTCCCATTGGCCGGCGCACACTTTTTTCTGTCATGGTATTGATCAGTTTCTCCAACTTATACTTTGTAAAATCTATATTTTAGGTGGCTTCACCTTCCTTCTTCAATTTCTGATACTTTTTGGTCCAATACTTCTCTGGAAACTGGAAACTGGAAGCATTTTAGTGGATACAGTTGTTTCGAAATGAACAAATTTGGTTATTTTTTATCACATTTTTGAACGTTTTTTTTTCGGTACCGGTTTTACAGCTTAAGAGCTTTGGAACTATCAAAAAATGGCTGTTTGAGGTTGGATTTCAATGAGTCATCACTAGGCAACACTTTCAGCTTATCGGAGAAAATTGTTTTGGACATTTCAGCGATCTACCCTTAGCTTTTCGTTTATTGAAAATTAAAAATGCTGGTATGAGACTTGCATTCCTTGATGATCCTTAACCGTTGTTGCCGATCATCTGCTTCACTCCAATGCTTGATTTGAACTTTGTGGACATTATTGACAGTGTTTGCATACTTATCCACCACATAAACTCAGTAATTCTTTGAATAATCAACGGTTTTTTCAGCTATCAATTTGATAATGACGAATTTTAAAGGAATCTGTGCAAAAATTTTTTTTTCTTTTTCTCAAGCATCGTACATATCTCAAAAACGCGTAAATTTTAAATTTTGAAAAAAATAGGTCGAATAGTACTTTTTACAGGCAACAAAATGCTGTTCAAATTTTTAATATCCAATAACTAGTTAACGAGCTATTAGCAAATGAAAGTGTCCCATTTCTAAAAGAACTAAGCTTTATGAGTTTGAGTATAGGAATAGAATAACCATCATTTCAATCTTCATAATTTTTTCATTACCATTTTTACCTTCAATTCATAAGCATTCTAACAAACCTTTGATAATTTACGATTTGGGGCGGTTTTTCTCACCATTGTATGCTCTTTTTGCTCGGTGTTGTGTTTAATTTGGTTGAATAATGTTTAATTTTTAAGTTCATAACATTTCATTTATGCTTCTTGAATAAGCACACTAACGACAAGCGAAAAAACGAGATATCTCGTATTTGGTCCGGAATGTGTTAACAAAATAAAAAAAACCTATACTTAAAAATTTTAATGATCTAGAAATTCAGATGCACATTGAAATCAACAGATAAAATTTCGATTACGAGAGTGTCTTTGGGTCAGCGCACTGAACAAGCACCATTAACATTTCTCCAATGTCGGTCTCCGCCAGAGTGATATCAGCAAATTTATCAACAAAATATGCCATTCACAGAACGATTCCGAACCGCAATTATCATCGTTTGGTTTCCTATCAGCAGCAGAGCTACGACTTCTGCCTATACGACCCAAGTTCAAGAGATTAACACCAATGAATATTTCATTTCGGTTCATTTGCTGCTACCAACATAACACCGAAATGGTTGTTTGGCGAGGAATATGAATATGTAGCTACATCGCAACATTCCCGTATACACGAGCTCTAAATTCGTAAGGCTTCCGGCGATTGAATCGCGCGATAAATACTCCAAAAACTCAATTAAAATTTAATACCCGCGACGATTTCACAAGTTTGTGTCGGTCTTTGTCAGGATTTGGCATCTTTCACTGTTTCCGGTGCTAATATCAGCATCAGCAGCGGAAAGTTTCTCCGTTAGAATAACAGGTCATAATCCAACAATCACCGCAAGGTTCGATGAGCCACATTTCGCTCATGAGCCGTGGAGAATGGGTTTTATGTGCGGAATGCCTACCTTTCGGCGAAAGGCCAGCACTCAACCAATATGTAGTTATTCTAGAAACACTACACCGATGATGGCAAACAATCGAAATTGGTCATCAAAGTGGAAATTCGAAATGAGCAACCAACCGGGGAGCAGGCAGCGCACCGTTGAACCGAAAAAGGCCGCCGCCAAATGGAAGAGGTAGTTTAGTTAGTGAGGGCCCTCCTGTCCTGTTGTTTTGGGTCCCAACGGGTGTACCTTCAAAGTTCAAACCTGAGCTGAGCGGAGCTGAGAACATTGCGGCATTATATAGTTGAAACGGAAACTTTTACGGCCAGTCAGGTTCTCTGCTCCAGCTTTGGCTCGGCCCACTTAAATTAGTTGATGGTCAGCATATCATCGAGTATCGAGCGAGAGAACCTCCTATCGGTATTGAAACCCCGAACTATGTAGCACGCGGAAAGGCGGAAAAGCTTCGATGAAAATTCGCATACAAGCGGAAAATTTATAATATTTTATTCATGGCGCCGCTTCCTTCAGTTGTTCGAATCGAGTTTGATTTGTGCTGCTATTCATCGACCGGCAGCAAAAGTGGCCAGTTTGGGGAACTATGAACGGTGCTTTGATTCGGTGCGATCAGAGTAGAGTCTAGGATTGTGATGAAGAAACTAAACGGATTATTTAGATAAGGTTTGTTCCAATAAGTTGAAGGACCCCATAAAATTTTGGATACCTCTCTGAGAAGATAACTTACAAAATTGGTTAAAACATAATTTCACAGGGTTTTTATCAAACTTTCGGGTGAAAATACAAAAAAATACTGTTTTGA
Source organism: Uranotaenia lowii (assembly GCF_029784155.1). Classification (NCBI taxonomy): domain Eukaryota; kingdom Metazoa; phylum Arthropoda; class Insecta; order Diptera; family Culicidae; genus Uranotaenia; species Uranotaenia lowii. Next base: position 287,916,400 of record NC_073692.1, read on the forward strand.
TAAATTTAACGAATACCTTTCAAAACTTTATGCTCATTCGCAATATCAACCATATCGGCCATTTTTTCCATCACTTTGCCATATCACTATATGTAATTTGATCGATTTGCCAAATCGAAATGCAGTCTTCGGATAAAATATTTGTCATAGTTTAGGCCTTAGGAAAAACCATTTTTAAAAGAAATCGGCCGAAGGGGACTAAAATTATTCATGAAAAACTGGATTTTCGAGTTCCTCCCGAACCAAATTTTTCAAAATCCCATACAAACTTTAGGCTCGTTGATCGACCCTTTCCCGTGATCCGATCTGGCCCAAATTTGGCATGAGACCTTGTACTAGGCCAAGGATCAATTTAAGCCTGCAGCGCATAACATTTCACAAGCTTGAAATTTATCATTCAAATTTGGGGCAGTTTATTGTGCATATGTCCATACATGGTTGCTCCATCAAATCATCAACTTACGAGCAACCATATGCATTTTTCTGATTGGCCCAAAAACTGACTTGTGCAAAATTTCAGCTCAGTCGGACTTGATTCAGGGGTGCCTCAAAGTGCTAAAAGTTTATTTTTTTTGGCCCTCAAAAATAAACAAAGGGGAGGGCAAAGGGAATCGACAAATTCGATATAATAAAATTGATGTCAAATGATTTAAAATGCATAAAACGTCGAAATCTGGTGTTATCTTGTCACATTTTTTTGTCAGAAATCTACTTTTTAGGATCAAGTCGGTTTCCAAAAAAACTGCTGGTTTCAGAAAAACGCTTCCAAACAGTCGATTTTTGACCATATTTTTTTTTTCTTCGAGATAAGACCAGATCTCGACGTTTCATGCATTTTCAGTAATTTGACATCAAAATGAAAATTTCGATTTTCCCAATTCCTTTTGGGCCCCTCTTTTTGTAATTTTTGAGGGTAAGAAAACCCAAAATTTTAACCACAACTAAATCAAGTTTGATTGAGCTAAAATTATGCACTGCTCAGTTTTTGGGCCAATGTGAAAAATGTATATGGTCGGTGTGGGAAATTCAACATGACCAATTTGGGTGCCACCCTAACGTACATACGTCATCTATCGAAAGATTCCTCCAAAAAGTGTTGAAGCGGAAAATATTACGATGCAGAATGGAAGATTATCTATTCTGCTCTTTTATACACGGAGAAAAGAGTATAGTTCTACAGACAATGAACCACTTTTTTTAAGTATACCGTAAAATGGGGTTGTTCAGGGGAAGAAATGGCACCACTGAATGAGTTACCACCCAACATATTTTCTCCCGCTCGCTATCTACTACGTTTCCCAGTGGCTAAGATAGGAACAATACAATCGCTCTTGATTGTCTAGTACATAGGTCGGCAAACTGCGGCTCGCGAGCCGCCTGCGGCTCTTTGCATGTAAATTTACGGTTCTTCAGCTCACTGCGCAATTATTGAATACATTTTTAAATAAAATAATTCAAAATTCGTGCTTAATCAAAAGTTGAGTCTTGTGACTTAACACACGGATTTTCATAGGTCGTGAGGATAATTTTAAAATTGCATCCGTTGTAGGAACAAGAGGCAAGGACAAAATTGCAAAATAGGATTTTTTGAAGGCTTTTTTTTGCTGTTTTTGAAGCACCCATCAGCAAAGGGATCAAGATATATTTTATCAGAAATAATAAATGCAAAGGATTACTGTTTTTTTAACAACATTAACTGAAATCACATTATTTATTTCCTAAACTCGTGTTTATTTTTGTATCAATCGAACACAAAAGTTGAGCTGTAGCTAACAGGAAAATCAAACTTTATCATTTACAAGAATTTTATTCTTAGATAGCCTCTATTTTGTTATTGAACAACTCATAAATTTTTATATTTTAGTCACTCGGAATCATTTCATTGTCCTCTATGAAAAATGTTCAGTTGAAAATTTCAAAATCGTTTTCGAAATAATCAATATGAATATTCGAAAAATATTTAAAACTTTAACACGTAGCAACATGAAAATATTAAAAAAAACAACCTCAATCCAATCATATTTCTTTGAATAGAAAACGATAATTCAATATATTTGAATATAGATACCTCATAAGTGTTCTAGATTGTCAGGTTTCAATAGGGCTTGCCCAGATTTTCGGTCCAGTTCGGTAGTTCGAAGGAAGAAATTTCAAATTTTTTCGTGTTTATTTTTTAGCTTTTCTCTTGCCTTTTTGGGAAATACCTTGATTTTGGCCTGGATTTGTCCGGATATTAGCAAGTATTGAATTCAGAAACCCATGCCCAGATTCGCGCGGCCTGGATACATACAGAAAAAAATCTTAAAAGCTTTTGTCAATTTAACGGACTAAAAAGTGAAAAGATACATAAAATTCAAATACAAAATTCTTAAGAATTGAGAGTTAAATTTGGACAGGTTTTCAAACTTGAATCAGCATTGAGAATGAATTTTAATTTCAATTCAGAAAATCTATTTGTAAACTTAATCATAGGCAAAACCCCGTCTTGTCTTGAGGGTTTAACAAAAGCACACAAATCCTATTGAACGAAGATTCAGTAACGGACTTTTTTTCTCATTTTGGATTAAGAGTTTGGTAATTAACACTGATTTACTTTTATTAATTTTTAAAACGAAACTTTGAAAGTAGCCTTGAACTTATCTTGCCAGTTAAAACGTACTGTTTTTTTTATGTCTTTTCACGAAATTTCAATGAGAAGACTCCAAAGTCAAATTATTACAGATTTATACTGGTTAAACCTCAGAGTTTTTCCAGTAATTCAAGCTTTAGTAAGTATTGATGAATAATCTACAATGTATTGAATTTCATTCTAAACTCAATCGGTGGCACAATTCTAAAGAATAAGATGTGGCAAAAAACGAGATTTTAAAATCCAACAGATGCATAAAATTCTTAAGACACGTTTGCTTGATGTCATGAATATTGAAAAATATACCAGTTGTAAATAAGTAGCATAATTTTGAATATTAAAATTTTCAGGAATGTCCTTAAAAAGCTTGATAATTTTAAGAAAATATATTGGTATTTGTTATTGTAAATTCAAAAGCTCAATACTGGAGAAATTATAAATTTTCTGCTTATGTTCATATGTTCAAAACTTTCACTTTAACATCATGCATAGTATTAATTTAAGATTGATATGGATTTTAATTTTCTTCACTTGATATTTGTCGACGCATTATAATTGATATAAATTTGAATCACGTAAGAAAATATGACGATCCAAAAGAGTATCTATATATTTAATAGTAATCAGAAACAGATTTAAAAGAAATAGCCAAGTGTGAGAAGAAAACTTTATTGGTTTCGAAGTTATTTTCGATCATTCATATTTTTTTTTTTTTTAAATAAAAAAACAAAGACAAAAAGTCTGTAATGTGGCTCTTTCAAACTCTGAAATTTTGAAAATTTGAAGTTTTTGGCTCTTTTGACTCAAAAGGTTTCCGACCACTGGTCTAGTATATTCACCACTAACCCACAGTATCGTCTCATATATGGGGAAGCGGCAGTAGTCTACTACAAGAAACAATCGCGCGCGCATGCAATCGTTTTTTATACCTCGTTCTCTGCCAATAAAATCCTAAGAACAAAAAGTGTTTCAATAAACGTCGGTTGTTTTGTTCATTTTAAAGTCGCGAGTTTTATAAAAAGTGTCCGAAGAATTCGTCCCCACTTACCGGTCGTAATCCGGAACAGGGGTGAATCGGGATATTTTCATTTACTATATCCGTAATATTTCTGTCAAGTGCTGCTTACTTAGCACCCGATTTGTTTTTGGTGGTGAATTTTGGTGACTTGACCCAAATTAAAGAAGAAATGATGGAAGAGATTTTAACTATTAGGAAGTCTGATTCATATAACCAATCATACTTGAAATGAAAAACTGTAGTCAATCAATTTATTTACATGGTTTTTCTGACAAAACATGAAAAAACTGTCGAAATCTAGGTATTTTACCCTAATATTTAAACTTAAATTTCTATTCAACGTTTTACGGGGGTGAATAGGAACAGTAACTTAATTGTTTAAAAACTTGGAAATTATTCCACAATTATAATCCGTTCATTTGAGCTTCCATTATTCAAAACGAAAATCAATCCCAATGTGATCACTTTTTTATCTCCCACACTTACATTTGAAAGAATGTTGACTGTGGTGCCAAACTCCAGGGGAAAAAAATCAGATAAAATATGAGGGATTTAAAACATACCACCATTAGCCCCACGATTAGTCAGCCAACGAAAATTTTGTAAAAATTTGTCACCGTTCGAAGCAGTTCATTATTTTATGCCTGCTCAAAAATTCAGGATTCCTATTGAATAAAATTCCTTTCAAATTCCTGTAGAATAAAAAAAAAATACTTTTACGAATTATGGTATTTAAGAAAAGTCTGAAATCCAATGAAAAGAATAGCAAATGAAAGTACTGGAAATTAAGCATAAAGATGTAAATAAAGCATAAAGATGTGAACTATTGGTATTAGATATAAGAATTTTGACTACAGATCGCAAGCTTTTGGTCAAAGCAGAATTTCTTACATTGGACCTGCTTCTTACAATTGTCTTCCAGAAGTTGTCAAAAATGCTAACAACCGCAACATTATCAATTCGAAAGTTATACGTCACCTCAAGGAACATCAGTCATAAACCTAATCATCATGCCAGTATTTTTTTTATTTTTTGTTACACATATGTATATTTAAACTTAATTTTTTTTTCTAAAGTAACGTCAACATTTTTTTGTAAATATTTTTTCCTAGTTAGTATATTAGCTTTATCAATTAATTTTTAATTTGTTTTTTTTTTGTATTAATTATCACTAGTTTACAGCATTTTTGAACTCAGTAAACTGAAGGTCATTTCCAATGTGAAATCGGGCGCTGAATCCGAAAATGAAACTCATAAAAATCTCAGTAGAACTGTTTTTGAGTTATGCTCCAAATATGAAATATCGAAAAAATTAAAAATGTTCTTGTACTTAGATTAAAATATCTCGGACGGCATAACAGTAATTTGAAATCCCTCTTTCGCATATTGAAGGTGAATAAGTTTTCTATCGATCATCTGAACACTGTGTTTGCGTTTGACCTACAGTATTGCTGATATTAGTGATTTTATGAGAAAAAAAATTATGAAAAACGCATTTTTTCAGAGAAAATTTTGTTTCATCGAAAGTTTTAGACTCGATGGTAGCATTTAAAAAATCTGAGTTTCTTTTGCACTTAAATGTCAAATCAAAACAAAGATATCAAGTGGTTTCTTATCAAAATCGGTTGAAAATTGAAGAAGTTATGGCTACTTTACCATAACTGAAATTTTTGGAGTTTTTAATAATTTAACGAACTGCAGTACACTTATCATAGTATAGGAAGAATGAAACATGATAAATCTCATTCGCTCCAAGTCAAAATTATTCAAAAATTCAAAAATTGTATTTTGGTCGAAAATTGTCGCATAAAAGGCAATGCGTAGAAAGTACTCATTGCGTGTTGGACAAAATTTGCGACCTTGAACCGCAATAACTTTTCTGTTTCAAATCCAATCGAGTTACAGTTTTCGGGTGAAATATTTGTCTCAACTTAGGCTTTAAGAAAATCAACCATAAAAACAATCAGCTAGTGATGAAAAAAGTTATTGATGAAAAACCAATATTTTTCGTTCCTTCCGGGCAAAATACCTCAAAATATTAATCACATTTGAGACTTAAGCAACCCCTTCCTATGGTCAGATGTTCCTGAAACTTGGCATGTGACCTTCTGGTAAGCTAATAAACAATTTTGACTTGGAGCGAGTGAGATTTATCTGAGATCTCGTTTTTCATAATTTTTTTCTCATAAAGTCACTAATATCAGCAATACTGTTGGTCAAACGCAAAAACAGTGTTCAGATGATCGATAGAAAACTTATTCACCTTCAATATGCGAAAGAGGGATTTCAAATTACTGTTATGCTATCCGAGATATTTTAATTTAAGTACAAGAACTTTTTTAATTTTTTCGAAATTTCATATTTGGAGCATAACTCAAAAACGGTTCTACTGAGATTTTTTTGAATTTCATTTTCGGATTCAGCGCCCGATTTTACGTTAAAAATATTGGTCAGTTAATCAAGTTCACGATTTTTTTTAAAATTTTGTAAACTAGTGATCCAAATAATAATAATAATTATTATTGTTACTTTGATTTATCGGCCTAGCGGTGAAAAGTGATGTCCTTTTTAGTAGGGACATCTAAAGATTATGAAATTTTTTTTTTTTTTTTTATATAGATGGATAGAAGGTTAGAAGAAATGAAAGATGGTGAAAATGAGCGGGTAGAATTTGTCTAGAAGCATTACCATCACATACCAAATTTTTGTTCCTCACGAGCCTACTACTATGAAGTGGTAGATACAGATAGAGTTGCATCTACCACCACACATTAGTAGGCTTAGCGTGGTCCGCCCCACAAGCGAGAACTTGTAGTTCGTCCGCACTACAAGTTCTCGCTTGTGGGGCGGACCACGCTAAGCCTACTAATGTGTGGTGGTAGATGCAACTCTATCTGTATCTACCACTTCATAGTAGTAGGCTCGTGAGGAACAAAAATTTGGTATGTGATGGTAATGCTTCTAGACAAATTCTACCCGCTCATTTTCACCATCTTTCATTTCTTCTAACCTTCTATCCATCTATATAAAAAAAAAAAAAAAAAAAATTTCATAATCTTTAGATGTCCCTACTAAAAAGGACATCACTTTTCACCGCTAGGCCGATAAATCAAAGTAACAAACTAAAATTACGGTGGTTATTCTCTTCATAAAAATAATTATTATTATTTATAAAATATGGATCTCTTCAATGCATTACTCTTTCCACTGAGATTCATTCTAAGTTTAGTTTAAAAAAAAGCTTAAAAATTCTGGAAACACTAGCAGAGTTCAAGTGCGTGTTGAAGAGTGTATGAAATCATGTCTATAATCTAACTTACATATATATAAATGTCAAATTCGTGTTGTAGGTTTGATAAACATCAATGAAAAGTTAAAATAAAACAATAATTTAATACCTACATTCCAAACTTAAATTTCATATTTGAATCGAGAAAGTTTTGTAAACTATATACACATGTAGTCACATAGCCATTATTGTGATTTTACGATTCTTCCAGTAGTTTCAGCAGCAGAAAGAAGCGCTTCACTAATTCATTCCCTACTGGACGCTTCTGATCGTTGGCATTGGTCAGCGGGTACGAGCTGTTGTTTTTTAGCAGCACTAATCACTTCTAGCATCTTCTTCTATGCCGATTTCCTCCAACAAATTACTTCTGGGGTTTGTTGTCTGCATTATCGGATCCCTGGGTAGCGTTCCGGCCACACCAAACAACATGCTCTAGCAAATGATTTGGCCGCTGTGGGGGAAAAGGGAAATCTTCCGAAAAAAGCCGGCTGTTGCTGTGTGTGATGCTTTGAGATAGGAATTTGTCCATTACGGTCATCAAAAACTGGATGTGGCGAGGAAAATTATAATTATTATTTAAATTAAATTAAAATATTTTATAAACAGAAAAAAACTTTAATTTTTTATGAAGAGCCGATGTGGTCTAGCGGGTATAGGCTGGCGCGAGCCTGGTTTTGGCATGCCAGGCGTACTGGGATCGATTCCCGGTATCGGCAAGAAAACTTTTGGGTTCGAATCCCATAAGTGGCCGACATGTAAGATGTGTTTTCTCTTATAACTGACTATATAATATGAATGTTCAAACAGTTGCCAGCTGGCCAGGTATATACACGAATGCGGAATACCTATCGTAGGTTCATAACACTGAAAATGTGATGAATCTTATACGGTTGCGAAACTGATTGTCTCGTTCTCCAAATCAAACTCACACAGACACAAAGCACATTCATTACATGACAGTTCACACGAAGCCATGGTGTCGGGTATGTGGTGATTTGCATTGAAGATTAGTCGAACTCATGATCTAAAGAATGCAATTCATACGCTGGCGAAACTGCGGTGAATCCGTGCTTCCATGGTGGATTATCTACATACATACATACATACAGAAACAAACTCTTAATTTTTATTTTTAATATTAATAATTTAAACTTTTTTGTCCAATAGTTCCATCAAAAGTTTTGGATTGGTTTAAACTTGAACCTATTATCATTAGAATTTTTGATTACAAAAACATTGGAGAGAATTTTGGTATACAAGTTCAAAATTGAACATACTCTCTTTGTTATTAGAATCGCTATACTTTGTTTGATTTTAAGGATTATCATAATGCGATCTTGGGACAAAATGTTCATGTAAATATTGGAATATAAAAAATTCAAAAGTAAGCAACAAAAAAAATTATTAATGGGAAATTAGTTTGCGTGCATCTTCAATATTAAATGGGTCAAAATCTCATTCTCACTTCTTACTCAACGCAGCTCCTTTCCTTTGTTTAATATAAACTTTCCTTTGTTTAATTAAAACTTAGCATTATACCTTCTTAAAGGCCAATGATTATTTTGTGTTTAAAACGCGTAAGATTTAACATGGTTAATTTCAGTTACCATTGCCGTGTACTACACAATGTTACTTCAATTTACTTCAAAGTTACTGTTAGATAGATATAGTTAAATAGTTATATCTTCTACAATTATGATCCGATTCCTATAAATAACCTTCCGAATACTTTGTAGAAAATAAAAATTTTAAGTTATTAGGAAGTAAATTTTTTTTAAATGCATAATCTAAAATTGTCTACCAATTTGAATTTTTCCAAAAAATGTGTGTTTTTTTTACCGTAAAATTACTATTAATAATTGAACTTTATTTCTAATTGAAAACATAGAGTAAACTAAGTTTCCAATTGCAGTTAAATCGATATTTCCCCAGAATAAATCCTTGAAGAAACTGTTCAACAAGACACGCATCCCAATTTCACCATGCCTTTAAATATTTAAAATAGTGTTTCGTATACAAATGTATTCTTGTAATCAATAATTGAAAATTAGATAGAACATAGATAGGAAAAGAGCAACATTCAGGCAATGGTCCGAAAATCAATCAAAACAAACACTCAGGATGCGTTTCCTGTTGGAAACATTCCGATTGTATAATGGGATAGCGCCTCTCGCTACTGCTTCGCCTGGCTGGTATGCAATCTCGATCAGCGCTCCTATCAGCTATGCAAACCGAGTCGCATCATTCAGAATCATCGGTTCAGCAAACATCGCATATCGGAGATGAGTGAGATACAAACTGATCCATTCTGAATGTAGCTCACTCAGTATCTGCCTGAATTATATGAAATTCAAAATTGTTTTTTGCAGGACGAGAAAAATCAAACAGTTGTGCGGGACACCATAAATTCTCAGTAGTTTTAACGTGACGTACGACATTTTAATAAGAGAACTTGTAAAAATTGAAAAACACGGCGAAAGTGAACATCTTTCCCTCACAAACACAACTGCAATTTGATTTTGATCATACTGATGTTAAAAAACGTTATAACAACAAATAAATTTATTAATTTGCTTTATATCAAATCAAACAAAATACGCTAATGATCGGCTTCATGAATCATTCACTCACTGCCTGATCCATTCACTCCTGATCGAAGACCAACAAGATTCGCCATATGCATTGCGCATTGGTGATATTCCAATTTGATGATGGTGCTGCACTGTTTTGACAGCAAGCATCGTGCGAGGTGATCTGTATTTTAGCGATGAATTGAACGATCGATGATCGGGTAGGTCCAGTAGCAATCAATAACGAAACCCGACCGCTGTACGTTCAGGTGCGAAGTGCAATCAGAAACATTCATTGAAAATGAGTGATATTCAGAACACTGCATTCAGGCTATATTGAAACCATGCCAAACTACACAGAAAGAAAAATGTAATCTTACATTACACTTTTTCGTCTCATCGCCGCAGAAAATATGAAAAAGAGTATAGCATCTTGACATTTGCGATGAAATTACCTTGCAATTTCATGTAAATCTCAGTGTCTCAACCTTCGTCCGTGTTTTGTTGTACCTGTTCGTGTGCTGTTTGCTTCTTATCGAGTTGGAGCCTCCTCCCGGAGGTGGAGGGCACGGAATTATTTAGTAAGGTAAGTGAAAATATATTGAAATGCCGTTTTGAGAAGTAGTTACAATGTTGATTAACTTGTTATTTTGCAGAAATTCGACAGTTGATTTCGATGTCCTCCCGCACCTGTCGTCGTTTCCGTCGCTGAGGGAATCGGAAAACACCGATCGGCGTTTTGTGACAGTGAATATTTCAGTGTGTAATATTCAATTTGATTAAAATGTTAGCTTTTTATCATTAGATGCAGTTTTTGTGTTAGAAAATAAATGTATTATAAACGAGAAACCGAATCTTTTTCTTATTGGATAAACAGCCACATCTAAGAGTGACTTTGGAAATGTAAACCTACAGTAAACAAAGCAATTGAATGCGATGGGAAGTTTACATGAAACGAGCAGTACTGTTGCGTGTAAATACCCGATTCCCTTCTACCCATGCTATTGCATGTAATGTTACATGGATTTTTCTAAGTGTGTAAGAATCGATCCTAATCATTTGTAGAAATCAACCGCACTAAAACCAAGCTTCACCCAATTCCGTGGTAACGGAACCACTTCCTGCGTACTATCCTGTTCGGAAAAAAAACCCACTTCCAGCTCCTGTTTTGCTGAGTGCTTTTGCTCCTCTGTGGGAAAATTTATTCGAAGCGGAAGCTCGAACGCATCTAGCCGATTTTCAATATTCAGTGGCTTTAGGGTTCAGAAGGCAGGATAAATGTACCGAGAGCCAAGCTCGGGATTTCGGACTATGCACATATTTTGTTTTTGGCACTACAGTCGGTGTGTTGTAGGGCCCTTTTTTCGCCATTCTTTTCTGCTGCAACGGTAGTTTGTTCCAGCATAAACTACCCACTATTTTGCATATTATGCTGGAAATCGCTGATCCTGTTAATTTGCACCAATAAATAACGTCGAATCAGTGCACGGTTATAGATTTGAGAAAACATGTAAAAGCGATTGGTAGTAGATATTTGTTTTAAAAAATCTATTCTTTTGTATTGCAAGAGTTTCCAAAAAAAAATCTGTTACGTGTATTTTAAAACCAGATCATTTGACTCCGATTTGTAGAACGTTTCGAGTATTTATTACTTCATGTTCTAAATTGTGGGCCGTTACGCCCTCTTGCACATTAGAGAATCCAAGTCAGAATTTGGCACTCAAATGGAGGGTGGGTAACATCTAACCGGAGCAGATCCAACCGGATTGCAAATGGTTCATTTTTCTTGGGCGGAAACTTTCTTGGAAGAAAAACATTCGTTTTCCAAAGTGCTGACAATCAAGTACAACTAGAGAGCCATTTCAAACAATGGCAAAGAATAAGTAAGTTTCCTTCCGGGTTAGTGGGGCCGATTCTGACTACTGGGGGACGTCCGAGTGAATTATGTTTTAAACCGCTAGAATTACGGTTCATTGTGAGGAGCTTTTGAACGCCGCTTTGTTCTGTTGTAGTCATTCAAGGTATGAAAAATACTTAGATGAATTACAGTTAATTTTGTGGTTTTATTATTATTTTCATAAATTTATAAGCATCCTTGTACATGAACTAGATTCTATGACTGCCATAAGACAAAGTACCAAATTTCAGTCTATTTGGACATTTCTTAGAGGTCATTTCGCAAGGCTTAAGTTCGCATAGGATTTTGGCAACACTTGTTCCTGAAAAAATGTTAAATAAAACCATTTTTGGCTCTAATTATTGTGTGTAATGAATTGTTCTTATTTTTTTCTGAAAAAAAAACTAATTTCAAACAAGATTTTCGAAGAACTTCAGATAATACGAGCTATAACAAACAAGTTGTTACATGAGGAGGAAAGCTATCTCAAGCTTAAGATCAAGCCATCAAAACCGGCAATAGTCCCATACAAAATGGCACTCATTATTACAAATATTTAGCTTCCAATCGGTTTATTGGTTAATCTGTCTATTTAACGATAGAATTTCTTTAAAACATATATAGTCCATAACAAAAGTTAGCAACCATGAACTTTTTTTTCACCTTATAAAATAGATATTTTATGAAATTTTCAGCACTGACTGATTCGTTTTTAAGTCCTTTAAAACTACCATTTAATTATTTTTCTGAAAAACTAAGTTAACGTATGACTTTTATTGTGGTGGAAGAGCCCTTCTACACCCCCAGGAGGACGGGGTTCCATTTATTGTCTAAATATGTGGCACTACGGTGAATGCAGTAAGGATGAGAATCTTGATTTTGGGAAGAGGAAAGAATAATAATTCGAGCCAATGGTATTATGATTGCTGTTGAAGCTGACTTTACGAACAAAAAAGTGATATTTTACTGCGTTGGAGTCTTCCTAGTCACCCTTTTCCCCCAAACACCTCCGAAACCACATGCACAGTATGCAAATAGGGTTGTCAGTTTATTATCATGGCCAAAAACAGGGTTTAACTATAAAAAATGATCGGTTGAGAAAGTTGTCGCATAGAAATTATAACTGGTCTAAACTGTTTACTTGTTTATTTCCAAAGCTGAGTTAAACATAATTGAAATAAACATAGATTGAAATGAAACATATAAAGAATTTGTTTCCAAAGTCAACCCAAACTCATATTTTTATAAATCCATATGATATCAATACAACTATTAGCTTAATATGTTTGAATGTTTGAATTACTGCGTTGTATACTTCTGTTTACCTTTTTATTTCCAGTACTGTATAAACATGAATTTCTGTCTGTCTGTCTGTTTCCTGTAGACTCGGAAATTACTGAACTGATTTACGTGAAACTTGGCAGATTGAGGTTTTGGAGCTCGGGGAAGGTCTCTATTATAGTTTGAGACCCTTCCCTCTCACAGGAAGGTGGTAGGGGGCCTCCCAAAACAAATGACAAGTGTTTGCATAACTCAAAAACCAATAAAGCAAATGGTACCAAATTTGGCGTGGGAGAGTTTTTGGGGTACGAGAAATATTTCTATGATTATTTGAGATCCCTCCTCATAAGAAGGAGAGATGGGCCTCTCTCACAATTTCTTACATAACTCAAAAACTAATCAAGCAAATGGAAAGAAATTTGGTATGGGATATTATAAGGTCACGAAAATGGTTCGATGAATATTTGGCACCCACCCCAACCCTTCTAATGGAAAGGTAGAAAGAGAGGAAAGGGGCTCCCAATCAATTTTTGGCCTTTTTGGAGAACTTAATTTGGAGACGATAAATGTTTTTATGATTATTTGAAACCCCTCCCTGGGGAGTGAGGGGCCTTCCATAAAATTTTTTGTTGATCTGATGAACAATTCGAGGCAATTAAACCAAATTTTGTATGAGATTGTCTTGAGATATGATAAATTTTTCCCGGAATCTTTGGTACCCCTGTAAAAAAATTTACATACCTAGAAAACTATTCAAGCAAATTAGCATAAATCGATCAGTTGTCATTAAAAAAAAGATCGTCTTTAATAAGAGCAGTTGTTTATGTACGAATAATTTTGGACCATCTTTTTTCAGAGTGGAGTAGGAATGGAGACAATTTTATTTTTCATATTTTATTTTGGCATAACTTGACAACCTTTAAAAAAATGTCAGTTGCTCGCGTTCTTTCGTCAGATGCGGGCGCGTTTTTTGATCGGTGTACCTACTGATGCTTTTTCGTTTTCGTCGTGGTAGAAATGGGAAGGTTTCGCGTCGGTAAACAGTAAATCGTGTCTTTAAAATCGAGTGAACTTTATCGATACTAAAATTGAAGAATGTGAAGTGATTAAGTGAAAACTGATTTCCCGCTCCAACATGTCCGAGCATGTCAGCAAGAAGCATCGATGGAAGATGTTTGCGGGAACCAAAAACCCGGTGAGGAACTTCCATGTTATTGCCTCTCTTTATTTCTCTTTTCTATCTTCCTACGCACAAAAGCATAATATTACTTTTAGAAGATTATTTTGAAATTTGTTTTAGGTACATATTTATTAATCCTTTCCAAAATCAGACAATATGGCGCCTTATTTCGTGTGGTTAGTTTGGGAGTGTTAGTGAATTGATTTTTAAAGGATGCTCCGTAGGTTTTAACATGTAACATGTGGCGTAAATGAATTTGTTACTTGGTGAAGCGTTTGTTTTCCGCGGCCTGCTTCGATTTTTTTTCTGATCCGTTTGCGTTTGATTGTAAGTGGGTGGATTATGAGAGTAAAATTTCTATTTTCTAATATTTGGATTTTGATCGTCCTTTTCACTAAGTCGGTTGTTAAATTCATTTTTTATTGATTTTGAATACATTCTGTACCCATATGTTTTTTTGGAATAGGTAACAATTTTAAATAATCAAAATTGTGTGTCGCAGTATCTCAGTATGTAGTCATCAACAGATAACGGATTCTGTTTCATTCCCTAGCATACATTTTCAATTATCACAATCAATTATTTATTTAGGAATTTTAAATTTAACTATTATACCCCTTTGATTGTAGCAGATTGGAGATCCATTTGGTCAAAATAAAATTTATTTTTTCATCTTAGCAATAGATGGATAAACAATGTTGAACATTCGTAAATTGTTCAATGTTTTGTTATTGTATAGTATTTGGCACCATTTCATAGATGAATATACAACTTTATACACATTTATATAAACAGGCATAATAACAACTTTTATTTCAGGTCCGTATCCTTTTATTAACGAAAATTGTTTATCTTAATAAACTGTACATATATTCAATAAATATTTTAAGTAATTTTCCTTTCCTGCAGATATTTTATAACCATTGTATATTTTTAGAAGGAATGCATCTGGGGATGACCTGAAGAAATTTTTGCAAGCGGCACGGGTAGCCGGCCATTGTAGGTTTCTGAGGGTTGGATGCCTTCCTTCGACGAACCATCGGACCGTGGAAGCCCTAGAAGAAATTCAAAGGCCAAGCCACACAGCCATAGGCAGGACCTTGCTACCGATGGGGGAACCATACATACATACATACATACATACTTGACAACCTTTAAAAAAATGTAGCCAAATGTGGCATGTGAGGATATTTAGATGATAACAATGTTATTTTGAAAGTTGAAAGTGAGTGGAGAATTCACAACAAAGAACTCATGTAACTTACAAAATCCAAATAAAATTTTCAGATGGTGAGAAACAAATTTAAAGCTTAAGTTTCAGTAAGCAAGATGAAATCATCTAAGGTTAAGGTTCTTGTTTTAAAATAGGTATTTCTAATTTTTCTGAAACAGGATAAGATGATAAATTGAAATAATTTTTACAAATGCAAATGCAACAAAATGCAAATCAGAACTAAATCTCATAAATCGCGTATCCATATACTGGGGAATGATTGTTTTGGATTATGCGTTTGTTAACATTAAAATTTCATCCAAGATTTATTTACATGATTTAAGAGAATAGAATATTTTGTAGTATTTTTTACCCCTTAAATGTATGCAGCAGATCAACACTTTTCTCTTAAAAATATTTTTGACAGAAAAAATGTAATATTTGATTCAAACAAAAACAAAAATTACTGCGATTGGTGCTTTACGCGTTATAAAATCATAATTGTATCAAAAACATTAAATTTTCATAATTTTTCATTGTTTTCATGTTTCATTAATTACAGAGTTTGTTGCAACTTACCCCTTTTTCTTAGTAGAGTAAAAATCGCATGTTTTTGTAAATTTAAAAATAACTGATAAAACCATTAATTTTTCTGACTACGTCAGTTGGGTGTCCCATCAACCTTGAAACTTTTGATGTACAAGAGGTATGATTATCTGTAAGCATTAAAATTTTAAAAGCCATTGAAGTTGAAAAGTGTTGCATGTTGCCCCAGATGACTGTACTTTGTGAAGCAATCCCTTTTTCCCTTTTTCACGCTGTATCTTTTTTTCAGTAATAGTACAGTCTTCAAATATAGTGGAGTGTTAGTTGAATAGTTGAACTAGATTTTGTGAAAATTTTATTTAAAAAAAAAAACAACCCAGACAGACATGGCTGCTGGTCAAATTTGGAAGCGAGTGCGCTGCTTCAGGCGATATGGTAACTGTAGCTTAGGAATCAAGTATCATTTTTCTCCCCTATAGAACTCAACCATATACAAAGAGACTTTTTAGAACGATGTAAGAAATAGTTGTAATTTTATTTTTTCAATACTCTATTGAATACTTGATTGAATGAAGTATTCCAAATCAAATGTTAGTTTTCATGTGGGTTTATTAGTTTATCAGTTATCTAAGATCGATTTGACCCAAAACTCTCCAATTTAAAATTTTTACATGCAATATCACCCAAACTAGAAGAGAAAGACAAAATCTGACAAATGTTTTGAATTAACGACAACAAAATCTTCCAAATAAGTTTTTAAAACATAAGCACCATAAATGCGGTTCCCCTGTGAAATATTGTAATTGTTAGTTGACAAAATAATGCGTATCGTAGACCACTTCTGTAAATTGCCACCGCTAGCTTTCATTGCAAAACTGTTGGACTACTAAACGAGTAAACGACCACGATGACAGCAGTTAGTGCAAAACTAGTTACAAACTAAGTGCTACTAATGAATGCGCTATTAGATATACCGTCAAACGGGGCATCATGCAAAAGCAGGGTTAGATGCAACATTTGTATACCACAATACTCATCCAGACAACCAGAAGTCGTATATTATTTTACAGATTATATCGTATGAATGTTATGTAAACTCATTTTCGTATATCTGCACCTACAATGTGCGGCCCATGCATATCCTTTATTGTATTTAAATACATTGCATGTTTTTATTACGACAATTCGTATATATGCACCTACAATGTGCGTTCCATGCATATTCTTTATCGTATTTAAATATATTGCATGATTTTTTACGAGAAAACAATCCAAATCAAGAATATGTGTGCTAATGTACGTATATGGCCTCCAAAATGATACGTATATCCTGGTTTTGCTGCATTATATACGATATGTTTACACGTATATTTGCACGTATATTTATGTTTCAAATTTGATATACCCACCAAATGGTTGTCTGGGCACTCAATTCTTATTTCAATATACTATAATAAAGTTATCATTGAATGATAAAAATTTATTATGACATAGTTTTTAACATCGTGAAAGAGTTTTTAAAGTTTTTGATTCTCATAAAAAATTTAAAAAATCGAGCAATAAATGTACAAATTTTTACATTTTTCGATGCCTTAAAAAACTTTACCTAGTATGACGGATTGGCTAAATGATATCACCTGCAAACTTCATATTGCTTTCATGATCCTATACCAACACTGTTGGTGTATAAATATTTTGCTGACAATCACCAAATTTTTTTTAATATAATTATTTTTATAATTCAGTTAGCTGTCTGGGGCAAAATGCGACAAAATGCAAATCAGAACTAAATCTCATAAATCATTTTTCTATATGCTGGGATATGATTGTTTTGCATTATGCGTTTGTGAACATTAAAATTTCATCCATCCTAAGATATATTTACATGATTTAAGATAATACAATATTTTGTTGTATTTTTTACCCCTGAATGTATGCAGCAGATTTACACTTTTTTCTTAAACTCAGTTTTGACAGAAAAAAGGTAAAAACCAAAAATAACTGCAATTGGTGCCTTATTTTCAAACATTTTCATTTGATGTTTCATAAATTACAGACTTTGTTGCAACTTACCCCTTTTTCTTAGTAGGGTGAAAATCGCATGTTTTTGTAAATTAAAAAATAACTGGTAAAACCAATAATTTTTCTGACTACGTCACTTTGGTGTCCCATCAACCTTAAAACTTTTGATGTACAAGAGGTATGATTATCTGTAAGCATTAAGATTTTAGAAGCCATTGAAGTTGAAAAGTGTTGCATGTTGCCCCAGTTGACGGTTCATATTTAGAAACCACTTGCTCACTATCTTTTTCTTGTCTTGTCAGAAGTGAATTCAAAAACTGAAGTGTCGGTACTTCATTCCACTCATCCATCGTAGAAAACAGTACCTAGTTGATTCATTATCGATCGATCAACGAGCCAGATGTTCACCAGCGCTGACCTAAATGAGTAAATATCAATTAAGAAATGTTTGGATGACAGTTCCGGTGTGCGACCTAACAACCCTCATTATGGCACATATTTACCCATTATTACCGCAATGTAAATAACTTCGAGAGCAGTTACGCCAACAGCAAATAAGCAGCAGCAACAGCAAGCAGTCAAAGGTCCGAGCAAGGCACACAACAATCATGATGGGGTGTTCGGCGTATGCTGGCGAGCGCCGGCTGGTATCAAGTGAGTGTTACACTGTTACACCATAATGTTCTGGGCACGGTGGTCAAACAAAATAAAAAAAAATTAAAAACAAACCGCCAAGTGACCCGAAGTCGTGAGCAGAAACTCAACAACCGGGATAAAAAATTAAACCTGTATCGCATGTATGGGTAGTTTGGCGGCGAAATTACTCACCCAGCACATGTTCTGTGTACCTCCAAGTGCGGTGGACAGGATAAAAATCGCGGTCAACCGCAGAGCACGTGATAAAAATGGGAAATTTATAACCGCACCAAAAACATCGCAACACTACCTGACCGGCCACTGATACCTACTTGTTGGTGATTGTAAGCAGATCTTCATCTCCCTCTCCAGGCACCCCCGTTTTTGGCAAGGTAGGAACCTCATTGTTAAATTATGATAAAAACATGTCCTGAAAATTTATGTTTGAAAAAATTGTATAATCAAAAGTGGTTAAAAACTAAAACTGTTTGGCTTTCTAAAGCCTGCATGTTGAAAAAGTATCTCATCCAGAAATCACGATTGTAAAAGGATGTCTGTTCCTGGGTGCTCGTATATGCTTCATGCTTATGACAGTTATGATGAGAGGTAGGTAATTGTAAGTACATTACGTCAAGTGAATGTAATAAAAATAAATGCTCTCCGACTGAGTATGATGGGTTTGTGATAATAAAGTACATTAAGACCCTTTTCAAGCTTTCATGTGGATGACAACAGTTAATGAGGGTCCAAGGAATTAAAGTTTTGTTCTTTATTCTTTATTTTTTCGAAAATACATATAGTCCCAAAAATGTAGAATATTTTTAAGAACAAAAACAACAACATTTTATCCTTTATTCAAACAGTATTTGGATTTTTCCTAGATACTCTATAATATCTGTTGCCGCAATTAACGAACTCACTGCACAGTGGTCAAAAATGTGAAAAACGTGATTGCTGCTTTTAACTTTTTTTGTTTTACATTTTATTTTCTCAGTGTCTTGCAAGAAATTTTACAGTATAATACGTTCTATGAGAAAATGTTATGAATTTTTTTATTCATCTCCTTACAAGTGAGATAAAAAATCTAGCTTCTAAACCGTAGGTCCAATCTATTTGCAGTCTTGGACAAAATTTAAAGAAAAACATACACCATCTTGGTTAACTTAGTGTGCTTTTCATTTTTGCAATTTGGTGTCGTGAATATGGCAATGAGGTGCCTCAAGAGGGCGGGGCACATTTTGTGAATTAACGGTAATGTGATTGCTGCTGATAAAATCGACATTTTGAACGAGAATCTGGAAGAATCCATGCTAAAAATAGGACAACAGGACAAATACATTCTACAGGGTCCGGCAATTGAACTGCTACATTACTGCAACAGTAATTATTTCGTTGCACACGAAACAGTATTGAACGACCCCTCGTCGCTTTGTTTACATTAAGTCTTAGCTATCATTGGATGTAAGTGTTATTTTGGTAATCAGGTGTTATCCGGAAAAATGGATCTCGAACAGAAACGTAGCGACGTGGTTGCCTTGTTCCTAGCTGGCAAACGGCAAAAGGACATAGTTCGTGAGCTGTCCGATATAAGTGTGTGCAGAAGTTTTGTATACCGTACAGTTAAAAGATATCTGGAGACCGGAAGTGCCAAAAAACGGTATGGTGGGGGACGTTGACCTACTGTGGTGACAACTACTGTGGTGGAGGACGTTGACCTACTGTGGGGACACCTGCCATGGCGAAGATCGTCAAGAAGCGCCTTAAGAGAAATTCTCGTCGTAGTGCCACTAAATTGGCAGAGGATCTCAACTTATCGGATCGAAGTCTCCGTCGGATCCTGAAAGATAAACCTCAGACCAAGCCCTACAAGATCCAAAAGGATCAAGACCTTACGGCGAAGCAGAAACAAGAACGGGTTAAAAGAGCGAAGGTGCTGCTGGAGAGAGCCGCGGAAGGAAGGTTGAAGAATATCGTATTTACCGACGAGAAACTCTTCACCGTACAGCAATTTGTGAATAAGCAGAACCACAGAGTTTGGGTTCCAGACTGATCACGAAGCCATGCCGACTTGCTGACGGCCACCCGGCGACAGAAACCAGCATCGGTGATCGTTTGGGCCGGAATCACCGCCGTGATGGCTGGACTCCGCTGGTTTTTGTCCCTGAAGGAGTGAAGACCCAGTAAACATGAATCGGCAGAGAGGTAACTCAAATCGACAGAGGGATCGTATCAATCTCTCTAGCGATTTTGCATCATCTAATCGGCAGAGAGGAACACACCATACGCGTGCCTTGGGTGAGTGCCACGAAATAATCTAAGATACGCCCTCCAGAGAAACACACGAACACAATCCGAGTCGTATGTTTCCCTTCGAGACGCGTGTTTGCCTGCCTGAGAAGTCGACTGCTACGATTTAAAGCATACACGGAACACCGGGGACAAAATGCGAGCACACCGTACGAGTGTACGATTCAAACTGATTTCGCATGTAAGCATTCGTATTAATTGCCTCTAGGTATCTCGGCAGGACAAACTGAATGAGAATATTTACGTTCTTGGAGAGTCGCCTAAATTGACCGTTTTATTCTAAGTTCGGTGACTCAACTCTCAATTTTTTGCATGCTTTGTCGATTTCTGAGAGGACGCGCTTACTGGGGATGTATGATGTATGATGTAAGCTAACATCCAATGTAGCGTGGCGTGGCTCGATTTCCAACTCATTGACTAAAAATGCCTTTAAGTGGACTGTTTCAAGGGAATGAATGTGCAAGTAGAGTAACCTGTACTACTCTGTGGAGTAAGGATAGTATGTCTCCACCGAAAGTACAATTTATTGACAATCAATTGAAAATCAAGCCATTGTTATGTGGAATGTTCCACAGGATGTGTAGACGAACCCTCCCTTTCTCTGCGATATGTTAATGAGGGTAACTGCCCGGGGCACTCTACCCTCCACATCGTTTCGATCAGGTGTCCGGATGGCCCTTCCCCACCCCCTCCAAATGTGAATATTTAGGCAATAATGATAGTTTTAGCAAACCTGTATTTCCTGAAATAAAAATTGAATAAATTATAAATGTGGATGAACGAAATGGTTATGACGAATGCAAAAAAAATGAAGAAGAGTACAAAAAAGTAGGTAAAAAAACCACTAATAGATAAATAAAACGATGGCGTATTCATTCATTCTTCATTCATTATATTTTTTTGAGTTTCCAATGTTTAATTTCATCACCAGAGGATACCCCATCTGAGATTTCAATATGTCCCTGAAGGAGTGAAGATCAACCAAAATACATATCGCGAACTAGTTCTTCAGCATGTCATCGAACCGTGGGCACGTCAACATTTTGGATTGCGCAACATTTTCCAGGGTTCATTTCAAGCTCCGAGTGGCCGACGAGTTAGCCAGACCTGAACCCTATGGACTTCGCTGTTTGGAGTATGTTGGAGGCCAAAGTCTGCTCTAAGAAACATGAAGGTGTGGAGGTCGTGAAGCGACATCTCATGGCAGCCTGGGATAAAATACCACAAGAATACCTGCGGGCCTCATACGATGCTGCTCGACCGTCTGCGGCGAGTGGTTAAACTCAAGGGCGAACAAGTCGAACTTTACCAGTGAATTTTGAAAAAGTAATTTGTTTTCAAGAGAAACTGAATGAATTTGAAATAAAAAATTGTTGTTTTGATCAATTTATATGTTTATTCAATGTAGCACTTCAATTGCCGGACCCTATATAGAAAAATAATGACCCAAACCAAAGATCTAATAGTATCAAGATAGTCGGGCTATTTTTCTCTCGAACAAATCGTTGTGCGACGCCAACACGCAGTGAAGCCGATAGGATCTGCCCAAACCAAAATGCTGAGAAAATAGCGGTTTTTTTATCTAGAGGCTCAAACCAATCGTTTGGCCATTCCTAGATCCAATAGAACGCAACGTACACAACGTAACAAGATCCCTCTACTTTCTGGAATTATGTCAAAAGTCGCCGTCTTACCAACACCATACCATCGTCTGTATCGTTTCGAGACCGCACGTCGGAAAGCGTCAGAGAGTCCGCTGATTTGTACGCCGAAGTTTTTTGCATCGTGTATAGTTTTCAATCTCAAAACTGTACTGACAGCTCCGTTGATACTCTATCAAACTATGACAACCACAGCCTCATTTTACTGCCCAGAAGGTTCTCAATGTTTTAAGTAACCTAGACCCGTTGAAAGGGCCCGGCCCGGATGAAATTCCATCGTCGTTGGCATCAAAACTCGCTGCTTCTCTTGCCACAACGCTCAGTATCCAACCGATCGATTTCTGAATGTGTTCTTCCATGCTTTTGGAAAATTATTGCAATATCTCCAATTCATAAGTCTGGAAACGCTCACCGTGTTGAAAACTACCGACCGATATGAATTCTTTACTGTTTTTCCAAAGTTCTTGAAGTTTTTATATACGAACAATTTTATTCTGCATCTACATAATCTGATTATTACCGAATTCCAGCACGGTTCCGTTAAGTATAGATTTACTGTGACAAACCTGATGTGCTATGTCAATGAATTACACGCTGCAACTGATAAAAAAGTGAAAGTGGATTCAGTATACATCGACTTCGCCAAAGCCTTCGACACAGCATTGCGGTGATGAAACTAGAGCGCTATGGTTTTCCTACATGGGCAACCAGATGGCTGCACTCGTACCTGATGAATCTGGTCGAGGCTTCATAAACATCCGCGTAACACATTCTTCGGTGTTCGATATGCCGTCTGGAGTCCCACAAGGATATCATTTAGGCCCGCTAATCTTTTTCCTTTTTTTAAATGGCTTGGCAACCCGTCTTAAGTCATCAAAGCTTCTGTATGCTGATGACCTGAAATTCTACAGAGTAATTGACTCAATTGCGGATTGCGCAGCTCTTCAAGAGGATATAGAAAGATTATTCCTGTGGTGTGAAACAAATGAAATGAAAGTGAATGCCAAAAAGTGTAAATGTATAAGCTTTTTAAGAACCCGAGCTTCAGTTGCCTTCGACTACTCGTTCCGCGACACTACACTAGAAAGAACTTTTTTATTTATTTAATGTACTCGCGCCGATCCTCCGGTGCATAGGGCCGTGGTAAAAGGCCTCCACTGTTGACGATCCGGAGCCAACGTCTTCACTTGGTCCCTGTCAAGACTCTCGTCGATAGTTCGTATTTCGGCGGCTAGGCTTCGCCGCCATGATTTTCTGGGCCTGCCTCACCAAGCAACCAAAAGTCCCATTAAACAAGTACATGAAAGCTCACTCAGCCTCATCATTGATATGAGGTACGTTCTATGCAGCTCAAAATTTTAGTTCTTATTGAAACTTTGAAGTTTCAAAACAAGTTCTCATGACCTCTTATTCATGCCACGCACCGGATTTCAAAGTTAGCCGAGATTTATGCAATTTGCTGCTCAATTGCATCTTTCCTACATTTCCTACATATATCGCATCAGAATGGTCACTTAAGTATCAAATTACTTATTGAAAAAAATCTAGCCCGGCTTGGGGATCGAACCCCAAACTTCAAGGTGAGAATCGATCACGCTACCACAGACCATGCCTGGATGTTGTTCTAACTGAAACTAAAACTCGAAGTGGTGATACGACTGCAGGCGCATACTTGCAGGCGCACCCGCCCTACCAGAAAGCCAGCCAGCCAGCCAGGAAGAAAGTTCCACAATTCACTTTTTGTGACTTGGTAAATCCCATTTTGAGCACTTTTGTGCCCTTTATGTGACTTAAGTCCCTTACAACGTACATATTAAGCACTTTTGAAGCTTTCAAGTCTATTAATGAGTACATATAGTTCACTTATGGGAATTAAGCAAAATAAGTCACATAAAACGTACATATTCATTACTTTTGCAACTTTAAAGTTCATAAATTAGTACATAAAGTTCCCTTGAGGGAATTGGGCAGTTGATTCTCTTTTTCAGCCAATATGTAACTTTCAAAGCCTACATTCAAGTAAATATGTGACTTTCGGTTGCTCGGGTCTCCCTCGATGTCCTTTTAGATTCCATTCTAGTGTCTCTGTGCAAATCCCGTTCTCATTTCTTCGCAGCGTATGCTCAGTCCATCTCCACTTACGTTCTTGAATCTTGATTTCTAGCGCCCTTTGATGAAACCGGCTATCATTTGAGATCCCATTGCCAGGCCACCAAGTGTGGATGATGTTCCGCAGGCAGCGGTTCACAAATACTTCCAGTTCTCGCGTCGTCACCGCAAATGTATACCAGGTTTCACACCCGTACAACAATACGGATTTGACGTTTGAGTTGAAGATTAGGATTTTCGTTCGTAGAGAGATCTGGGGTGACCGCCAGATGTTCCGGAGACTCGTAAACGCAAATCGGGCTTTTTTTTTTTTTTTTTTTTTTTATTTTTTTTTTATACATGAGCAGGGAAAAGCCCGCGGGAGTGGAACTTTTTTCATGTTCCTTCTCCAGTGGGCGCAAAACCTCCTCATCACTATTTATTTTCTTTTTTTTTCAACTTTTTCAATTTTTTACAATAATTTGTGTACAATAATTTCGTTTCACTTGAACACTTGAATTTTTCAAATCACTTGTTATGGCTGGAATTTTATTCGGTGGTGGCGGTTGTTGGAGGCGGTGGTCGTTGGCGGTGGTGGCGGCGGTTGGAGGCGGTGGTTGGGGGCGGCGGTATTTGGCGGAAATGAGATAAATAAGAGACAAGACATCTATTAAACCGATGAGGTGGGAATGTTTGCGGCTATAATGCCACTTTCGGATGAAGGGAGGTAAAAATTGATTTTGCTTCCAGCGAGATGAATGAATCTCTGTTAAGGAAGCTCTTGACGTCTATAGCTCACAGTTTTAAACTATTGGATGTTCTAACATCAGGATTTAATGAAAGTAGGAATCGATTTTATGTCTGATGTACATTTTCAGCATCTTTTTAAATTTTTGCGGATTTCTTTCTCCTCTGAGGATCCTTGGTATTGCGTTATATAGATTCTTGCTATAGTATGGAAATGCTTTCCTTGACATTTCACTGTGCGGCCTGGTTAAGGAGAGGGTGGCTGAATTTCGGAGCTCGTACACGTGGTCGGGTTGCTCATATACCATGTTGTGGTGTACATGCTGGTCATTTAGATGGGAGTGGATTATTGAGATAGATTGAAGCTCTCTAAGAGCCTGGATTGGGAATATGGAGTTGTCGGCTTCAGAGTACAAGTTTCTCGTAGGATACATTCTATGCCGGTTATAGACAGCTTTTAGGCAGCGGTTCTGAGCCGCTTGCAGTTTTTTAAGACGCGTAACGGCTGCAGCGCCCCAAATGAATACTTGGTACTGTAATTTTGATTGTATGAACGCTTGGTACAGTAAGGTCATCTGTTTTCGTGGGACAAAGCTTTTAATTTTCCACAATAAACCACACGATGCACTGATTTGTTTTTGCAGTTTCTCTATGTGGTAGTTCCATTTAAGCTTACAATCGATATCTAGGCCAAGATATGTAAAGTGATTGACTTTTTCTATTGGTATGGAGTCAACTACTAGTTCCTCATGCGATTCATCAGTACCCCTGGGTGTTGATAATATCATGTATTTCGATTTTCGCAGGTTCAGAGACAGAAGATTTTCATTAAAATATCTGCTTAATACAACCATGTCATTCTGCATGCTGTTGATAATTGTTGAGACTTCGTTGGCAGTGTAGAACAGCGACGTATCGTCAGCAAACAATCGTGGCTTTCCGGTAATATTTAGTTTGGGCAGGTCGTTTACATACACAAGAAAGAGTAGTGGTCCGAGATTACTTCCCTGTGGTACTCCAACTTGCAACGGTTGAATACTGCTTCGAATTCCGTTGATGGATACAAACTGACTTCTACCAGTAAGGAAACTTCTTAACAATTCCAAAGGTCTGCCGCGTATGCCATAATAGGCTAGCTTTTCAAGCAGGATCTCGTGGTCTATGGTGTCGAAAGCTTTTTTCAAATCAAGAAAAAGCATACCTACGTGTTTTTTCTGGTCTAGAGCTCCGTAAACATCGTTAAAAAGCTCGTAAGTAGCTGTTGTTGTACTCGAGCCCGATCTAAATCCATACTGGCAGTTGTATAGAATGCTCTGCCTTTGAAAAAAGTTTGAAATCCTTGTAACCAACATTTGTTCTAAAATTTTACTTAAAGAGGGCAGAATTGAGATTGGTCGATAGTTGTTTACGTCGAATTTAGACCCTGTTTTGTGTATTGGCACAACTTTGGCTATTTTTAGACAATCAGGGAATCTACCGGTGACAAGACTTTCGTTGAACACATCCCGCATCAGTTTTGAGAAAAAAATATGATGGTTTTTGATGAAATATGCCGGTATTCCGTCGGGACCAACGCTTTTATTAGAATCGAGATCTTTGATTTTGATAATCACTTCTTGCTGTGTAGCTGGTTCCAGGAAAATCGAATTACGAAGTTGAGCTAAGGTTCCGAAAAGATTTGTATTTCTCTGGCTATTGATAGTTGAAGCTAGCTGGGGCCCTATGTTGCTAAAAAAGCAGTTGAAGGTGTCAGCAACAGTCTGTTCGTGACTCGTGAGATTTCCATTTACCATTAGTTTCAGTTTATCTTTTTCTTCGGGTCGGTTTCCGGATAAGGAATTTAAATATTTCCACGTATTTCTGCTGGTAGCATTCTTGAAGATATTGCTGTAATAATCTCTTTTTGCATTTAGTTTGCACTGGTTTAGTTTCTTAGATGTGTGTTTTAATAAGTTTTGAATGCTAAGATCGGACGGATTTCTTTTACATCTTACTAGAAGGGAGTCCTTGATTTTTATCCACTTCCAAACATCTACAGTCATCCAAGGACATACACCTCTAATTCGAGCTCTCACTTCGATAGTCTTCGAATGTTTTGCCTTAAGTTCCTGGTATAGAGAGAGTACCTTTGATAGTAGCTCCTCAGCAGAGTTGCCTAGTAGATTTTGGGCTTTTTCAACAAACTCCTCGCTTAATTTTATGGTATGGACAACAACTTTTTGTAGTTTACGTGTGAATACATTTTTACGTAGTCCGACCGTAGAAATAATAATGCAATGGTCACTAATCTCCGAGAAAACTGTGTCGTTTGAAATCTTGGGTTGGATCTTTTCAGAACATATTACATGATCTAGGATGTTGGTGCTTACGGGTCTTGTTATTTCGGTATTAGTTACTTGGAAATTATAACTATTCAAGAGCTCCAGATACTCTAATGTGTCAGGATTCGAAGTCTGATTTGTTGGAATATTCATATCTCCTACAATAAGACATGTAGCACTTGGGCTGGAGGTAGATATTATTGATTCCAAGTTAACGAAAAAGTTTGATAAGCTAGTTGAAGGTGGCCTATAGATAGCGTGAATGTTCAATGTATCTTCTTTGGTTTTTAGACGGACGTGGATATGATGATATCCACAAGAGTGTTGGTTGTCTATTTCATCCCAATCAATTCCATCTTTCACGTAGACGACCAAACCACCCCCATTGGTATCATCGCGACACGAAAAGGAGGCTTTATACCCAGGCAAATTAGCTTGTTGTGTACGATCTGGTTTTAGCCATGTTTCTCCCAAAACAATAACGTGTATTTCTTCGGTTAACTGGTTAAGGGCTATCTTTATTTCGTCGAATTTGGTTGGATTGTTTATTCCCCTTACATTCAATTGTAGAATTTTCAGTTTGAAAGGATTTTGTTGGATGCAATTACTGCTTTTATTTAATTCTTCTATAGAATAATAAAACTTATTTATGGGTGTGAAATTCATATTTTATTTATTTTATTAATTGGCTCAGATCAGAAGTTATTTATGCAAATAAGCACGCTTTGGTGATGACATTGCAAACGAAGAATTGTTGGAAAGGTTGAGGATACGCTTTTTGGATTCCATCATTTTAACGAGTTCCTGCTTTGAGCCGATCTTTTCCACTCTGGCACCGTCCGTCCTTCTTATCAGAATTTTGCCATCACGTCCAGGCCAAACGTATTTTATTCCCATCTCGTCTTGCATTTTCTTTGCTTCCTTGAGAAGCTCCTTCCCGAAGGCTGTCAGCTCGTCTCGCATGGTAACGGATTGAGAGGAGTTTTTGTACAGATTTCCAACAGCTGATGTCCTAAGAAAACCGTGAGCACGCTTTTTCTCGAATAAATTATTTTTAATTTCTTCAGAACTAAACATGACCAATAACGGGGGGGTTTGGTTTGTATTTTTATTTCCAATTAGACGTCTGGCACTTATTACATCTTTTTCTTCAATATTACAGCCAACAGCTTCTGCAACCTTAAGAATGAGTGAACGGGGATTTTCCTTTTCCGTGGTCGGTATGCCGAGAACAATTGCGTTGCGTGAAAGCTCCTTGCGATTCATGCGGTCAAGCTCTAACTCAAGACCATCAATACGACCGGACAAATTGCTATTTTGTTCCTTGCATGATATGATTTCCATCCGCAATTCCTGGTTTTCGGACCTCAGCGACACCAGTTCTAGCTTCAGATCTTCGAATCCCTTGTTGAGCGAATCGAATTTCTCCGCTAGAAAATCCTGAGAGGCTTCGATGTGTTTGTTTGTCTCGAGTAGCTCCGCAATTTGCAGTCTAGATTGATCGAGTGCAATGCGTACGCCTGCCGATTCCTGTCGCGACTCCCGAACAGACTGCGCAATAGAGCGTAATTCCTCGAATATTTGGTTAAAATCGCCTTGTTGTCGCGTTTTCAGTAGTGAATTTTGCTCGAAACATGCGGTTGAGCAGAAAAACGGTTTTTTCCTAGCTTGAGCTATAGCATTTCCGCGGATTTGCTTGCACCTAAAGTGCACAAAGCGATTACATGACACGCATTCGATGGTACGTTGCGGATCTTTTTCAGTTAAACCGCAAGCGTAGCAAATGATTGCATTATCATCATCGTCATCATTCAAACTCATTTCGGTATTGTTTCTCAACTTATCAGCGAAACGAAAAAACTTTTGAAACAGCAGCACTGGTCGCACGAATCATCAATGACGGAAAAGCGTCGCGACGGTCACGATGGGAAGCTTACTCACGTCTCACGAGTTGACAGTTGTGCGAGAAAGATCAGAAACAATGGACGAAGACTGTGCGGTGTAAATGCAGGTTTGTGGCAGTTAAAAATGTGCGTAAATACCTTGTTCCTGTAGGTTCATTTACCACGTTTAGGATTTGTTCCGACACCAATCCAGGGCCCCAGCTGATCCGGTGATTCCTTGCTCCAGGTTTCGTAAGCTTCCAGGTAGGTTTCCAGGGTTTTTTCGCTATTATTCTGTGCACCCAATGAAAGAAGCATCCAATGGCTATCCACTCAATCTCATCATCATTTCTGATCCGGGTTTTGGTGTCTTTTCTGGTACCACCATCAGGTAACGCCTACCAAGATACTGGAAGCATTCCGTTTTCTGAATTGTTGCCCAGCTACCATGAAATTGGAAGGATTTCCTGTGTTGATCTCTATCGACTTGGTCTTTCGGACATTGACTTTGAGACCTGCTACATTGGAGGATTTGATGAGGTCATTGAGTTTGCTCTGCATGTCTTGCTGTTTTTGGGCGAGCAAAACAATATCGTCGGCCAGGTCAAGGTCGTTTAGCTTCTCCATTGTCAAAGAATTCCACGGCAATCCTCGGTTAGGTCTACAGTCGATCGATCCAGTCAAGATCTCATCCATTACGATGAGAAAAAGCAACGGTGATACGATACATCCTTATCTCACTCCAGCAGCTACCAGGATTAGTTTGGACAAGACACCATCGTGCAAGACTTTGCACGAAAATGCCTCGTACTGTGCTTCGATGAGATGGACTAGTTTCTCTGAAACTCCTCGTCGCCTTAAAGCCACCCAGATGTTTTCGTGGTTAAGTCGGTCAAATGCTTTTTCGAAATCAACGAAAACCAGGAGAAGAGAGCCATGGAATTCGTTGATTTGTTCCAGTATTATTCGTAATTCTTCGCCAGTTACCGCACTTTGTCAGGTCTCCTTACTTCGGGACCTTTACGAGAATACCCTGCATTCAGTCAGCCGGGAATATTGCAGTATAAAAGATGTCAGCGAAAAGACGGTGCAACCTTAGGGCTTATGTGACTTACTGTTGGCGATTCGAGCTGCGGGTTCTGTTGGCCATCGCTATTCGTGACTCGGAAGAGTTGTTCGAAGTGCTCAGTTCATCGTTTGAGCTGATCTGTTCGATCGGTCAATAACTGACCTTCTCGGTCTTTCAGCAGCATTCTTGCATTAGTCCTTGCACCACTAAGGCGGCGAAAAATGTCATAAAATAATAGGATAACTCTATTGGCGGCGGCTCTTTCTCCCTCTTCGGCTAGGGAGTTTGTCCTGGCTCTCTTGTCTACAAGCTCGTTTAACTGCCTTTTCCAGCTCCGCATATAGTAAGCGGGTGGCTGCTTTGGCTGACTCGGTACATACCTGCTCAATTCCGACTTTCACCTTTCTCCGATCATCGACCATCCTCCAAGTTTCATCCGACATCCATTCACTTCTTCTTCCACAAACTTTACCGAGAGTACAATGGCTCGTCGCGATAAAGGCATTCTTGATTCCTCACCCCTGTTCTTTGACTGTTCCGTCTGTCGGTAATTCCGAGGCTCGGGACTCTAGCTGTTCAACGTATGCCCTTTTCACCTCTGGATTCTTCAACTGGCGGACGTCGTATCGACACCCGACTTTCTCCTCGCGCCGTTGAACACGAGCAACTCTCAGTCGTATCTAGCCAAGGACGAGGTGATGGTCAGATGCAATGTCTGCGCTTCGTTTGTTGCGTACCGTCAAACGGGGCATCATGCAATAGCGGGGCTAGATGCAACATTCATATAACACAACACTGATTAAATTTTTAATTTAATTTAAGGTGATAAAGTTACCTTTCAGTGATTACAAAATGATGATGACAAAATTTCTTGCATCCTAAGATAGTTTTTTTAAAGTTTTTGATTTTCATATAAAATTTGAAAAATCAAACTATAAATGTACAATTTTTAACATTTTTCGATGCAGAAAAAAACTGTACCCAGTATGACGGATTGGCTTAATAATATCACCTACAAACTTTATACTGGTTTCCTATTCCTATACCAACACTGTTGATGCACAAATATTTTTCAAACAATCACTCATTTTTTTTAAATAAATATTTTTATAATTCAGTTACCAGTCTGGGGTAAAATGCAACCAAATGCAAATGAGAGAAACACCTTGTAAATCCTATTTCCATATGCTGGAATATGATTGTTTTGCATCACGCGTTTGTTAACATTGAAATTTCTTTCATACAAACATTTTTTTATGATTTCGGCTTTACTATTTTTAGAAGTATTGTTTTACCTCTAAATGTATGCAGCACCCTTATTTTCAGAAAAAATGAGAAAACAAGTTTTCAAAAAACAAAAAATCACTGCAAATGGTGTTTTCATGCGTAATGATCTTTAAGTCATCGCAAATTTATCAAAAACTATACATTTTCATACGTTTTCATAAGATTATTCATCAAAAACAAAGTTTTTTGCAAGCTACCCCATTTTCTGAGGAGGATGAAAATCGCATGTTTTTAGAAAATTAAAAATAACTGAAGAAACCAATAATTTTTCTAACTACGCCAATTTGATGTCCCATCAACCTTAAAACTTTTGATGCATAAGGGGTATGTCTAACTGTGAACATAAGGTTTTTAGAAGCCTTTGAAATTGAAAATTGTTGCATGTTGCCCCAGTTGACGGTACTAGAAAGAACAACCGTGATAAAAGATCTTGGATAAAATTTTTAAGTGGTTCCCAGTCATAAATGATGGTCTTCATGAGAAGAAATGAGAAAAAATGGTAAAAAAATCCAGCTATCAATAGCTGTTTAAGATTTCAAACGAAAATGGAATTGATCGCCAGAAAATCAAACCAAAATCATCTAGGAGAAATGCAGTTCTTACCAGAAAAGAATAGATTTTAAAACATCCATTTATGTATCATTTGTCAATGATATGTTAATTGAGTTGGTCCATTTGCAACTTTTTCAAAGTTGAGCCACTATTGGTTTAATTAAGCGTGTGATTTTTTGCGGTTTAAAAAATGAGATTGAGGTATCCTGGTTTTAATTAGAAATTTTGTATGGAAAACGCGAGGCTTTGTTCGGCAAATGTAACTTTTTAGGTTTTCTGGATATTTCATTCATTCAATTTTCATATTTTAGGAACAAAAATTGAAAATTTCTAAAGCAATTTCACACATCGAAATCTCAATTCCATATGTAATACTTCTCTATATAAAATGGTTAGAAATGTGCTTTCTAAAAACATTTGCTTATTTCAAAATCACAATTGGTATGGATCAATATATGCCATATAACGTCAAAATTCGAAATAGTCAACTAGTCCTAAGTTAAACGATGTTTATTTTTGTATTGGTTCAAAATGTGTTAAGGTTTTTCAGTTGTTTTGAATATTTTAACTTTTATTATATTTATATACAAATTTCTAAAAATCACGTTCATTTCCTTAATCTAATCATGTTCATATTTTTCATGATGACTATCAAAATTTGAGAAAAAAAACCTTCTTTGCTTTTCAGGCTTTTAAATTCAGCACTCTTTGATTAATATAAATTTTGCAAAAAAAAAAAGCACGATGCTTTAAGCACCATTCGAACCCTTCCATTTTATTCCCACTTTATCGCTAGCCCCACGAAATGTAGATATGAAATATTGTACTTCTTCTTCATCCGCAATCACCCTGCCTAGGTTTCATCTATCAAAACAGATAAAAAAAAAACTTTCAACGAACAATTTGTCAGGATTTATGACACCAGTCAGGCGTAACAAACGAAAAGTAAGAACCCGAAATCGTCTGTCTGCCTCCCGAATCCTTCTGATGAGAATTGAAGCGCACTTTGAGTGCCACCACGTCAAACGAAAAACCTCTCCACAACCAAGTTTTGTCGTGATCAAAGGAAAATCCAGAACGTGAATATCAATTGGAATGAATATCTGAGTGTGTTGGGGTGGAAATATTGGTGGCGACACGAAGGCGAGGGAAAATCCGTTTTGCAAAGGTAAAAGAAAACTTCGGTCGTTATCAATATCTCTTTATCTTCCAGGTTTTTTCCTTCCTTCGAGTATGCAACCGGATTCACCGGCATTCAACTGATGCTGGATAAACGCAGCTGCTAGTGAAGCTGCAAGTTATAGTGCCCCGGTATGGAAGATATTTTATCACCGGAAGCTGTTTCAACGCTAGGGAGAATTTAGTTAGCAAATCAAGTAATCAATAATAGAAAGCGACTGAAGCGAATGGGGCCATTCCGCTGGGAAAGGTGGATGTCGTTTGTTGAACCATTTGGTTAAATATGCAAATAACTGCTCGTGCAGAACACAACAGACGTGATGATGAACCTTAATGTTAGTGCAAAATTCCATTCTTGCACGCTCAATAGGTCAGGGATCTGAAGGATGGATTTTCTGAGTTTGGAGTTCTGCTGAACACAAAAAGGAAATAAATGAAAGATGTGTTTCTCATCATTTTGAGTGATATGTACATAAATTACTATTTGAGCGATCACGATTTCGTTCAAGGCTTAAACTTGTGTCCACTTTTTGAAATGAAACTTTTTAGCATTGATTGATTGCCAGAAAATCAAATCAAAATCATCAGAAAAAAAAAACAAATCTTTCCAGAAAAGAATAAATTTTAAGACATTTATAATTTACTTTCCATTAAAAATGTTCCGTTGCAACTTTTTCTAAGTGGCTTATTCCCTATCTGTTCAAATAAAGTGTGATTTTATACTGGTTTTCGAAATAAGAATTAGGTATCTGGGTCATCGTTCATAGCAAATAGGTCCTCAGCTGCATGGAAGGTTTCAAAAGTTCAAAATCGTATGTTTCGATGGTAGAGTGGTTAGCGTGGTAAGACGGTAATCGCTGGTCCACTAATGGCACGGGTCCGATTCCAATCTCGGTACTGGGTGTCAAATGTTAATCTTAAGTTGTCCACGTCACTTACTTATTCAGTCTTTAAAGCTTAAATCGGCTAAGACGGTGTATGTCTTTTTAAATTTGCTGCTTTTAAATTAATCCGATATTTGAAATGGGAAGCTAGACAAAACTGTACTTATCTGAGAAACATCAATGCAACTCTCGAACGTCATATAATAAACATTACTGTCGTTAACCAATAAGAATAAACATACAAATTGTGCAATAATACTGAAATAAACTTTGAATGTCCAAATTATCAAATGAATGTTTTTTTTCTAATTTTTTAAAGTGAATAATATCTAAACAATGGTGTGAAATGTGAAGAACTATAACAACATCGCTTTGTCATTATAATCACTTTTTTCTAAGTTGTTCGTTTGAGAAAAACACCTTGCGTGGCTTGATACGATCTGAAACGGGTTGATTTACGCGGAAATTGTGAAACAAAATTGGGAATGTTTTATTTCAATGTTTTTGCTATCTTCTCGTAGTTGTCTACGCTGCTTTCAACAATGGTAAGCTGCTATTGGCCTTTCTTTAAATTTAAATTTCATTGAAATATATTCAAATTCATTTTTACAGATGGCGGATGCAACAAGGCCGGTTTTTTTTGGAACGGTTTGCGAAAGAAAACGAATTTTTATTTCGAGTCTAGGAAAGATGGTGACGAGGAAAATCTTGATGACGGTTTGGTGTTTGATGAAGGTGAGGTGAATTTATTGAAATTTTTTTTTAAATAAAGGGTGATACGGTCAAAATTTGGTCAATATCAACTTCACGTATTTCTTTCAATATTGCATTTAAAAAACCTGAACACCCCTCATTTTGAAGATGTGTGTGCGTAGAATGTTGCTCCTATTTTGATTTTGGAATTCACTCATCAGTTGTCAAAATGCCGTCCAAGAAAGAAGAGCAGCGTATCAAAATTTTACTCGTACATCGCGAAAATCCGAGCTACTCGCACGCAAAGCTGGCAAAACCGCTAAAAGTTGCTAAATCAACCGTTACAAATGTAATTAAAGTGTTTGGGGAACGTTTGTCGACAGCCAGGAAGTCTGGATCGGAGGGAAATCGAAAACCGGAAGCCGCTGAGACGACAAAGAGAGTTGCCGGTAGTTTCAAGCGAAACCCTAACCTCTCTCTCCGAGATGCCGCGAATAAGCTGGTTGTATCGTCTACAACCGAAATGGACGACGAAACCTACGTCAAAGCCGACTACAAGCAGCTTCCGGTACAGGAGTTTTATACGGCAAAAGGAAGGGGAATGGTAGCAGATATTTTCAAGCACATGAAACTGTCAAAGTTCGCGAAGAAATATCTTGTTTTGCAAGCCATCTGTACCTGTGGCTTGAAAAGCAGCATTTTCATAGCTTCCGGGACTGTCAACCAAAAAATTTACGTGAAAAAGTGTTTGAATAAACGTCTGCTGCCTTTCCTGAAGAAACACGGTTGTTCCGTACTGTTTTGGCCGGATTTGGCATCTTGCCATTACGGTAAAAAGGTCATGGAGTGGTACGCCGCCAACAACGTGCAGGTGGTTCCCAAGGACAAGAACCCTCCCAACACGCCAGAGCTCCGCCCAATTGAGAAATACTGGGCTATTGTCAAGTGGAACCTAAAGAAGACCACAAAAACTGCTAAGGACGAGCAGCAGTTCAAGTCAAACTGGCTTTCTGCGGCGAAGAAGGTGGACAAGGTGGCTGTACAAAATCTGATGGCAAGGGTTAAGCGTAAGGCCCGTCAATTCGGATTTGGAAAAGCGGAAGCCTAACTGAATATTTTTCCTGAATTTTATACTAATTAAACTTGAAAAAGAAATTTAATTTGATTTTTAAATAAACGATTTCACTGATTTACACGCGTGTTCTCTTTACCAAATTTTGACCGTATCACCCTTTATTGAAAAAAATTAAATAAATGACCCCATGTTTTTAAAAACGAGCACACACATATAGCATATCAATGAAACTTCATGTTTCATGTTGAAAAGATCTAATTCCAACTTTTCATTAAGGCGTACATCTTTCAAGGACATGGTGGCTTGCATCTAGCAAATACTAAAACCACTAGCCACAGAAAGAGTACTGTGGCCGAGACTCGATCTCATGACCTTAAGCTTAGAAAACTTTGGCGCTATCCTCTAGGCCACGGCAGCTGTTTATTATTATATCAAATCGTGATCAAGGTAGTGAATAAAGGGTTCAGGTGTTCTATATTACGCAAGATGATTCGAGACTTATACTGAAATCACCAAACATTTCACAGCGTTCGGTAAAAATTATCCCCCCCAGCACCCTTATGCTTTTACTTCAAAATCATATTTGACAGAAAAAATGAAAAATTCAATTCGAAAAAAAATAAAAATCACAATTGGTGTTTTATGCGGAATGACATCACACGCACATTATAACCTATAAGTTTTCAGATGTTTTCACTCTTACAACCCTTGTTTCTTAGAAGGGTGAAAATTGCGTGATTTTGTAAAGTTCAAAACAACTGGATAAACAAAGAGATTGGGTTCTAGTTAAATCTGGGACAAAGCAGATGCGAAGCAATTTTAAATTGCTTATTTGACATCAAATCGGATGAAACTCTAATTTAGAATAAGATACATTGAGGGAAACAAGAAAAGTACCACTAGTTTAAAGTATGAAAAAAAAGTGCAAAAAAAGAATAGTACCACTTTACAAAAATCAATATTATTTCTTGAAATTTATTGTTAAAAAGTTTAAATAATGCTTTAAATATTTTTTTTTTTAAATACAAAAGGAAAGTGAATGAAAATTACTTTAAATAAGAAATTTTACATCCCGAGCATTTAAATCGTATCTATGGGTTCAAAAAAAATCGATAATCTTTTTAAAACTCCCCCATTAAGCCGTTATTGGACGCAAAAATTCAAAGATAAATTTGAGTTTTTTATTCAATTAAGCAAATGATGTGAATAAATACGGGCAATACTTTTCAGCATTCGACAACACGATCTACAGTAAATGATGTACCTGACATGCTTGACTGAAATCTTAAGATTTTGGTGATTGTGTAGTTTTTGAAACATAGCTTTTAAATTTTTTTATAAATTATCCAACAGGATTTGAAAAATCTGACACACCTGGCATTGTATAAATTTAAAAAATTAAATTGGCTGAGTACTTTGCTCAACTATTCGGTTAGCTGAATGTTCGGCTTAACGGTATTTGGATGGTATTCGGCGCTGAGTATGCGGTACATTTCTAGTTTCTAACATTTCCAATGAAATTTTATGTAAATACTAGCTGAACTTGTGTGCATTGCTACACCTTCTAACAAATTACGAAATTTAAAAAAAAAAATTATTTTGATTCATTTTTACAAATTTTAAAAATCATCCAGAAGTAACTACTTTAATTTTTATTTTCAAAACTTGATCTCTTAATTTGTTTTCAAATCATTGTGTGTTTTTAAATCCCAAATTAAGAGTCTATTCAACAAGGCGAGTGAAGCTATCATATATAATCATTTTCCCAACTAGTTCTAAAATAATGAAGAAAAATTGTATGGGATCCCCCTTTCACAAATAATCTTAGAAACATTTTTCGTACCCATCTTGCCACGCCAAATTCGAGCTACATAACGAGGTTTTTTCTTTGTTTCGATCACAGTCGTTTTAACATATTTATGTCATTCGCGACCTATATCAACGATGCAGTTGGCAGACAGTCATTGATAAACTTATCCGGTATATCTGTGATCAATGTTTACAATGGGCTCGAACTCAAAAACATCGGCTCAGGAAGCAACTGACTTTTCCACTGAGCTGTACCACAAGCCCAACGAAGTTTCTAAACTATAAATTTTAGACCAATTGGTTATTTAATTTTAGACCAATTGGTTAATTAATTTAATTGGTTATTGGTTTTTTTTCACCTGTTTGGAGTGTTTTTTGGGCATCTGAATCTGAATTCTGCATTTTGAACCTCAATGAAAATTCAAAATTTCTAATTTGAAATCCTCTGTTAGTCCGAATATTTATTATTAAAAATTTATACAAAAACAGACTTCTCAAATTTTTAACTGATATTGTATAATTTATTAAATATCCAAGGGTAGCGTTGAAAACCCTTCAGAATCATCAAAAACTTATGGTTTCAGTTAAACATTTTAAATGTATCCGGGTATTTTTCACTGTAGATAGCGCTTTTTTGACTATCTTTTATTTCCAATTTTCTTGAAACATTCAGGCTTACCAGCTTAATCTGACAGGGATGGCCAAACATTTTTTCAAACTTTCCGAATTTTACCCAGGTTTATTCAGATTTTTTTCTAAATCAAATAACAAAAATCAAATATCTCTTTGAAAATTTTTAAATTTTCTGTTTCAAAACGATTTCTTATAGTAGATTTATTCGTTTGATACGATTGGAACACTGCTGTTGTAATTTGATGAAAACTTTAAATTTCAAGTAATTTTATTTTATTTCAACGGTAGAAATAGAAGTATTTCTATTGAAAACTCTACAGAATAATCGACCGAATATTCGCTTGACCGATAGTTGACAAGGTCAATATTTGGTATTGGGTCGTTCGCCGAGTACCACTATTCGGTACACCTCTAATGTTTCGGTAATTTTTAACGACTTATATTTTTTGGTAAGTTATTTTCTTATTGGCATTTCAGTCTTGAGGAAGCAAATAACAGAGTTTTACTATTTGCCCATCGTTTTGGCCTTTGATCTTGGCCTTCTTCAAGGGATAACTAAAATATTTTATTTTTAAGAGTTTCTTTTTTATAAACTTCACAGATATTTTTCTTGTGTTGTACTTACTTTGCATTTACTGAATTTGTTCCTGAGTATGTTCCTGACGAAATCGATTTCTATGTCCAAATTCCGAAAAAAATCCAATTATTATTTACCAAAAAGAGCGTTTAACATTATAACAATATAACGTTATTCTGAACCAGAAATCTCTTTATTGAATTTTTAATCTTAGCTTTCCTATATGAATTATATTATTCAATTATTTATTCGTTATTCAACTTGTGAATCGGAATAAAACTTGCACATAACAAAACTCTGATATTACAATTCTGGATCCATTATGAAACTTTTTTAAGTTTCAATTCTGCATAAGAATTAAGAGTAGAAATTTCAAATCCAAATCTTAAAAATGGTTTGTAATTTTAATGATCTTTTTAAATATTCCGGGATGATGATTTTTGAACATGAATCTAATTAAAGTTTCAAATGCAAAACCAAGATCAGAATCATTTTTCCTCAATTTTCCAGGCAGGAAACCCTGGATATTTTATTCAAAAACCTTGCGATACCCGGGCGTTCGATTTCTAAGCTCAAAACCCGAAATCTGTACAATATCCATGTAAATGTGGGAATTCTTCAAAATCAGGTAGAAAAAAAACTCGAAAGATTGTTTTTTTAGCGCAACACATCAGCCAATGTATGTGGATAAACTTAGCCCAAAAAATGGTTTTGGACGCAAAATGCATAGTTCTGATCACGCAATTTAAATTTTCCTGTGATTTTGCAAATATGGTGATAACATTTAGGCAATCTGGCAACCTTAGTGAGTCTAATCTTATTGAAAATACGAAATTTGAGACTAAGGACTGTACCCAAAATTCATACACCAACTTCTTTCATGAATAACTTTTGATAGCATATTTCGAGTACAATCTTTAAATATCTATCAACAAGTGAGAAAATTTTTGAAAAACTATAGTGGAATTGTGGACATTTGGAATAATATTTCGAGGTTTTGGCTTTAGTTCTGAGTCGAGATTGTTACTAATGATTCACTTTAGTCTTTCATAAAAATTTCATTGAGAATTCAAAATTTTGAGGTTAGAGAATGATAATTTTTTTGACATTTTTGAACCCCCATGGGTTTGACCCATAAATTTCTGAGACGGATGAGGGTTAATATGAACCACTACCAAATAAACTGCCTATCCCTTAAAACTCAAATGTACAAATTTACACCTTAACTTGATGTTGAATAACGAGTTTATACATATCCTTCTTTACTAAGACGAGAAACTCCGAAATTCGATATTGTATATCTCAGATATCATTGAACTTTGAAATAAAGAGTTAATCACCCGAAATTTATTTTATGAAATTATTTTATCGTCTATATCGGTGCAGGCGCGGTCCTATGGGGGGGGTGATTGGGGTGATCACCCCCCCCAAGCGGCAAAAAACCGTTACAAAATACTCGCAAACGCTGGATTTTTTATAAAAACTTCGAACTTTTCCTAGTGGGTGTCTTCTCGAATTTTCAAAATTTTCCACTCCGAGGGGGTGATTGTTAAATAAAAGAATTAATTAATTTCTTAAATTCTTAAAATTGGAAAAAAATGGGTCCGCCAAACTAAACCAGCTGTAATTTGCAATTCCCTAGACCGATTTTCACCAAATTACTTTTGTTAAGGCACTTTCAGCGTTAAATTTAATTTGCTAACCATATATGTGTCTTTTAAACATTTTTGGTACATTCATATCTATTCATCTTCTAAAATAAGAGGTGATGAAAAAAATCTGATGAAAATTGAGTTCAAGAATAAACCTCCAAAAACAGTTTTTAAAAAGTTCCCACATGAGATTAAACCAGGGATAATAGTATCCCGTCATCACTCGACTGTTTTCTCGGGAACAAGGTAACAAGGTAATCGCTCAAGATATTTTTCTTATTTTTGACCAACACGGCTGGAGTTTCAAATTCACACAAATGATATCGCCGATACTGCAGCTCATCAACCCAATAATAATTAAAATTTTAAGTAGAAATCCAGCTTAATAATTTAAGTTGCAAATCCACTCTGAATCTGAAAGTTCCGTTATTTCCGTTATTTAAATTGCAATTGATCGGGACTTATCATTGAAAAATAGTATAAGCTTTAAGAAATGAACCCTTTATTAATTTTTTTTTATTTTAAATTGTACAATAAGTTTGAAAATATTGAGTACATGATAATATACATATTGAGTGTACGAAGCAAAAATTAGATTTTTCACTATTAACTTAATCATTCGTTTCAAATTTGTAACTATTTCTTTCGATTAAGTTCCAATAAATTTTAAAATCTTTGAGAGCTTGAAATTTAAGAGAAAACAAATAACAATAGAGTACCGAAAGCTGCATACCTAAGAATTTGATTTCAATGATTTTATTTTAGAATTAAATTTATATTTAGAAATTGAAGAATCGAAACAAGAGTTTATGTTACTTCGTTTTTTCGAATCACGATTCAGCAATATACTTCAGAAAAATAATAAAATATTCAGTTTTAAATTTATATCACTTTCTCAAATAAATGTTTGGATTTCCAAAAATATTGTTGCTAAACGAGAATCACTAAAATTTTGGTGAGAGTTTTGCGGTGATATATACATAGATACTCAAGAAAAATATTGTAGACAACTTGAGAATTTTTCACATTTTATTCTATAAAAATGTGTGTATTTTTTCATTTATAAAATTACATTTAAATCGGAAAATTCTTTAAAGAGTTATTAAATTGATAATTTTTAAACTGCTCAATATACAAATGTATATATATGTAGAGAAAGTTTGTTAAACTTCTCTAATTTCGAATTTTTTTAAATACAAACCTCTAATTTAGTTCAATGAAATTTGAAGGGAAGAGGAGAAGCAGTGTGCATCATGGTCGTGTAATATTGTTTTTTTTTTCAGAAGTGTATGTTATCAAGTTCATCCATTACTTTGATGATAAATCATTTAGATAAAAAAAATTGTTTGAATCATAACAAATTTTATGCTGATATGATTTTTTTTTTCACGAACTCAATTTCAGCCTCTATTTTATATCTTGATGTTCAACTACACAATCAAAAGGGTATTTATAAATTCACAAGGCCACGGAATTAACTCTTTTTTAGATGAAAAGAATTTTAGAGCTTATTTTGATTTGTGTTGGTGCCCGAACAAATAAGTTAAAAATTATTTATTTAAATTTTTAAAGATTTAAAGATATTTCTCAAAGCAGAAACCAAATCGTTTTTCAGACCTAAGCAACTTTTTTTAAATGGAATAAAATCTTTGTTTTTAAAAACTTTCTTTAGTAATGTCAGAAATACTTGCCTTTCCGAATTATTAAAAACTGTAGATTTTTCGGAATCAGTTTATTTTCATGATAACTTGTAAGTTAATCGGTTATCAATGATTGACTTCATTCAAAACTGATTCATTTAAAAATTTATAAACTCCATATCACCAAAACGAGAGGTGATAAACACAATCTAGTTGAAGATTTGAGTTCAGCGCACTAAAATCTA
Source organism: Uranotaenia lowii (assembly GCF_029784155.1). Lineage (NCBI taxonomy): Eukaryota > Metazoa > Arthropoda > Insecta > Diptera > Culicidae > Uranotaenia > Uranotaenia lowii. The sequence continues at coordinate 287,958,983 of NC_073692.1, forward strand.
CAAAATCAATCATAAAACATAGACACCAAAATTCTATCTCTTGAATTCTTTGGTAAGACGTTTTCATAAGAAAAAAATCTTTTTCAAATGATAAAAACTTATCTTTTTATCTTCATATTATATTTGAAAATTTGAAAATATTTGAAAAAAATCTTTTTCAAATGATAAAAACTTATCTTTTTATCTTCATATTATATTTGAGTTTATGAAGAGTTTAATCGTGATTTTGATTGTTATTTGAATTTATCGACCTTATCGGTGAAAATTAAAAAAACTTAACTAAGAACATTTCAACATTATGAAAATTCTTGGCAAATAGAAAGTTAGAAGAAATGTATGGATATTGAAAATGAGAGATTAGATTTTTATAAGAAGCATTTAAATCACTTGTCATCAATTCTTTCCTCATGTATCGAAAAAATAAACAATTAAATTGATATGGTTAATAATTAACATTATTATCAAATATTCTGACCTGATCTGATTTTTTGTTAGAATTCAAGTGGTGGTGTGGAAGTGGTGGAATCTGGTGTAGTATTTGATATATTTTTCTTCTAGCTAAAATTTAGGCTTTATTCCAAATTTTAATTCGCATTCCGTTTCTGATGTTTTGGAAATACCTACTTGATTTTTCAAATACAGAATAAGAACCAACATTTCGAATAATTTATTAATGACTAACCATAAATAAAATTGATTTGATATTTTTATTCGTATCAGTAATTTTTTTCGAGTTTAGGTGATGATTATGGGTTTGAATATTGTTTAAGAAATCAATTTGCTTATTTATTTTACTCTTTTTTGGTATTGCTATTATTTCAAACAAAATTTGAAATTCGAAACCCCCCACCCATGGACATGTCCTTCGCAGGGGTCTGGTGTGCAGCAAATATTTAAGTCTCATTTGAATCTGCACACTTTCCCTCCTCCTCCCACTCGCTCTCACCAAATGAATCGGTGAAATTGTATATTCTTTGAGAAAGAATATTTAAGAATTGATAGATGATAGGCGGATAGAAAATAAGAATCAGGTGAAATATGTTGAAAATTTCAAAACCCTTCCGCTCATTTTCAACATCTTTCACCTTTTTCTTATCTTCTATCCGTCTATAATCTTTTAATTCTTAAATATTCTTTCTCAAAGAATGTACAATTTCACCTATATAGCCGTTAAAATAATTTCATGAAATCATTGAACTGAATTCTACAAACTTTGCTTCGTTCATATTTGATTCACAATGTGTTAAGACGACTGAGCATATTGAGGAAAAACAAACAAACAAACAAACAAACAAACAAACGAAAATTGCTTTATATATACAGTAGCGTTCTTCAAATAATTGAGTCTAGAGATGCAGCGAACATCCTTCCAAATTTGAAACGATGCCTTTTCTACCTCAGTTAATAGATTTTACTTAAAATTTCATACAACAAACTAATTCAACGTATCAATTGTTATTTAGTAAGTTTTAAGCATTATTCAATCGATTTTAATGAAAATTGATCAGCTACAAGATAATACTTTTTTACATTATTTACTCAAATTTTGAAATGAATCACTACTGCTAACCCTATTGAGGTAATCTCAAATTTGCATTTTCTATTTCGAAAAATCTGTATCTCTCCACTTAGTTTCATGATGCTCAAATTTTGCTGAATAAAAGTTGTTCAGTTGAATAAAATTGTGGGAAAATTTCATGAAAAAATATTTTCTGAGGTAGAAAAGTTAACATGTCAAAGTGGGAAGGATTTTCAACAGTTAAATGATTGAACCTGCATTATTTTCATACACCTAGCATACCGAACCATTGTTGATGATAAAGATGATTACTCCAACATCTTTAATGAGAGACAAACCAGTCTTCCGATGCTACTAACTGTTCGATGTGTTTTTTGCTATTTCAATGTGCTTCAACCAGTAAAACGAACAAACAAGACGCCAGCATTGAGAAAAATATTCAAAGGTAGTGGAGTTTTTGTTCTAGAACTAGGTCAAATCCTTCCTTTGAGAGGTTCTTGTGGGGCCAGGTTTCGGATCAGGAATAGAAGTCGAATAATTCAAGGACTTACCTAGAACGCTCTAGGGGGAACATGGCGCTGGACGGCAAGAACTTCTGTGCTGCCTTTCTGGTTCTGCCTTTCGACGATGGTGGCTTCACGAGACGCTCGATGTGCTGCGATGCGCGTACGAATACGAACTGCTGATGAGTATAAATGCGACGGGAAAGGACGCGCTTCATACATGGAACCGAAATATGGTTTCCAATGCGTGCGAGTGAGATACATGTAATGCCTCACGCGTATATTGGTAAATCGTCATTGAGTTCTCTTTAGGAATGAATGAATAGCTCAGCGCCGTCATCATGAATGGGAAAGAGATATCAACGATTTATCGACAGACAATGGGCTAATAGGCAATACATACTGAAAATGCTAAAGTTTAACACGCATTTAAACTGAACGGTTTATTAACACTCCACATCCTCCTTCTACTCTAAATAAAAACAACAACAAGAATAAAGAAAAGCACATCTACTCTTTTTTTTATAATTCCTTTTTTTCAAGTTTTCGAAATATTGTTTTTGGCCGATTAATTAACTTTTTACCACAAAATACAGCCGTATTTCGTTTTGAATTTTGTTTTGATATTCTTTGATGAAGTATTTTTATCGATTTCAAATGTTTCGTTGTCAATGACAAAGTTCATTCAGCCCATTGTACACTGTTTTTGAATCATGGTAAAAATTTGCTTCAGTTTAGCTGAATCGTTTTAAGCGTGAGAATGCGAAACGTAAACAACTCAGTTGTAAACAAATCCGACTGGTTCACAAATTTCATACATCCGCTCAATCGGAAACTCATTCATCAGGCCAAACATCATCAAATTTGTTTCGGGTAAGATATGGATTTCTTCGAAATATGCAATCAATTTTCCCATCATGAAAAGAAAATCTATTCCAGAATCCGCAAGCTGCTTCGTTCTCTAAGAAACATAAACTCTACATTGAACCGTTCGGCGATAAACACGGTCCCCTTTCACGATGACAACGTTGGAGAAGTGCGATACTATGCGCCTCGGTTGCGGCAAACCGAGCATTATACGCTCGAACACCGGGGGCCACTACATGGTCTGCCGTCATAATGCTCCCACCCCGAAAGTTGTCAACTGTACGATGTACAATCACGATTAGTGATGCGCGAGCGCTCAAGAGCCGCTCATTTGAACCGGTTCTTCAAAAAGAACGAACGACCCGTGGCTCTTAAAAAAAGAGCCGCGGTTCAAAAATGAACCGTGACCCGCCGCTCAACACCGATTGAAATATTTAACCGCTACAATATTCAAGAGCGGAAAGTGGAGAACCGTCCGTTCTTCGAATCAAACGAGTCACGGTTCGTTCGTTCTTTCCAAAAGAGCCGGTTCAAATAAACAGCTCTTGGTTGCTCTTCCATCACCAAACAAGCAACACAAACTGAAGAGCGGAGAACAGCAGAAATCCGTTCGTTCGCTCTCCCGAACCAAAAGAACCGAGGTGGGTGGTGGGTGGTTAAAAAAGAGCTACAGGACGGCTCGAAAAAAAACCGAACAGAGCATCCGAGCCGAGCCGTTTATTTGATCATATTGAACGGCTCTCCATACTCCGCTCTTGCCGTTCAGATTGTGAACCAGAGTTGAGCGAGTCGCGGTTCTTTTTTGAGCGGTTCTTTTTTGAGCGGTTCTTTTTTGAGCCGTTCTCTTTCGAGCCGTTCTTTTGCGAGCCGTTTTTCGACTCTTTTTCGAACCACCACCCAGCACGGTTCCTTTGGTTCGAGAGAACGATCGAACGGCTTTCTGCTGTTCTTCGCTCCTCAGTCTATGTTACCTGTGATTTGATGGGCGAAGAACCAAAAGCTGCTAATTTGAAGCAAAAGCAGATAAACACACAAAAGAGGGATGCGATGGATTCTTTGATTTTTCAGCCATATCTCGTGTTCCGTGCTTCAGCTTAATGGTTGAATAAAGACAAACTATAACCATGTTTCAGCGTTTAAAGAAGTCTCAGTGCAGTCAATGAAAGGAGTTGAAGAGTTGCTTCCAAAACACTATTTCAGCCTTTGTTCAACCATTCGCTACCATTGGAACTTGACAGACTGTGAACTGTGGTAAAATTGCCCTGCATGATGGCGGCTTGATTGGAATGAGAGGGGAATTTTTGTGCATTATGCAATGAGATTTTTTTTATGATTTCTCATTTAGCTTAATTTTGAAAGAAAGAATAAATTTCCTCACAAATTTTATTTTTGGTGCCCAAAACTGAAAAAAAAGATCATTTCTCTCACACTTATTTTAAAAAAATATTCGGTTGAGAGGCATGTTGGTCGCTTAAGATCGACAAATTTTAATCGCGCCGCAGACTTCATGATTGGTTCTGTGTACTGCGGCATGCGACCAACAAGCCGGAGGTTTAAAAGTCGGGGCAGTTGAAACGAAAAAAAAACAACACAGAGGGGAAAAAGTGGGTGCGAAACATCTGACAGACAGACATTTGACTTTTTTTTATTTTTTTTTGATGATCCGTCAATTGACGTTTAATGAGGTTTGCTGAATAACTTCTCCAGATCAAGATGATTAAAGGCTGAAGACACGTGAATTAGTGAATTTTTGAGACCCTTCTTTCAGCCAGATTGCTGATTAAAAATTGAACCACGATATTTTTTCAGCGTTCATTCAGCAAAAAGTGTTTGTTGGGAATGTTCAAAAATATTTATGGAGTGAGTATGTCCACGTGGACATGACTCAAACTCCTACCCCCCTACATGGAAATTTCCAAACCAACCCCCCCACGCCCTTCCCTTAGGTTGACCACGTGGTATGTGAACGGCTCCAGTGTTAGCCGCGTGACACGGTTCATTTTTGAGCCGTTCAAATGAACCGGCTCATTGAATTGAGCGAGCGGCTCTGAGCCGCTCATTGAAATGAGCCGTTTTGCCCACCTCTAATCACGATCGTCATATCGATTGTAAGCAAGTGCAGCGGTGCAGATGACTACGAAGATGAAGCTGAAGTCGGAATTCACGGCAGTTGAGAGCAAGAAGGACGAGCGAATCCGCCAATTCCGAAAATACCCTCGACCAAGACGGAACGAATGCAGCCGCGCTAAATTCAACCTTCGTTAAGCTGAGCGCTTGCGTTCTCAACGGTGAACATCCGCTATTGGGCCAGCACAACAGCCCCTTGCCTTGGCATTCGAGATAAGGAAGTGCCTCTTCCTCTAGACACATTGATCCTGTATATGATCCGACTGCTGCTGCTTAGCATTAAGCTGGAAGCCCAAATATGTAGTTTTTCGTATCGATTTAGTCGTTTTAACATTCTGTGTCATTCGTGATTTCCTCAAATATGTAGTGTTAAGGCACGGCTAACGACAATCAAACCATATTTTCTGTGTTAGTCCTTATTCAAGACACTTGTTTTGCCCGTCAAACAATATGCGATTTAACATTATAAATTTTCCCATAACAGTCCAGTTAGTTTAGCAGCATTTCTCACCAAGGTTAATAACCCATTAAGGAAGGATGTATTATTTCGCCTTCTTAACAATTATTAAATTAACGTTTGCCATATCTGAGTGCTAGACTCAACCAGTGCTCGCAAATGTTCTGTGAAAAAAAAGTAAGGAGAATAATCTTTAATCTAATCTAATTATTTTCTACTTATTTGACCTCTAAGATCTTCTGCTTCTGCTCTCTTCTTCCTCCCAAACCTTTTCTTTTAAGAATTTATAGTCCTGAAGATGACTGTTAGTGGTTTGATGCTTCGAAGCAGCAGCAGCAGCTCTCTTTTTTTTTTTTTTTTCAGGATTTTCATCCTTTAGGATGATTCATCCCTTGACAGCAGCAGCTCTCTAAGCAGAGCTACCCTAATGGGCAGTTCTGGCTTTGTTGGCGGAAAGTCTACATTTTTTAAATTACTGCTTATTTCATATACCGTTGGAAGCATAAAGAGGGGATGAAGAACACGAGAGTGTTAAAATCCCAGAAAAACAACAGTTGGAAGCATAATGCAGAAAACTTACTAAGGCCGTTACATTGGGAAAAATACGAAATGCAACCATGTCACACCAAAACCTGTGATTCTCGTCTTTGATTCTGTTTCAGGGAATCCGTCCGAACTATAAAAGTACTGTAGTCAACGTTCATCAAAACATGCTTCCCGTAGTAATTGTAACTCGGAAGCCCGCAATTCGTTCCCACTTAATATTATTATGAACCTTTCCACACCAGTGTAGGCATACCAGGGTTAAAAAAATGCACCTCAGTACCGAATCTCGCAAATATTCTGTGACAGAGTGAGAAGAAAAAGAAATCTGATTTCCAAAAGCTTCCTGGCTAACACTTTATCAGTCATGGCCTGTCTACTTACAGCCATAATGTTCGGCATCGATTTCATCAAATTGCGGATCAAATCGAAATGTTCGGAGAAAAATATTGAGGCAATTCCGCTCAATCTTTCTGATCCTGTTGAACCGAAATCACTGCACTACATACTTCGAAACATAAAAATTAATGCTTTGCATTTTTGCTATTAGTTTAAAACGCCTGTGAGGCTGTAATTTGGTTTCAGGTTGTACAGACTACGCACTTATCATAGTTTAAACTTTAGGACTTTAAGAATGATTTTTTTCATTGCACTTACATTTAACAATTCCTATATGGCTGAACTCATGACACATCATCATCGTGGTTTTCAAATATACTCTTTTTGCAGGAATGATATATATATACTATGCAATTGATTTTTCCTCAATTCTGAATCAGAGTTTACACAGAAGCTGTCATCTGTGCCAAACATACTCGTTCTAAGTTTTATAACGCGGAAATCTACTATTAGATTTTCTTCAATAACGCGTTGCATAACGTCATTTTTTTAATCGGTTTACTCGGTGGAAATCCACATTGGCTCAATCTGTTAATATATATACAGTGATCAAAAAGAATAACAATAAGCCACAGTTATAAATATCATTTATCTTTCATGGGCCGAAGTTCACATCTCGCAGAGTTACTTACATTTACTATAAGTACAGTAAAAATTTGTCAATTTTCACTTATGAAAGTCAAATGTTTGCGAAATAAACAGTTCATAGATGCAACATCTTTCGAGTTATCGTTAAAATGCTTGATTTGTTTCTCATTCATGACGGAGGTCTTCGCAGGCAGAAAACTTGGAACTACCAATATGTTATAACATTTACAATCGTGGCGGAGGTCTTCGTCGCGCCAAACAGTTGGGATCACCAATCTGTTAGAACATTCTACAATCGTGGCGGAGGTCTTCGTCGCGCCAAACAGTTGGGACAACCAATCTGTTAGAACATTTTACATTCGTGGCGGAGGTCTTCGTCGCGCCAAACAGTTGGGATCACCAATCTGTTAGAACATTCTACAATCAAGGCGGAGGTCTTCGTCGCGCCAAACAGTTGGGACAGAAAATCTGTTAGAACATTTTACAATCATGGCGGAGGTCTTCGTCGCGCCAAACAGTTGGGATCACCAATCTGTTAGAACATTCTACAATCGTGGCGGAGGTCTTCGTCGCGCCAAACAGTTGGGACAGAAAATCTGTTAGAACATTTTACAATCGTGGCGGAGGTCTTCGTCGCGCCAAACCAATCTGTTAAAACATTTCACAATCGTGGCGGAGGTCTTCGTCGCGCCAAACAGTTGGGACCACCAATCTGTTTAAACATTTACAATCGTGGCGGAGGTCTTCGTCGCGCCAAACTATCAATCAATGATATTTTGTTATCCTTGGTTGAATAATGAATACAAAATCTATAACAGCTTCTATGAATATTAAAACTTTTTCCTAATAACAATATTTGGAATAACTATGTGAAGCTCGTTAACTTTAATGACTTCAGACGTGCCGCTTTTCTTTTCGGTTATAAGTACAAACTACCATCACATAAAAAATTAAAATTTATATCGATTTTTGCAAATATAGATTTTGGACAACCAGATTAGGGTAAATGTTTGCAGACTTTAAAACTCACTAATATTATCATTAATTGTTGAACTTTCAAGTAAGGTCTAGAAAATAACATCTCAATTCAACCACTTCCAATTTCGAATGGCAAGTACAACTTTTTTTTGGAAAGCATAATTTTTTCGTTTTAACATGATTTGCTGCTGCATAAACCAATTTTCGCTGCAAATGAAAACAATATGGCTGCTCTGCTTGCCGCGAGAAAACAATACTATCCGTGGCGTGTTTTATTTCCGGTATATTCGTCAAAAAAAAATATACCGCTCCTGGCTGGATCGCCAAATGTGGGGCCAGGTTTCGGATCAGGAATAGAAGTCGAATAATTCAAGGACTTACCTAGAACGCTCTAGGGGGAACATGGCGCTGGACGGCAAGAACTTCTGTGCTGCCTTTCTGGTTCTGCCTTTCGACGATGGTGGCTTCACGAGACGCTCGATGTGCTGCGATGCGCGTACGAATACGAACTGCTGATGAGTATAAATGCGACGGGAAAGGACGCGCTTCATACATGGAACCGAAATATGGTTTCCAATGCGTGCGAGTGAGATACATGTAATGCCTCACGCGTATATTGGTAAATCGTCATTGAGTTCTCTTTAGGAATGAATGAATAGCTCAGCGCCGTCATCATGAATGGGAAAGAGATATCAACGATTTATCGACAGACAATGGGCTAATAGGCAATACATACTGAAAATGCTAAAGTTTAACACGCATTTAAACTGAACGGTTTATTAACACTCCACAGTTCTGGCAACATTGCCATGTATAAATCGTTAGTTAGAATCGGTGTTACGGATTTCCATTTTTTCTGGTGAAGTATATTGAATTAATTAGATTCAACCAGTTGTTTTGCTGCGTGTTAGTTAGTTCTGTTGATAGAAGTGAAATTTTAAATGAATTCGTGTGATTTGGTGATTATTTTAATGTGCGAAATTTTGATGGTTTTGACCTGAGTAAAATCCAACCTAATGGCGATGCTCAGACTAGTTAAAAAAATGTGTGCTTAGGCCTAAACGCTTGAATGATGCGTGTGGTGTGAATAGCCCCAACGGTTTGCAACTTGACTAGCTTGTACTAAGTTGCATCATACTATTGCATGCAACGTTGGATGTGAAATATGGTCAGTGATGACAGAAACCCGAGCTGTATTTTACACCGTGGATCACAAGCTAAGTATTTTTGTTTTATTTAGAATCGGAAATTCATTGCTTTTTTTCGCTGTAAGTTTAGGAATTATGATATTATTCAAAGCTTTAAAACATTTTTCTCGTTGATTTTTTATAGTAACAATACATTAATTAATAAAGAGAGTCTTGGAAGCACTGTTTTTGAGTTAACGCGATCTTTTCTCAACCTAATACAAAATCGAAATTGTGCGGGTTTTGCTGATTTATAATTGCAAAATTTAAAGGCATCGGAGTATTAAGAGTACGAGATAACATTTAGTGCGAAGTGAAGCAAAATAGTTTCGTTTTACCGGAAAAAATGGTTATTTTTGTTTTCGTGTTGTGGTTCATGGATGACGTAGTGGTATTTTTCGCGTTCGGAAAAGTACACAGAAAACGAATAGAGATGGCGTTCAATTCGTTGAAAAGAAGGTTCTTGTAATTGCTGCGTTAGTATTGTAGTTCGCGGTTTTTACAGGAGGAGTAATCTTCAGCAGCGATGATTTCAAGATAAGTACAATTTCATGATGTATTGTTTTTACCGATTTTCATCTGGAATGTTTTTCTGTTCAAATGAAGAAATTTTCTGTTAAAGCTAATTCATCTGAGAAAATAATATTTTTTTTCATGTAGTAGCCTTTTTTTCGCGAAATTTTCGTATTTGGATCATAGTAACTGATAACATTTGATTCCGGAGCTTCGTTAAAAAAAAATAAGATGACGCTAAAGAGCTCTAAAGAAATATTATAATTCAAATCTGATTGAAGCGTTACCAACGTTACGTTTTCAATAAAACTATATATTCAGGCGTTTTCGTACATCAGCGTTGAATCAGCCACTCATTTTTTTTTGAAAAGCCGCCGAGAAAGTTTAGAATTTTATGAACTATTATTGCTTAGATTCTTGTATCTTAACTCATCAGATTTATGAATTTATGTAAAGTTGATACTTAAGCGGTGATGATTATTAATATTACATTTTCATTCTCATAAAGGTATAAAAGCTGCTAATTATAGAACAACTAGAATTTCTCAAAAAACGTACTTTTCTGTTAATTAAACATGTTTGACGAATGCTTTACAAATTCTATGAGTAAAAAACCAAATTTGCAGACATGTAAGATTAAAAATATAGTGTTTTTGTAATCACCACGTCATATAATATTTCCACCACCACGCTAGTAGCAATTAAATTATTTGTTTTTGTTTTTGAAGTATTTACAAAAAAAAATATGTTAGTTTAAATGTAAAATGAAAATAGAATAAGAATTGTTAAAGTTAATTAAAGAATGTAGCTGCGACCTTTCACGTTCCAGTCCAGTCCAGTTCAGTTCTTTTAATTCTAAAAAAAATAAATGGAAAGAAATTTGTACGCGGTTTTCAATTTTTAAAAAGTTATTTGTATTTGCTCTGAAAGTGTTCAATGACACTGTATAAATCAAATTTTATTAATTTTAAAATATGTCGATGTTGATAACACGAGAATGTGTTTAAGAATCCAACCAGAAGTTTGACTGTAGTTGTCAAATATATTACAATTTAGTTCTTATCTTAATGAGGTAGAAATGATCAAAAACAAATATGAGGTAATTAAGATTTTCCATTCAAATTGAAGAAAGAATCACTCAGCCATCAATTTAGAGAAAACCGTTGTACAAACCTTTAGATTGACAATAACTTTGCCAGATTAATATTTTCAGGTGCTTTAAAAGCTCCTGTAATTTGGATTTTTTATTTGTGAAACTAGGCTTTATCGTACGGAAGTTCAACAAATTTTCTGCATTTTTCAGAACTGTGTCTGAGTTTTTATTACTAACATTTTGAGATTTGTTTCATAGATCATGTCATGTGTGTTACTTTTTTTTTCTTTTCATATGTCGGAATAATAGTTATTTTTAACTATCAATTGCTGTTTTATTTCCATCTCAAGATCTGCTGTTTGTTCTCCATTTTTCGCATCATTCTATAATGATTCTGCTGCGATGAATCATTCATTGTTGTCAAAATTCGTTTATGTTCATCAGATTTATTCCTTCGTTCTACAAGCAAATTTCAATCACTTTAAAATACTGTTTCTATGTAATCTCAAGTTAATTTTAAAAGGTCGCGTTTTGTTTTTCTCAAAATATCCAACATTTAAAAATAATGTAACGTTCTGATTGATTAGTAGTTACTCGAATTGGTAAATCGAAAAAAAAATCAGATCTTTTCAAAAGTAGCAAAAATTTGAACATTACTTTGTACATGCAATGAAGCTCAAAAAGAGGCATAGAGAAGATAGAATTGAAGAATTTTCAAAATGGTATTATTCACGAAAAATAGTTTGAGAAGTTTTTTTCGTCATATTATTTTTTGTTTTTTGTTTCGATTATAGTCGTTTTACCATCTTTATGGCATTCGCGACTTTATTATGTTTATATTATGAAAATTATGAATATTATGAAAAATACATTCATTTCAAAATATGGTGTTTTTTTTTCAACCATAAAAGCCTTTTGAGAATTCTTTGATTAAACAGGGATCACTGTTAGGGAAAAAAGCTAGTTTGACAGGGACGAAATGTGGATGGTAATTATTTTCTTTCGATACTTAACTCAATATATATTTATTTAACGTTTATCGAATGCCTCGTAGAAGTAGGAGTTTCCTTATGAAATGTCTAGGAGCATAGAAGGTGTAGGAAAATACGATCGCACCATTGACCAAAATGGATCCTGATCTTTACCTTTTTCTAACTAACACAACCCCTTCCTTTGATACTTGAATATAGATTCGCAGACGTACAGACGGTTTCCATAGTTGGTGATACTTACTTATTTCTGGCTCTGACTATTTCAAAATTATTTTTGGAGTATGCAGGAGCCTGAAGTTGCTAGTTGAACCTTAAGAGTATCAAACTAACATTCCTTCCTTTTTCCTCATTGACTACTAGGACATGGCCGGCGCCGTTATTAATCATTTTAAAAAACGGAGAGCATGAGTTTTGTACATTGAGAATGAATTGCTAATCCCAAGCACCATTCTTTTGGACTTTGTGCAAAATTGATGGCCTCGATTAATCACGGAGTAGCAACCATTGGCGACGTGGAACTTGTTCTGCTTAGCCACGCCAGCGATCATGGAATTCGAAATGCGCATGAATTGATAAAAAAAAACAAAAAAATCATCTTTTCTTTTGAAGTACGTAATTAAATAGCCCCCTGAAACAATTGAATAGCATTTCGAGTTGAATGATTTAAGGTGGATATGAGTAGTCAAACAAGCTAAGCTAAGCTAAGCTAAGCTAGAACTAGGTCAAATCCTTCCTTTGAAGTCAAAACCTTTCTTTTGAATGTTAAAAAAAAATTCGAGCAAATTAAGAAATAAAAAGTCTCACCTTTGAATTGTGAAATATACACTTAAATCGAAATACTTGTGAATAAAGTAGATAGAAAAAAAAATATTTCCAAAGAATTAAATTATCACCTGCCAATTCATCCCGTTGAAGTTCTTTCGTAAATAAAAGTTTGCTACAAGAAGTTTAACTCAACACATTACGTACCTACTAGGACACTATCATCAGAGAAAGAGGCGGAAATTAACCTTTAGCGCTAATTAATGTCATGGAATATTTCAGGGGCTCTTTAATTATCCTCCCCCAAACCGGATGAAATGGCGGGGCTGACGAAAGGCGTTCACTGTTTGCGTAGGAAAATTGCTATCTTTCGGGCGTATCTTTTTTTTTGTTCTTCTGTCTATCTTTATTTTTAACTCTGTCATTCGGATTGTGTTGCATGCTTTTAGTTTTTGTTTACACAGTTTTTTTTTTTCACGGACTTGAAAGGGATCGGTCTTTCTGAAGCTGAACCAATCTGAGCTCAAGTTGACTACCGCTAATTGAAACGGATTCATTTGTGTCATTTAGTTGCTTTAATGTAAGGATTTAATCTTTGTTATTTGGAAGAAAATATCTCTCATTTCTGAATTGTTGTTTCATAAATTGTCTTGAATTTAACCCCAAAAATTTTCTTCGAGCGAAACAAAATAAGGATGAAATATCCTTCTCGTGTAACCACGTGGCACGATAATTCTATTCAGTAAAGCGAACGAAATTGGGCATGACTTGCGTTTTGGGTGGAAAAAAAGAAAACCAATGCAAAGCCACTCATTCGTACAGGAATCTTGAATTTGGCGTTACAAATTCAATGATGTGTGAGTATTTATTTTCCCGCAGGGAACCATGGAGTTTCATTGTGTTTTTTTTTCTTTTTTATTTGGGTATTTAGAATGTGAGAATGTTTCACCATCGTCAGGGTTGGTTGAGACACGTTTTACAAGACACGAGGTAAATGTTGAAGCGAATTCATTACTTGGATATTTGGGGGGGAAATCAATATACAATCAACTATTCGTTTTTATTCTTCCATAACATTCATTAACGATAAATTATCAATAATTCTGTTTATCTAAGTATCGCTCTTCAAGGGATAATCGCTCACCTTAAAAATCAAATGGTCTTCTTACAAGTTGAGTTATGGTTCAAGGAAAAATGATAACACAATAATTCTGCTGCAAGACATTTATCCTGAACGACTTACCTTCTGAATCTAAATAAAAACAAATACAACAATGTCACAAAGTAAATACATCGCTCTGACGAAGTTCACGAATTGAATTAGACGATATCTAGTAGCTCAATGAACCGTAATTTTCAAATGCTTTCCAACAGAATAAATAAACGTCAATATGTATGCAATACGGCTCCTGTCGTAGTTTTTCAGATGACTTTGGATTGAAGTTTACTGCGCTATATCTAGTAAGAATTCTTAGGTGTCTCATTATATGTACATAAATCTACTTGCAAAAACTGTATTTCGATAATCTCCCCGATATTTTCCTTCGTTCTTCTCGTTTTTCGTTCTTTCGTTCTTTTCGTTCTTTTCGTTCTTTTCGTTCTTTTCGTTCTTTTCGTTCTTTTCGTTCTTTTCGTTCTTTTCGTTCTTTTCGTTCTTTTCGTTCTTTTCGTTCTTTTCGTTCTTTTCGTTCTTTTCGTTCTTTTCGTTCTTTTCGTTCTTTTCGTTCTTTTCGTTCTTTTCGTTCTTTTCGTTCTTTTCGTTCTTTTCGTTCTTTTCGTTCTTTTCGTTCTTTTCGTTCTTTTCGTTCTTTTCGTTCTTTTCGTTCTTTTCGTTCTTTTCGTTCTTTTCGTTCTTTTCGTTCTTTTCGTTCTTTTCGTTCTTTTCGTTCTTTTCGTTCTTTTCGTTCTTTTCGTTCTTTTCGTTCTTTTCATTCTTTTCGTTCTTTTCGTTCTTTTCGTTCTTTTCGTTCTTTTCGTTCTTTTCGTTCTTTTCGTTCTTTTCGTTCTTTTCGTTCTTTTCGTTCTTTTCGTTCTTTTCGTTCTTTTCGTTCTTTTCGTTCTTTTCGTTCTTTTCGTTCTTTTCGTTCTTTTCGTTCTTTTCGTTCTTTTCGTTCTTTTCGTTCTTTTCGTTCTTTTCGTTCTTTTCGTTCTTTTCGTTCTTTTCGTTCTTTTCGTTCTTTTCGTTCTTTTCGTTCTTTTCGTTCTTTTCGTTCTTTTCGTTCTTTTCGTTCTTTTCGTTCTTTTCGTTCTTTTCGTTCTTTTCGTTCTTTTCGTTCTTTTCGTTCTTTTCGTTCTTTTCGTTCTTTCGTTCTTTTCGTTATTTTCGTTCTTTTCGTTCTTTTCGTTCTTTCGCTCTATTCGTTCTTTTCGTTCTTTTCGTTCTTTTCGTTCTTTTCGTTCTTTTCGTTCTTTTCGTTCTTTCGCTCTATTCGTTCTTTTCGTTCTTATCGTTCCTTTCGATCTTTGTTTCGTCAGAAAAAATCATAAAGACTTACAACAAAATATATTCAAAAATTATGCATAAGACTAAAATGAATTGTCTCTAAACATGTGCTCCAAACTTGAAAATCCTCCTGAACTCGTTTCTTTAACAAGCACTTTCCGTTTTTATCTGATGGCTTTCGCAGCTTCCAAAACTATTCCGTTCGGTCAAAGGTCGTCCCCATGGGGGACAGAAAAACGAATTCCAGAAAACGGGGAAAAATTGCACCGATCATTCCAGAGCCACGACCACACCGTAGTGTTTCTTTGGCTCTCTCGAAGCCGAAAGCTACAGCAAAACGGTACCCTTGCATATACCTATACGTTTGAAAATGGCGTTTGCAGCAGCCATCACAGGAAGTGCAAACTGCACAGGAGACACGATTGGGGAAAGTTTACTCGGCAAAAAAAACGCAAATGGGAATTTTTCTCCCGTTTTCCATGTACACAAACTGTTGAACTGTGGTACCAATGAGAGCGTGGTTAAAATTTGATATCTCAAATAGAATAGTTTTACAATTTCTGAGCTGTTCTCATGAAAAAAAATTGATCTGGAATACATTATTTCTACGTTTTAACCCTCATCCGCATTAGATTTCATTACCCTAATCAGCACTAGGAGTGTCATTTTGACACTCCAAGCTAAAATCATCATAACTCTCTTTATATCTAACCGATAACAATGAAACTTATATCACTAGAAAGCTTGTAACGTCAGTAAAATATGTTTAGAACATTATACATAGCTAAAGCTTCTAGTTTTCTCGTTATTCAGCATGAAAGAAAAAAATCCGAAAAAACATGCCTCAGGAAAACTGCTGTAGTTCATATGTTACACGTCCAAAAAAATATTTGCTTTATGCATATGAAAGCGAAAGTTAATGTCTACATCATGGAACAAAGAAATATTTTTTAAATTTTTTTTAATGAAATGGTCACAAAAAGTTCAAAAAAGTGGTCTGAAAAACCTACTTTTCATTTGATTGCTAGTAAATATTGTTTGAGCGATGGTAGAGTGTTTTAAAAAATATGATTACAAACTTTATTGAAATTCCAACATTTTGCTGTCTTTAGATTTTCGATGCAACAAAAATTGAATTTATTGGAATTTTTCTAAGTTGGCTACTTTGCGCGATTTTTTCACTAATTGAAATTTCATCTGTTTTTGTGGTCCTCCGTCAGGTTGTACCCGGATTTGCAGTGCTTTTACTTTGTTTGGACCAATCAAAAGTATATTCATTGGAAAGCACATCTAATCTACATTCTAGTGAGGTGCAACAATTCACGCTGTAAGATTTCACAAAAATATAAAAATTATAAACGTAAAATCATTCCTGAATTTCTAGAACTACAAGCAGCGGTCCAGCAAAACGTGTTAGTTTGCTCTCCGAGTAGGTACGGTGGGTGGTTATTCGGGCAGAGAGCGAAGCCGACAGACCAAGAAATGCACGACACGCATCGTTATTTCGTCTGTCGGCTTCGCTCTCGGTCCGAATAACCACCCACCAATCAAACACGTTTTGCTGGACCGCTGCTTGTAGTTCTAGAAATTCAGGAATGATTTTACGTTTATAATTTTCATATTTTTTTTGAAATCTCACAGCATAAATTGTTGCACCTCACTAGAATGTAGATTAGATGTGCTTTCCAATGAATATACTTTTGATTGGTCCAAACAAAGAAAAAGCACTGCAAATCCGGGTACAAACTGACGGAGGACCACAATGACACTCTAATGCGGATGAGGGTTAATACAAACTTGCTTAAACGTGGCTCCAGAGAAAATATCTGTGGAGCCATGTATTTTACCTACTCTTCAATTTTAGTATTCTCTTCACATTTAGTAAACTTAGGTTATAAATGGAAAAATTGAGAACAGTCGTGCATGCTTCATAATATTGAAAAAAAATACCTATCTTCATACAAATTGTCGTTTTTTTTTCAATAAAAAAACTGCAAAGATTTGATTTTCTTCCATTTATTCTTTTTGGCAAGCGTCAGATCAGTTTAACTTGTTCGTAAATTTTCGTTGTGTTCCAAAATAAACTCAAAGAAAACTGAATGATTTAATTTCAAACTTGCATGAGAATCAGAAAAAAATACTTACCTGCTCCTGATAATAGTCTCTGGAGCCACTGCGAGTATCATCATTTCTCGTAGCTTATTTTTACAATTTCCCATCCCATCCCAAATTGATGATTTATAAGGTTTACGGTTCAAATAAGGAAAATTTTCTACTCTTGTAAACTGAAATAAATTTTAAGATTTTAGTTTGAACCTTCTTTTTAAGGATTTGTAATATTAATAATGATAAATATTTAATAAATTTCCTGCTGAATTTCACCTGATAATCAAATACACGTTCTTTTAGCAACAAAAATTGTAAATAATAATTTTATATTTCATAAATCATCCCCAGTGAATAAATTTTTTTTTTAAATTTTTTTTCCAAAAAATATTTTTTTTAATGAATCCAAATTCAAGTCTATATTTTTTATTTTACCAGGTTGATGTTTCTAAACTGACTTTGTTTGCATTCGAAAACTATATTTTTATTCAAGAATCATAGTTATGAAACTGCGATCACCATCAATTTGAATCATTAATGAAATTTTCACATAAATATTTTGACCTTGATTATAAAATTAATTTCGAGCTGAATGTGATTACGAATTTCTAATTCAAATTCCGAGAATTCTACATTTTGAGCCTAAATTCAAAACCTGAATCAGAATTCCAGATAAAAAATTTCAATGAATTTAAAACCAAGAAGCGAAATTTGAACAGAACTCTCAACCAGAAATCTCTTACTTGATTTTTAATTCATGGGTTTCAATTTTTTTTTTATTAATTATTCGTATTTAAAATTGTTAATTTGAACGAAAATTTCGAACGATGAAATTGTTTCAGATTTTTCAATTCAAGAATAATTAAATTTTCTTAGGTTTCAATTCTGCATATTAATTGAGGATAAACATTTCATGTCCCAATTCTAAAAATGGTTCGAATTTTTAACATTTTCTTTTCATATTCAGGATTCTATCCTAATGATGATCCAAACTGAAAATCAAGAATAAAAATCTGGGTATTTACTAGAATTTTTCCCGAAAGTATCCGGGTCGGGTAAATCTAGGCTATTTTATGTAAATTTTTTACATAAATGAAAACCAAAACTTTGCATAAGGGCAATATCCAGGCACATTTTTGAATTATTCCATCAAAATCAAGAAGCAAAACACTTGAAAAATTGATTTATTTTATCGAAACAAATCAGCCAGTCTAGAATCATATTTTAAGCAAGCTTTCAAAAATTTGTTTCTGTTAAATTTTTAGCATTGTTTTGGACGCAAGATACATAATTTTAAGGAATCAATTTAATTTTTTTGTAAAGTGAAGTAAAGTGAAGTGAAGTAAAGTGAAAAAATCTTCACAAAATATTGTCAATCTGGCAAGCTTAGTCTAACTTTTTGGAGTCTGTTAAACTTTTGGGAGTCTATTTTTTTTAATTCAATATTAGGAACTAAACTACAACCAACAAATGAGACATGTTTTGAAGAATTTTTGTAAAATTTGGAATTTACAATGAGATTTAGAGGTTTTGGACTAAGTTCTGAATAGAGGTTGTTGATCTTGACTTATTTCAGTTGTTCATCAAAATTTGATTAAAAATTCATAATTTAATGTTTAGCGAAAAACATTGCGCTTGGCATTTTTGGACCCTCATGGGGGAGGTTTAACCCTGGTTTAAGCCTGATTTTGTCTGGTTTTTGGGTTTATACAGAAAATTGAATGTTTCAGTAAGCAGTCCTTCGTACAGCGAGCGAAGTGGTTAGACCAAGTGGAGCGTGATCTGGCGAACGTGGGGTGCCCGAGAAATTGGAGAACTGTTGCCATGGACCGAGTGAATTATAGGAATTACGTTCGTCAAGTTATGTCGTGAGACGGTATACTATGTAAATAAATAAATAATCCTTCGTGCAGATCCTTTCAAAACTTGATAAAAATTTAGTGCTTGCTCACCTTCACTTCAACTTCACACTCTGTTGGATTCAAATCTTCTATCAACGATATAGCGTTTTCGGGCACTTTTGTTTTATAACGGTCTTAGAAGATTTTGAATTCCTGAACTCGAATCTTTTGTCATAACTTCAAAGTCAAAATTTTATGCGGTCTTCGGGAAAGTTGGTTATTGCGTATAAAACTTTAGTTTTTAAAATCACGTTTTTTTATCTACAGTTTTACCGAAAAAGTGATTTACAAGGCGTGGCAAAACTGAGGGTCCCACGGCATTTTCTTAGTTTTAGGTAGGCTTAGCGGTCCGGAAGGAATTCTCGGAGCGTGAAAGTAAATAGAAAGAAGTTCAGTATTTAACACGTTCGTCGTCAAGCTAATTTTGGTAGTTTTACTAGCCGGGCCCAAAGAAATTCTCGGAGCGAGAAAGAAAAGAGGGAGATTCAAAGATTTGCAACGTGTGGTTAAACTGAGAGGCTAACTTGAGTAAGAGAGCGTCACACGTTTTTTGATGTGACGGGGCCTCCCAGGAAATACACCCGTCACCCGAATATGAGTCCCATGGCGACGAATGTGTCAAATGTTTCCTCTCCAAAGCGTCTTAGCTTTAATTATCCATGACAATTTAATTTTCCATCAACTTTAAAATTATTGATGTTCAAGCGTTATGATTATCTGTGAAGTTTTTCGAAGCCGTAGAAGTTGAAAAGTGTTGCACGACGAATTTTGCCTTCTGAATCTTAAATTCTTAAGCCTCTAAACTTATGAAGCTATAATCCAATTAGCATAGTTTTGTAGAGCAGATTAAAATCAACCGAATGTATGTTTTCGTTTTGCATAAAAATGAACCGCTTATAATGAACACAACAAAATTTGAAAACAAAACGACCTTATTCCCGATGGGTACAATCCATCAAGCTTCCAATATTGTCTAATATTATTCCTCTCATACCGTATCACATCACTATATTTCGCCTCACCTCCATACTCAACAAAACCTTTAATACGACAAATTTTATTCGATTTCCAACGGAGTAAAAACTTTCAAAAAGTATCGTAGCAGCAGTCCAAGAATATGTGATTTCTGAACCATCAATCGTACTACCAGAATCGAAATTATTGAAAAACAATCGCACGCAGTAGCCTTAACAAATAGCGCTTTTCTAAAGGGAATACGGTCAACATTTGGTCAAGGGAAAACGCTTGTAAATCGGTAAAATGGTTTATTTGAAAAATCAAATTAAATTTCTTTTTCAAGTTTAATTAGTATAAAATTCAGGAAAAATATTCAGTTAGGCTTCCGCTTTTCCAAATCCGAATTGCCGGGCCTTACGCTTAACCCCTGCCATCAGATTTTGTACATCCGCCTTGTCCACCTTCTTCGCCGAAGAAAGCCAGTTTGCCTTGAACTGCTGCTCGTCCTTAGCAGTTTTTTTGGTCTTCTTTAGGTTCCGCTTGACAATAGCCCAGTATTTCTCAATTGGGCCGAGCTCTGGCGTGTTGGCGGCGTACCACTCCATGGCCTTTTTACCGTAATGGCAAGATGCCAAATCCGGCCAAAACAGTACGGAACAACCGTGTTTTTTTAGGAAAGGCTGCAGACGTTTATTCAAACACTCTTTCACGTAAATTTCTAGGTTGACAGTCCCGGAAGCTATGAAAATGCTGCTTTTCAAGCCACAGGTACAGATGGCTTGCTAAACAGGTATTTCTTCGCGAACTTTGACAGTTTCATGTGCTTGAAAATATCTGCTACCTTTCCCCTTCCTTTTGCCGTATAAAACTCCTGTCCCGGAAGCTGCTTGTAGTCGGCTTTGACGTAGGTTTCGTCGTCCATTACCACGCAGTCAACTTCGTCAGCATCGTCGTGTACAGCCTCCGGGATCGCGTTTTGGCCGTCGTATTTTGTTTATCATCACAATTTCTAGTCACTACCTTCCTGTAAGTCGATAGTCCGTCTCGTTTTTTGGCTCGATGCATGGTTGTAGACGATACACCCAGCTTATTTGCGGCATCTTGGAGAGAGAGGTTAGTGTTCCGCTTGAAACTACCGGCAACTCTTTTGCTCGTCTCAGCGGCTTCCGGTTTTCGATTTCCCCCCGATCCAGACTTCTTGGCTGTCGACAAACGTTCCCCAAACACTTTAATTACATTTGTAACGGTTGATTTGGCAGCTTTTAGCGATTTTGCCAGCTTTGCGTGCGAGTAGCTCGGATTTTCGCGATGCGCGAGCAAAATTTTGATACGCTGGTCTTCTTCCTTGGACGGCATTTTGACAACTGAAGAGTGAATTCCAAAATCATAATAGGAACAACATTCTACACACATACACCTTCAAAATGAGGGGTGTTGTAACGATGTCACATATACTTTCCGTGTACTAATAGTACCTCATGCAATTCTCTTAACGTTCCCGGTCTCTTAAAATTACCAAGCTAAGAGATGTCAGGTCGAACTTGGCAGTAGGAATGCGTTTAAGTTTGGGGTCGTCATTAAATGACGAAACCAAAGAAAAAGAAAGTAAAACGGATCCAACGATGATCCTAGCGTCGGGTCAGAATAATGGGTGAAGGAGCCCCAGTCAAGAATGTCTCGTCCATTTCAAGCTTGACCACGAAGCGAGTGACAAGGTAGTGCTACAGTTATTTTTTAAAACCGTGCTTTGGAAATGCTCAACCTCTCGTGAGTTAAAAGATCAGGGAAATAGTACTCAATAAACTAAATAGCTTATTTTTATTTAGGCTATTTAACGACAGCTAGGTCAATCTTGTTATGAAATAAACAAGATAGTGAAAGGCAAAACAGGTAAATAAATAACCTCATGCAAAAGATTCAACCAATATTGGGTGGGTTCTAATTACGTTCTGTTTGGTTAAACCGAAAAATGGAAGGTTTCCCTTCGAAAAGGGAATTCCTCTCGGGTGGCAAAAACGAAACTGCAACACCCCTAGTTTCGGAACACCAACGGCTGTTTCCTGGCCGTGCAACATAAACCACCGCGAGCCGCCGAAGAAAGTCGACGATAAGTCACGTGTCGTCGCGGCTAAACCCTCCGTGTCCAGGTGATGTGTCCAGGAAGTGGTGAATAGCATACTCACCTACTTACCCACTTCAATCGTCAAGCCGGGACAACCACCACGATTAAGGCAAGTGGAGCGGGTTCAAGAAAGTTTGCCTACCTGTGAACGGTGCCCTGCGTCGTTTCCCAGCGTCGGTGCCAAGCATAGGTGCCGAGCATAGGTGCCCAGCGTCGGTACCAGCATCCCGACAATAGCTCGTGTAGAACCACCGAAAGAAACGGATAAGCATGCGCATGCCAACGAAAGGTTAGATAGCTGTAAGCAAAACTGTAACTACTAACAACTTCCCCCACGAAATCTGATTAAAGGCCAACAAAATTGTACCATGTAAAAATCCTCGTCTAGTGGTTATTTTGAGTGCCGTGACTTTCTTGCAGTTTTGATTTCGAAATCGTATTTAGCATAGGCTCTGGCAAGGAAAACCTGCAAAGGACACCTTGCCACCCTGGTTGTTGTTGTATTTTGCTTTTTTTGGATTGACGTTGATTCGGGTTGCTTCAGTTTTCGACTCGAACACATTCTTTAAGTCAAGGCTCGCCCTGAGGTCAAGAGACTTTTCATTTACCGTGGTTGAATTAAAAGGAATCTTTCGATTGCTTTGATTCAGTTGAATCATTCAACCAAGTAGGCTCATACCACAACAGAGTTAATATCAACTTGACGTATTTCTTTCGACTTTGCATTTAAAAAAACCTGAACACTGTTTTGGGGGGCACCGTGGTGTCGCAATTTGTTCCTGTAGAAAAACCCGTACCCAGCTAAGAAGCTGGGTACGGGTTTTTCTACAGGAACAAATTGCGACACCACGGTGCCCCCCAAGCTAAGAAGCTGGGTACGGGTTTTTCTACAGGAACAAATTGCGACACCACGGTGCCCCCCAAAACAGTGTTCAGGTTTTTTTAAATGCAAAGTCGAAAGAAATACGTCAAGTTGATATTAACTCTGTTGTGGTATGAGCCTACTTGGTTGAATGATTCAACTGAATCAAAGCAATCGAAAGATTCCTTTTAATTCAACCACGGTAAATGAAAAGTTCATATACCAGTATTTCGATAGCAACTTACCACCTTCTTCAGTGAACGTTTTCGATTGATGAATGTGTATCGTATCCCTCCCTTATATTGTCCGGGTTAGGTAAGCTACTACTAGGTAGTAAAAACCTCCGAATGCTCGGCAGTTGTGCCGTTGTCTGTTTTTTGGGTCTACCTACCCTATTCTGGGTGTTTTCTGGTAGTGCTAAATTATTTTCTACCCGTTTTTGGGCATTGTCAGGTAAATTATTGTATTTCTTTTTACCTAAGAATTTGAACAACCAAGTGTGCCCTGGTCCGGTGTCTCCGTTTAAGAGATGAACTGATTTTTCATTGAAGATTTCAAAGCTTTCAGCAACATCCAATTTACGCGAATTACTATTCCGGCTGATCCGGTCTTTGAATAGTAATTCGCGTAAATTGCGTAAATCAATCGAAAACGTTCACTGAAGAAGGTAGTAAGTTGCTATCGAAATACTGATATATGAACTTTTCATTTACCGTGGTTGAATTAAAAGGAATCTTTCGATTGCTTTGATTCAGTTGATATTCAACAAATTTTGACCGTATCACAATCCGTATCAAACAATCAATAGTAGCAGCCAACGTAGCAGTAGCAGCAATCAGTTTTTTCCCAGCGGAAGGCCAAATCAAAACAAACAATCAGTAGCAACAGCCTAAAAAATCTGCACTTCCTGAGCCAATCAGTCTTGTCTACCGGAATGGAAGGCCGATTAAAAAACAAACAATCATAGCAGCAGCCATAACAATGCGCTTGCTCGTCTCTCCGTCTTATTAACCGGAGCCGAAACCATTTTCAAACAACTTGAGCAGCAGCCTTGCAAATCTATGATCATCTTACCAACTACGCCATTTTCGTTACTTTACGATTCTAAAACGGGCCATACACCCATAGAAGAGGTTGCAGAAATCCAATGCCTATTTAGCACATCTCTGTGCCGATAATGCGCTGAAATGTGCACTGTGCCGAAGATGATATGTTTGAAAAACCGAAACTGGCATAAGGACTCGGCTCCCAACTAAAATGATGCATGACCACTACATTCAAGCAAAACAAGAAAAACATTTTATGGGATTTCGTTCCTATTGGATAATTCATCTCAGAAACAAGAAAATAAAAATATAAACCACAGCGCCCGTAGGGAGAATCGAACTCAAATCACTAACCAAATGGTCTTGCCAGACCGACATCTTAACCAGTGTACTATTTGAACTTCATGCAGGAAGAGGGATATTTGTCATAGGCATTCATAGACACTGTCCGAATAAACAAACAGTTTGACAGCACCTAGTGGTGCACCTGTGCAACACTAGTACAATACTCGGCATAAATAAATACGTTATTAGCACTGACCATACTGACTGGACACTCGATTTCGTTTTCTGGATAATTTTTCCAACAGTACGCAATATCGATTCCAGAGTGCGCATCGATCGATTTGAAGAAATGCTATCCCAGTTAGGAAATGCCACCTAACTTAAAAAAAAACAGGCAATTTCTACAATAAAATCGGGCTAAACAGATACATTTTTCCTACAGGGCTTTTTTGTCAAATTTTTCAGGTTCGCCACCTGCCGTCGGTATTGCGAACTTACAAAATCTGACAAAATAAATTAGACAAAAAATGATTGATTTTTTTTTCTAAGTGTCATGTCAGTGTGATCAGTGGAATTAGCTTCTCTTCCAGTGTTGCCACATATTTGTTTATTTATTTTCATGACTTTTATTTTTTAATTTGAACATTCTTTTACTTTAATCAACCTAGATAAATTTCGCCAAATTATTTTTTCAACATCATCAACACGCCTCAACCATCTTGCTCGCAAATCAGAAAATCACATCGCTAGTGGTGCCAGAGATTACCAAATGGAGATAACGGTGTTTCCGAGGTGAACTAATGGCGGTTTCAAGATAAATCTCGTCGAAAATAACTGATGTGCTTCCGCAAATGGTTGGAAAAGGCATTCGGGTGCAGCAGCATCCTTACCCGGGACCCAACCATTTGTTTTTTGTCGGAGGTTTAAACAAATTTTCGGCATTGCGACTTTGGTGTACCAGTTTACCTATCATGTTGTGTTGTGGATCTGAGCAGAGGAGAAAACTCGCGGTGACACTAGTGGGTTGAAACTAATTAGATCGGTTGCTGGAACTGGCAGCCCAAGATCAGAGATCAACATGGTGCAATCTGGGGAATGATGTTGCTCCGAGCTGGAATCTTGGCATTTTCAATGTTGGATTCGTAATTGAAAGTATGCATTTGATTACGAATTTTCACTATTCAAGCTTCTTGAGAAGATATATCAAGAATCCTGAGTCCTGAATTTGCATAATTGGACTTTTCAACTACAAAATTGTATTAAAAAGTGAAACCATAAATGAAAAATAAATGTTTTAAAAATAGATAAGCCAGTTACTTAAACGCCTTTTAAACTTAACTTGCATCACTTGGAGTCAGTGCCAAACAAAATGCTTGTTAATTGATATACTGGCTTAAAAGCTCAGCTATGAATCCCAACTTGTGTGAACACTTTCAAATCACAACGCAACATTGGAGCGTTAGCATAATCCGCTGTCATCCTCAGCGAACGCTCGAAATCTTCCACCTACAAAGTTAATGTGACACAATGGTTTCTGTAAAAGTAATCAAAATGTTGTCATGAAGGTAGGTGTTTGGCAGTTTCGTAGCATTAACGCTACGCCCTTCCGAGGCGAAGTGTGACAAAAAAAATGGCTCCATATTCCGGCACTCCGACAAGAGCAAGACCAAGAGAAATAAAGCCACAAAAGCTGCACCTTCCAGTTCTCTGGGCAGAGAGATACCTGTATATACATGCAAAGTCTCAGGTGCGGAAATGGGAAGCGATGAAATTTTCACTTTGGCTTTTAGTTTGGCAGCCTCTGGTCGCTTAATCCACTACATTAAATTTTCCTCGACTAAGTTGATAAGGTAATTCAATTGTGGCGTAACGATGTGAGTGTGTGTGTGAAGGTAGGTGAGCATCATTGGTTAAGTATTTGTTTTGTAGTTATCGGAAGGCTCCATTAGTGGATGCGTCGAGCTTAATTGGATATGTTGATGAAACACTATGTACCTACTTATTTAGTAAATTTATAAAATAGAAAACCAACTTTACGTTTAAAATCTGTAATTCCATCAAACAGACACTTTATTGTCAATCAATCTATAAGATAAAAGAAATACGTGATGAAAGGATAAATCAGAAATTTTGGAATTCAGCTTTTAAAGACAGCACAAAATTTAAAAAAAAAACTAAAACTATTCAAATAATGGAGAATTGCCAACAGTTGGTTTACAATAACTAAACAGAAGATTTCTCAAACCATCACAACTACTTTTTTATAAAAGAATTATATTTTCGGAAATATTATTTACTTAAAACGCGTTGAAATGAATCTTTTATCGTAATTTGACATTTATGAGGATAGAATAGATTAAAATTAATTTAAAAACATGTAGAAAAATTATTCAACATCTCCTAGAGGAATTAGAACCCACATCTACGACAGGAGTCAATCTGCCATGTCATCTGCGAAAAAACAGTAGGGGAGAGTGGGGATACTTGATCCCCTTTTCTTATTTTCACCATATCTTTTTGAAAAAATTTAGCAACTCGCCGTCTTTGACATTTTCTGACAGCTTGTAACTTCAAGTTTCTATGCTCCACAAATTAAAACGATACTTGAAGCCGTTGATGAACTAGAAGCATTTTCGTGGGAGTAAAAAAAATGCGATTTTTCTGAAGTTAGGGGAGACTTGATCCCCTATTGAAGGAGACTTGATCTTTTATTCAGGAAGCCTAATCCTTGTATAAAAATCAAACAAAACCCCAAGATAGAATGTTAATTGACTATTTTGGTCATGTTTGTTCTCATTTCACAATTTATAGCAGACATAAGAAGAAAATTCTATAACTTTGTCTCAACGCTAATAACATTGCATACTTAAAGGCGCTATTTGTTATAATTAAGTGAAAATTAATTATTTTTGCTCTTTTCTTCAGACAATTGTTTGATAAATATTAGTGTTTGGATAAATATAAGTAATTTCGTAATCAGCAATCATAACGATCAATTCAGAAGAAGAATATGCCGTTTGGAAGGGGGGATCAATTGTACCCAACTCTAGGGGATCAATTGTACCCATAATCAACATTTTAGAAAACTTTTTCTGAAAAAAGTTGAGAGTTTTCCATTACTTTGAAAATATGGCATTATGAAGTTCATTTTACGCTCGAACGATTGATACATTGGAACAAATATTTTTTTCATAATTTTCCCATGTGAGGAAGATTTTAAAGTGATGAAAAAAGATCTTCAAGTTACATTTTGTGAAATTTTTCAAACAAAGTTCAATTACTCAAACAATTATTTTGTAAAAAATGTTTAAACTACAAGCATTGTTATTTTGCTCGTTTCGGCACATTTTTCTAGAACATTTGATCTTTGTAAGACATTCCAGTTTCGAGATATAGCTAAGGAATCAAGTATCCCCAGGGATCAAGTATCCTCATTCTCCCCTATCGTTACTCAGTGCTACGTAAAATACTTTGAACACGTGTAAATTTGATTTATTGTCACGAAAATATATTTGCAGATGTGTAACAATCTTTTCTTGAACAATGCATTCAGTGAAACAGGTTTACGGTTCAAATATGGTTGATTTTCTAATTTTGTAAACTCAATTAAAATTTAAGATTTTAGTTAGAACCTTTGAATTTGAAGCATCTTCAACATATATAAATACTGTAAAACGGGGAAACTTTGACCAACAATAAATTTTTGCACATTATCATCAATAACTCAGTCTATAGTTTGAAGTTTTTAAAAATGTAATCTAAAAATCCTAAAACATCTATTTTTCCAAGGCTCGCAAACAAACAGCTCTCTTAATGACACCAAAAGCATTTAGATGCAAACGGGTTGTCAAAAGTGAAAAAACTACTTTTTTTCTTTGTATGTGTATAGTTATAGTGCTGTTTTTATAGCCATTTAATGATTTTTTTTTTAATTAAGAAATAGGGACATTGTCCAAAAGTAAGCCCGTATTGGACAAATGGAAAGGAACCCTTTTAAATGATTAACTTTGAAGAAAACATGAGAATAGAAATAGTGGAAGGGCCTACAGGAATGTGTGAAGGTAAAATTTCATTTGTATTTTGTAGCTCAAACTATTTAGCAACTAATTTTATGTTTGCCCCTAAGTGTATGTACCATAATAGTTCTTTCCTCGGTTATAAATGTTTTTAAAATAAAACGTTCAAACGCTAAGTAAAATTCATAAACAAGCATTTGTAAATATCATGAAGGTGTTTTGTATCCTTTATGATGAAGAAAACTCGTTAAAACCGTCAAAAATAGAGACTGACCAATGTCACCCCAAAGCATCAGATTCATATCAGAGATGAAATCGATTTTTAAATCAAATTTAAAGTAGTCTAATAAATTTTTGCAACCATGTTTTACGTTCATAGGAATCCAGTACTTGTTTTAAAAATATGAAACATGCCACATTCCCCTTAGCAGAAAAAATAATAATAAAATATAGAAAAAAGTGATCAATATTACGGTAATTATTTATTAAATAAAATTTTAAGCTGAACCGCAATCTTCTTTAATTTGAATCCTCAATTGAATTTCAAAATTGATATTTAAATACTGATTAAAAAACTTAAATTTGAGCTTAATCCGCAAACAAACCTTGGATTTTAGTTTAGCTTAGTTTAGTTTAGTTTAGTTTCAATTTTGCATTTTGAACCCAAATTCAAAACCTGAATCTTAATTCCAGAAATTTGAAACCAAAAAGCGAAATTTGTATTCGAATCCTAAACCAGAAATCTTTTACTTGATTTTGAATTTATGGTTTTCAATATGAATATTTTTTGTTCAATTATTCAACTTTTAAATTCAAATAAAATTGTGCATGATGAAATTGTTTCACATTTTTCAATTATGTACTCATGAACCATTCTTATGTTTCAACACGGAATATAAATTTAGGATGAAAATTTCAGATCCAAATCTTCAAAATGGTTTGAATTTTAAATATTTTCTTTTCATATTTCGAAATTGTGAGTTTCCAATATGAAAAATTGATCACACTTTAGATTGAAGTGCAACACCAAGGTTCGAAGCAGGAACCTATACCAATTATGATCCAAACTGAAAATCAAGAACAATAAACTGGATACTTACCTCTAGATATTTTTCCGCAAGTATCCTGGCTGGGCAAATTCATGAAATTTTATCCTAAACATTGCGAAATAAGGGCATATTGTTTCATAATTTTTCCAAAAATCTGGCGAATATGCTGGAAAATTTCGGAATTATTTCTTAAAAATCAAAAAGAAAATAACATGGAAAACTGTTTTTTTTTTTTTTCGAAACACATCAGCCGATTCCGAATCATCAGAGGAATCAGGCTTTCAAAAAATCGTTTTTGTGTATTTTGACAAAATTGGTTTGAAAAAATGATTTGGTCGCCAGATACAAAGATCTAAGGACTCAATTGAAATTTTCCTTCGATTTTGCAAATAGAGTGAGAAAATCTGGTAAAATCTGGACAATATGTCTAACTTTATTGAGTTTAGATATTTGGGACTCAATTACTATCAACAAGTGAGAATTTCTTTTTGAATAACTGTTGTAGAATTGTGGTCCTGGAAGGAAATTTGAGGTTTTGGAGTCGAGATTGTTTCACTATTGTTACTCTTGAAAAATGTTAGCAGGTCATCCATATTTCATTAGAAATTCAAATACAACCATGCAATTAAGTACAGTGGTACCTCGACATACGATTTTTATTCGTTCCGCAACCTTGCTCGTAGAAATTACTCGTATCTCGAAGATCCAGACAAAAAAGGGAAGTTTGACACCGAACCGAACCGAACTCTTATCTCGAATTTCGCTCGTAGCTAAAAGCAAAAAATCACTTGCTTGTCGGCTCGTATCTCGAAAAATTCGTATGTTGGGACACTCGTATGTCGAGGTACCACTGTATAGTATTTTGAAATTTTCAAATAAATTTAACACATTTTTTGAGTCAGACTATTTTAATTTTCTAAATGTTTACAAAAAGTTTGAATGTTTATCAATTCAAAATTTTTGTTCTCTAAAATTATAATCTTCTTTGAAGTTTAAGTTGAAAAAATACAGTTTCAACGGCGAAAAAATATTAGGAGCTTGAAATTCAAATTAAATAACATGCACTTGAAAGTTTAGAAACGTTTCACGTTTCGTGATTTGTATTATTTCAAGTGATCTTTTTTTAATCGATCATGATTTTCAAATTTATCTATGAAAAGTAGCAAAAATATATCCAAGTAACAACTTTAAAGCTTAATAACAATACTTTTGAAGAGCTCTTGCAATGTTAGAACAAAAGATGTTACAGACCCCGTTCGATTTTGGCAACATCCAAAAAAGACGGTTTTTTTGTCACTTTTTTATTTTTTATTCTCAATTCAAATCAATCAAAATTAATGCAAAACATGATATTAGCATGATTTTTTTCAATTCGGCTTATTTATAAAAGTTTTAAACTGTAAAAATACGATTTTTTCCATGTTTTACTGCTTAAAACTAATATATGATGAGAATTTTTCGACTGTACGTTGTTTATTTTAATAATAGCCAAGCAGTCTTTATAATCCGAACATGGAAATTTATTATTTGTCCAACGTTTCGGTGCTTGTTGGCACCATCTTCAGGGAAAAATAACGTATCTGTCCTTTGTTAATTTACTTAAGATAAGTCTATTGTCACATTGCTGGTCGATCGGTAGTTGGCACATGGGAACGAGATTTTGGTCGTTTGTCTACCGATCGACCAGCAATGTGACAATAGACTTATCTTAAGTAAATTAACAAAGGACAGATACGTTATTTTTCCCTGAAGATGGTGCCAACAAGCACCGAAACGTTGGACAAATAATAAATTTCCATGTTCGGATTATAAAGACTGCTTGGCTATTATTAAAATAAAAAAACTAATATAATTGAGCCAAATTGAAAAATTTTATGCTAATATTTGGTTTTACATTAATTTTGACTAATTTGAAATAAAAATTTAAAATAAAAAAGTGACAAAAAAACCGTTCGATTTTGGCAACATAAAATTTACGGGCGTGTTGCCAAAAACGAACGGGGTCTGTATTCCTTTTTTTCATTTCTATCAGTTTCTTTTTGATCATTTGAGAACTCACCCATTTCCCAACCTGAACTTTGTCACAATAAGCTTTCAATGATGAATTTAGCATTTTGTATTATAAAAATTTAAAGTTATTATTTTGTAATTAAATATCAACTTTTATAGGAAAAACTTTAATATAAAATATGATTTTATCTCTGGCTTTCATCGCTGGCACTCTCGAATTTTTTTTTTAACCAAATTCGATCATCAGTTTTGTGTTTTGTGATTTTTTTCCTCGAAAATTCACATTTAAAAACATGGTTTAGAATTTTTTCAATTCAAGCTAAGTATAACAGTGAAATTTTTCAAAAAACCCTTCAATTAAAATTAAAGAAAAGAAATGTAAACTATGTTGAATAAAAAATTACAAGCATGATCATTTTACTAAACCAGCATTAATCATGGTCAGTTGTTGCTGATCTGATCTAAAGTTCATTTTTAGATTCGGATTTCATTTCTTTTGAAATCTGATTTTATATTTTTGTATTCTATTAATTCCTGTGCACTAATTCTTATGTCCGAAGTTTTAAATTCAACCAAATTAATAGTTCAGAAAATGCAACATAATTTTGAATATTTTATTTTTTCATGACTTACCGGATTTCTTGTGCATTTTTGGTATTGTTATTAATTCTAGCTGAATTTGAATTTTCAACCCCCAAATCCCCATGGACCGGTTCTTTGCATGAGCCTTATGTACTAAGTTAGATTATTCAGGTTAAAGTAGTTTAACATTAAAAATTATTTATTTTATATCAATATTTTCGAAAAAAAAGTCCTAGGAGTTGCCAGTTTTTTTTTGTTTTTTTTTAAGCATCAAGAAAATATGGGGCCTTGTAATACACGTAGCTCAGTTGGTAAGTCAGTTGCCTCCTGAGCTGATGTCCGTAAGTTCCCGAAAGTAAGCATTGGACACAGTGGTATGAGATCAGTTTTTCAATGACTGTGCGCCAACTGCATCGTTGAAAAAAGTCGCAAATGAAACAAAGATGTTGAAACGACTATAATCAGAACAAATTAAAAAGGGATTTTGAAACTTCATTAAAAAAAACTTTTTAATTCACTTAAAGAAGCAAGATAATTCTTTTTAACCACATTCATAACGTTCAAATGTTTAAAATGTATCCAATTTTCAAAAACAAAAATAAAAAAATTAGGTTTACAATTCAAATAAGGTTTACTTCCTATTGTAAACTCGATTAAAATATAAAATTTTGGTTTGAACCTATTATTTTAAAGAATCTGCATATAAATAATGTTTAATCAAATTTCCAGTTGAATTTCCACCTGATGATGAAATACAAAATTTTTATAAACAAAAATTATCCTTTGTAATTTTTCATTTCATAATTAAAATCCTGGGATCAAATTTTCTAGATTTTTCCAAAATCAAATTCATTGAAAAAATCGAGATCTTATTTTTTATTTGTGATTTCAACCAGGTTTGTTTTCCTAAACTGACTTTAATTGAATTTAAAATTTTAATTTTGAATCAAGAATCAAAGTTATGAAAAAACTATGTTGAAGACATCATCAAGACCGCATGAAAATCATAAAAGTTACGAGCATTTTAAAAATAATACAAGTAATTTTGAGTTTTCATTTAATATCTTTTTTAAACATATACGGTTTACAAACTTGGTAAATATGTGAAAGTTGTGCAAGTTGTTGAAACTCACAATTTTGTGTTTTTTTTATAGAAAAATTCCGGTGGATTCTATAAACGAAACAAGTGCGGCGCTAGAAACTTTTCCTTATTTTTTTCTAATTTTTGGACCAAATTTTTAAGAACATGGTCAGTTATTAAGTTTTATGAGTATCTGACAACTTGTCGACGGTTCCAGGGAAAATAACATTTGAGGTCTAAGGAAGCCAAATGGACAAAATTTGTTATTAATAACAAACGTTTCATGTCTTCATTTAAATCAATGAAATTTTCATATTTTTTTCTTCGTTTGATTGCGTTAAAACTAAAACGTTTCAGAAAACAAATGAAGAAATAGCATCTAGGGAATTTTGAAGCATATTTTTCCAGAGGAAACTTTAATGCTTTTATACCCTTGAAACGACCTTATTTACTTGATGACTAATGACCCAAACAGAAGTTCAGAGCATCAAACTGTAAATCCATGTTTAAACAGTATTTTTTCAAGCTTATGGGAAAATAACACATCCGCATGCGGTTTCCATGTAAAATATTATCGTGTGCGTCAATTTTTGGATTTTTATTTTAATGCATGCATATCATTCAACAAAAATATCTACAAATAAATATAGTCTTCTTTTGTATGCAACAACTTCTTTCAATTTAGAAAATTTGTTGTCTAAAGAACATATCCGAGATGTGAATTACAAATTATAAAGTTGTTTTCTTAACTTTTACAGCCGTTTTCTGCTAACCATTTGGATGTTTCAAACTACATTATGTAAGTGCACGCAAGAAATATGTTTTTTTTTTTTCATTCTACTCTATGGAGCCACCGTCAAGTTGAAATTGGAAATTTCATCAATCCAGTATTTTAAAAATCACAATAATTATGGATATGTTTACAAATAGATAATTGTAATAAAAATGCCATCAATATTTAACCCTCTGGAGCCACCATTATCTGTTAACAAAATGAATGTGAGTTAAAAATGCAATTAAAATAGAATTTCATTCATTCCGATGTATCGTTAAATGGCAAGATGAAATACATTTTTCTTTTAGTACCAAAAGTCTGTTTCACATAGAATCTGGTCGCATCTTTTCATTTACTGTAGCGCCCTTAGTTGTCACATCGCGAATCTATTGACAGTGTTTTGATCCGGATGATTTGTTTACTTAGTGAAGAAAATTTCATCAAGATTGAAGCAGTCAGACAAAAGTTATCGACGATGGAGCACGAAAGGCGAGAGAAAATTCTGCACACTCACGTAGAGAAACCGTCGTGGTAAGGGGTAAATATTGCGAAATTCCTGAAATAACCAAAATTGTCTGTAAATTCGGTGCTGCAACGTTACCGGGAGACCCTTACGGTGGATCGAGCAAAACAAACCAGGCGTAAAAGTGGAACATATGACCGGAAGCTGCGAGCAAAGGTAATTCGATCAGTTCACAATAATCCTGGAATCTCCTTGCGTGATTTGGCGAAAAAGTTCAAGACGAACCACAGTACAGCTCGACGAATTTGTTTGCGAGAAGGCTTGCGGTTGTATCATGTAAGCAAACACCCCAACAGGACGCTGAAACAAAACCTGGTTGCCAAAACCAGGGCAAGGAAGTTGTACGAGAAAGTGTTGACCAAGTACAACGGATGCATTTTGATGGACGACGAAACTTACGTCAAAATGGATTTTGGACAAATACCCGGTAACAAATTTTACCTTGCGAAGTGTAAAGGGAATGTTGCAGATAGATTCGAGTTTGTTTTCGCAGATAAATTTGCTCGTAAGTTGATGATTTGGCAAGGGATCTGTAGTTATGAGAAGAAGACTAAGATTTTCATCACTAAGGACACAATGAATGAAAATGTGTACAAAGAAGAATGTCTCCAGAAGAGGGTTTTGCCATTCATTCGGTTCCACAAAGGCAAAGGTCCGGTGAAGTTCTGGCCGGACCTGGCAAGCTGCCAATACAGCCGGGATGTCGTTAAGTGGTATAAGGAGAAGAAGATCGATTTTGTTGAAAAAAGTATCAATCCACCAAACAGTCCGGATTTTCGTCCCATCGAGAAATATTCGGCAATAGTTAAGGGCAAACTGAAGAAATGTGGCAGAACCATGAAAAAACCCGCTCAAATGGAAAAGTGGTGGAACAAGATGGCGAATGAGGGTTCCAGCAGTACTGTGCAGTAAATGATGAGTGGTATCACAAAAAAAGTTCGAAAATTCATCCGATAAGCTGACGAATGATTTTTAAGAATTTTTTTACTTAAAGTGCAATAAAAACCCTACAAAATGACATTTTTACTTTTGTTGTACGTTATTTCTTTGCGGAGAAATGATCTATTTTATCCGACCAGATTCTATGTGAAACAGACTTAACATAAAATTTTATGAACACTAAATTAAGTACGGGAGTGTGGAACATTTTAGGCCACGTTTCTATTTGGTCCATAACTTCCTAATAGAAAAAATGATAAAATGGAATTGGCCAATGGTATGATATTTTAAGTGTTTTCAAGTATCATTTGGAAATAATAAAAATTTTTCTATTTACTCCCCAAGCTTTGAAAGTTAAAAAAAAATAATAACATATTTTGGAATTTAAAAAATTGTTGAGAATTGTAAGCCACCATATCTAAACAGGCCAATTAACACATTAAGCCGAAAAACATCAAAATTCAGTATGTTATTTCTCAGAAACCACTGGATTAAATTTTACAATTTTAGTATCTTTAAGTTACTGAAAGTATTGCGATTAGTTTTAAAGAATAATGTTTCATTATGAGATTCATAGCTCTTAAGTTATAGTTCTAAGTGTAAAACAGTAATAGCGGCAATAGAAAAAAACGAGATTTCTTATATTTTGACAGCAATGTGTTAGTAAGCAAAGTTTGTGAGTTCTTCCAAACAGTTATTTCACAACCCATTAAGTTATATCCAAGCTAGTCCAGGTGAAAAAATTAAAAATAGTGTTATGTACGATAACATCATTTAAAAAATCAAAAAAAAATAGAGGCAAGGTTTGTTATACAGGATTTATGTACGTCACAATCACACTCAAAAGATATAATAGAATAATTTTATCAATTCTTCATTTGCCATAAAAGAACTTCAAAGAGAGGAAAAATGTATTTTAAGTCATGAAAGTGAATGAAAACACCAATGGCCTATGATACCCCAAAAGTGACGTGTACAGTGTGTTTCAAATTGATCTCTATGGAGCCACTAAATTAAAATTACATAACTCCAACCAGTGATTCAAAAAAAAGTTTTTTTTTATAATTATGATTATATCGATTAAGGTGTTCTTCCTAGAACTATGATAGAATTTCATTCATTAAGATGCATCGGTTGAGTAACAAATTGGAAAAAAACCTACTTTAGGTACCGACATCGACTATATCAAACCTGAACCACACTGAATAACTTACTTTGGTGTTCTTTATTTTTTAGAAAGTGACATTAACAACAACTAGTTGTTGAAGAATGTTGAGCAAAATTTAGATCAAGGATGCAAATTCACATTCAGTGTGTTTCAAATTGATCTCTATGGAGCCACTAAATTAAAATTTAATCCAACCAGTGATTCAAAAAACGGTTTTTAATCACTGTGAATATGTTAAAATATCAATTAAGGTGTTTAAAATTGATTTTCGATATTTTACTCTCTGGAGCCACCATCAGAAATGATAACGTCTAAAATTTTTAAAATAACAACAGAGTTTCATTCATTGCAATGCCTCAGTTGAGTAACAAATTGAAATACTATCTATAGGTACCTGCATCGACTATATTTAATACGAACCACACTGAATAACGTACAAAATTTATCATCTAGATGAGAAAACAAAACTCAGAATTCAGAGCTGATATGAAATTTTTATTTTTATTCCTTAAATCACTTGCTTACCAATTATTTGGTCCTTATCAAAAGAAACTTCAACGTGAAAATAATAGTTCTCGATTGGAAATTGAAATTCCAAAAATTCTACCATTCCAGAGGCAAACAACAAACATTTGGTTCACCACTGAAATCCCTCCTAACACGCTCGGATTGCATGGCAATTTTCCCTCAGTCAATTTTACGGGTGCATCAATCACACCCAAAACGGATTGGTATGTTAAAAGTTGTCAGAGAGAGCAGCAGCAGCAGCCAAAAAAACCCAAAACAGATAAAAACTTTACACAAAACATACGCACTGCCTGACATGGCAAACCGATAAATCGAAAAATGTTTTATTCATCGAGGAATCGAGTTTTATAGGAATTTTATGCGGCGGCGTCTCTGCCGATGATGGGACACCATTTTGCGATTGAAATCTGATTCTGAAAATACATATTTTACACACAGTTATACATGCATCCATACACAACACACAAACATATCCTGCAGAACACAACAAGCACATGTCACCGGATAAGTTTGGCTCAATAAATCTGTTTCGATTCTGTGTAGGTACCGGGAAGTATTTGTGTTCCCATGCAAAACAGTTCTGTTCCAGGTAGGAATATCTGCTGGATTCGACGGCTTGTTGAAATTCATATGAACGAGCGATGGGACTTACTTATTCGGGGAGCCAGCAGCTTTTTCAGTGTAGATTACCGGAGCAGATTGTTGAGGGCTTATTACATGCCGGTTGATTGGGTCGTCAGTATTCATGAGCCGATAAATAATGTGATAATTTGACGGATCTATTGTACTTTTCGATTGAACTGTCCTAGAAACGGTCTTACCAGAAAAACGTATCATTTTAATGTTTGTAAAATGTTCGTTAATTGTTTTTAAGATAAGATTGCTAGATATCAGTCGTGATTCCAACGGTTTTTTGACGTAGAATTACGTCTTACGGCAACACTATAGGGGGGCAAATTGAAATTTGCGATCGAATCTCGCGTCACGAAAAACGCCTCTTTCAAAGACATCCTATCTAAAGGATTATGACGTCATCACCAAGCCAAAACAAAAAAAGAGAAAAAGAAAGAAAACACGGATGCCCCGCCTCTTGATGAGTTTTGATTTTCCATGTATACGAAAAGTATAAAAACAACGGGGCGCCAGCGGCTCGGTTTCAGTTTCTTTTCGCTCGTCGTCGTGAACAGTTCTCCTGCATTTCGATCTGCGTTTGGACCCCACCAGTGGTAATCCAACGCAGATATCGTTTTGCAGTTAGTTTAGTGGAAGCCAGCGAAGCAGAAGGATGGTTCAGCAGCAGACATGACGATTTAGCGGTGCTGGCGACTAGCAGCGGTGGTGGCGACTAGCAGTGGAGGATAACCAGCGGAGTTAATGGCATGTTGGCATGACATTTTGACATGACATTTTGACATGACATTTTGACATGACACTTTGACATGACACTTTGACATGACATTTTGACATGACATTTTGACATGACATTTTGATATGACGTGACATTTTGACATGACATGACATTTTGACATGACATTTTGACATGACATGACATGACATGACATTTTGACATGACATGACATGACATGACATTTTGACATGACATTTTGACATGACATGACATGACATTTTGACATGACATGACATGACATTTTGACATGACATGACATGACATTTTGACATGACATGACATGACATTTTGACATGACATGACATGACATTTTGACATGACATGACATGACATTTTGACATGACATGACATGACATGACATGACATGACATGACATTTTGACATGACATGACATTTTGACATGACATGACATTTTGACATGACATGACATTTTGACATGACATGACATTTTGACATGACATGACATTTTGACATGACATGACATTTTGACTTGACATGACATGACATTTTGACATGACATGACAGTTTGACACAGTCTTCCGAAAATCACTCGGAAGAAACGCTCATGATAGGTTTCTAGTTGGAAACATTCAAAGCCGATTGCTGCTGCCTGTTGTTCCCTAGAGAATCGGCAGAGCGACAATGCGAAGTCAATGTAAACAAGATTCAAAAGCGAGAGCGGACGCGCATCTAAGTCGATCTCTCAAGCTCACTACCTGGTGTATCAGAAGTGATTAAGACACTGACTGATACAAGATCCAATTCGAAAATCCACTCACTCACTCACTCAAACTCAATCAATGCGGCCTTGCATCGGTTCATACTGCCTGCGTACTTTCTGGCAAAGCGGCAGAAACATATGTTCATACGTACTGCCTGCGTGTTTGAATGACTATTTTAATCCTCTCTAACAACAGCAACAACAAAGCAAGATGTATCAGGCAGACAGCATTCGATCATCGATCAGTAAACGAGTGAGTGAGTGAGTGATTGAGCAAGAAAAGTTATTGACTGAAAAAAGAAACTGAAAATCAGGTAGCTTCTCACTCAGTTGAGAATTCCAACTGGAGAAGAAACGTCTCTCTTTCAAATTTTATTTCTTTGATTCTCGGAGCAGCGCTGTCGAACACACTCTTTGCCCCACTGGGAGATAAACCAACCGACAATTTAGGTTTTGCTTTCGCTGTTGAAAACGTTTCAGTGTCTCTCATGAGAATTGAGTGATATTCGGAACACTGTTTTGACATGACATTTTGACATGACATTTTGACATGACATTTTGACATGACATTTTGACATGACATTTTGACATAACATTTTGATATGAGATGCATGACATCTTCATGAGATCTTCACATGACATGCCAAGTTGAAATGACATGTTGACGTGATATGATGACATACAATTTTGACATGGCATTGCATGTCGACATGACATTAAATGTAGACATGACATTGAAATTTGACATGACATTTTGGCAAGACAATTTGACATAACATGTGTCATGAAATTTTGACAGAACATGTCATGAAATTTTAAAAGGACATGTTTTCGTGACATTTTGAAATGACATTCAAGCTTGCTGCCATCACGGTTTGAAGTGACATGCAATGATGATGTCATTTTGGCATTAGTTCTAAGCATTTCATTATACTGCAATCTTTTTGTTTATATAATCAATACAGAAATAAGTTAACCATAGAGAGTTATCGTAATTCTACGCTCACTTCACGGTTGTAGCATGATTACAACCTCTTCAACTTT
The DNA here is from genome assembly GCF_029784155.1 of Uranotaenia lowii. Lineage (NCBI taxonomy): Eukaryota > Metazoa > Arthropoda > Insecta > Diptera > Culicidae > Uranotaenia > Uranotaenia lowii. Next base: position 287,999,077 of record NC_073692.1, read on the forward strand.
TTAACTTCTTATAATGTCAGTTAACTAACTCTGCCTGAAATCCCACGACATACAGTCGATTCTAATCAGAACTCATTTCTTAAAAACTGAACTATGACTGGAGAAGTGTTAAATTAGAAAAATGTTTAATATAAAAAAAACATTTTAAGTGGTTTTCGAATGCTGTGCGTTAACGATGCTATGTACAATTTATTCCAATTGAACTTTTTTTAGAAAAAAAAACTGATACTTAAACCTTCTGACTACTGGCGACAATATTTCTCTGAACTGTATAAGATAGAATTTTGAAAGGTTTCTGCAATCACTTACAGATAGTTTTCTCAATGGAGGAACCAAATCCAACCAAATCAGCCATTCCACCTGATTATTTGTAGAACTTGGACCCGAAGCGAGGTCGGATACTTCCTCCTTGGTAGTATGCAACATTAGCGCAAAAGTGAGAAATTCAATTTTCTTCATTTCACATCATCAATTCCAGGCACCTGAGCGTGTTCCACAGTACCCAGTATACGGAATTCAATTTCTGCAATTCTTCTGCAAACTCGATTTTCAGTCCTCTTCCTTGCGATTCCGAGTCATTTCGGGGGACACATGATATGCACATTTGCACAAATGTGTACCGGTACCTACATACTTATATTGGTGAGAATGCTCGTTTCTACTGCTGAGAGATGAAATGTAGGGCATGCAGAATACATCTTCACTGGATACCCGGTTTCTACACCTTGCATGCCCATCTTAAACTTGCATATAGCAATATTAGACACCAAAACAAATTTAGTTGACTTTTGTCTTCCTATGTTTCAGATGGAACTTAGCTGAAATCTAAAAGTTTTTATCACTAATTGTTTAGTACCTACTTGATGCACTTGTATTTTCTAACCACTTATTTAAACAAATATTACCCATCAAAAATCTTTTTGAAAGTCGGAAAATAGCCTGCTTATCCATCCACAGAGTTACACTTTTTTATACACGATGAACCAAATCTTGCTACCAGCGACATTCAAATAGGTATGACAACTAGGGTGAAGAGTTTTTATTTTCAAAAAATCGCAATTTAATAAAAGTTAGGCGATCAATTAAAATGTGTTATGGTCTGACCAAGACGGGCTTACAAATTTATGAAAAAAAAACTGCAATAATTAAATTACGAAACCAGATTGAACCAATTGAACGTTTTTGAGCTTATGACTACCTGCATAGTCAAATACGATATGCTGAATCTTCAGTATTATTCGGTTCTGATTACATTAATAGTAACGTTTCACATTGCGTTTTGGCTAAATGTGCCTCCGCTAGAACGGATAAAATATCATTCTTGAAAGATACGATTAATACTTCTTTAAATAAATGGATTATTATTGCAACACGCCGAAATGATAAAAAAATATTTTGGAAAGATTAGATTAATCATCTTGGGAATAAAAAGATTATTTTTGCAACGCGCATCGAATTTTCTGCTGTCACGTCAATGAACGTGGCCAAGCGCGCAAGCTTTTCGTTTTGTGTTCCGGAATTGTGGGAGGTAACTTTTGGACCCTCCGAAGTCTACGCGGAAGCATTCGGGGACAACCAGACGACAGGTGCTGGTGAAGGTAAGTGAAAACCTCTTTATTTAGAAGAAAATATAAATTAATTGATTTTATTTTTGCGCACCGATAGATTCCAAAATGTGGATACCGGAAAATTGTCAAAAGCACAGCAAAATGGAACATCCAGAAGGTGCAACGGTTCTTGAACATCCGGAAGATTCAGGCGAGGCCGATGGAAGCACGGCTGCAGGTGGCCACGAGACCAAACCGGCAAAATCTCACCGGAGGAAGACGATAGCGTACTCTAATAATGGTTGCCGGAAAAGATACGATTGGTAACCAAAAGCAACACTAGCCAGTTTTCCGGTTGATGTACCTCTCAGTCACCGAAGAATAATTAGGCGCAGCAGCACACGCTATCTTCGCGTATGGAGTGTTTTTTTTTATAAAATGAAATCTTCGGAAAGTGCAAAATAAATTATGAATAAATAAACGGAATTTTGTTTTGTTATTGTTATCTTTTAATTAAAACTACACGAAAAGCGGTATCGTTTTTTTCTTATGAGATGATCATTTAGTAAAGATTCCACATATCATCCAACTCGTTTCAAAACGAGTAGAAAAAAGCAAAAAAATTGAATCGTTACTCTACTTAACGACCCGTTCCCTGTATCGTAAAGTGCGTCCAAACGATTCCATTTCATGAAAAAATGATAAGCCTTATCTTACATTAATAATCCAAAACTATAGAAGTAATCTTTTGGGTGTCTTGGGAAGAAGATAATGGGAATAGTCATTGTATAATACAGATTTATGCGGGTAGGATTTTAAAATTTCTTACGAAGCTCCAAAGCCACAACTCGATTTCGAATTTACGAAAAAAAATACATGCAACTTTGTTGCAAGTAAACTTTTGTCCGATGTATTCCGGTTAGATTATTTTGATTCTGGATTTTTTACGGCCTAAGCAGCAACAGCAAATCTAAATCACTTTTCCTTTAAATTAAGCAATTTATCAAAAACATTTTTTTCCGTGGATAAGTGAATATGATAAATCCAAAGAAATAAACAAACTTAGTTCAGCTTGATTGACCACTAACATCCACCATAAATCTATTTTCATGTGTTTTAGAAATTGTACGGAATATTTATACACATAGACTGGTTCGTAGGAACAACTGACTCATGGAGGGGGTTTCGGTGACCTATTTTTTATGACATTTTTGCTCAAACAATGCATGGATAAAGAAAATAGAAAATATTATTTTTAAATAGGATGAGCCTAATTTCACTATATTTTGTCAAAGGTTTTTAGATTTGATATTTCTACGCCGAATCTTTAATACTTAGATATACAATTTTTTGGTAATATTCCAAATTTTTTTCTGAACTCTGTTTTGTTGGAAATAATCATTTAAAGCCTTAATTTACGAAAAATATCATGTTTTATAAAGTGTGTCGATGTTCCGAATTTAGCACTAATTGTTCCTAATGTTAACATATGGGAGTTCCTAATGTTAACATATGAGGAAAAATGTATCAGCGTACCTAATATAACACTATTTGTTCCTGATTTTGCAAATGGATCTGTTTTTGAAATACTTTAATGAGAAACATCTCAAAGCTCACCTTTTTATTAGTTTTTCAATGTTTTTGGAATATGAATAGAGAAATAAGGACTATTTAAATCCTACACAATATTCCTTTTCGCTAGTTTTGAAGAAAGAAGTGGATGTTGTGCTTATTAAAATTCAAACTTTTACTTTTCCAATGGATATATACATTTATTATATTTCAAAAAGTAGAAAATTCATTGTAATGGATACAAATTAGTACAGTCGAACAGAGCATCATGCAACAACATGGTTCGATGAAACATTTGTGTACCACAACACTTATTTTACTTTTATTTTGAAATAATGTAATAAAATTATCATTTGATGATAACAAAACGATGATGCCATAGTTTCTCACATCCTGAGATAGTTTTTTGAAGTATTTGATTCTCATAGCAAATTTGAAAAATTTTTTTTTTTACATTTTTTGATGCCGTTAAAAACTTTACACAATGTGACGAATTGGCTTAATGATATTACCTTCAAATTTTATACTGAATTTATTATCCTATATCAACACTGTTAGTGTATGAATGTTTTACAGAAAATCATTTAATTTTTAAAAATATATTATTAAAATTCCATTACCAGTCTGGGCTTAAATGCATTGACATGCAAATCAATGATTCACAGTTTAAAACTTGTTTCCATAAGCTAGAATATGATGTAAAAATTTTTGTAGTTTTTTTTATCCCTAAATGTATACAGCACCCTTATGCTTTCTTTTAAAAAAAATCTTTGACAGAAAAAATATAAACTTTAGTTCTAACAAAATCAAAAATAACTGCAGATCGTGCTTTATGCGTGACGACATCACAAATATGTCAAAAACAATAACAATAACTTTGTTTTAAATTTTTCATTAAAAACAAAGGTTTTTGCAACTTACCCCTTTTTCTTAGTAGGGTGAAAATTGCATATTTTGTAAATTTAAAAATCATTGGTGGAACCAATTATTTTTCTGACTACGTTAATTAGATGTCCCATTAACCTTAAAACTTTTGATGTACAAACGGTTGGATTACCTGTGGACATTAGGTTTTTAGAAGCCATTGAAGTTGAAAAGTATTGCAGGACGCCCCAGATGACGGTATCCAACGTATTTTAATGAGATTTTTTTAAATTTTCCTTTCGAGTCTTTTCCCGTTGAGAATCTCTCTGTAACTTGATGGTTTCCTTCTCTGTCGCGACGGGTGCGTTCTTTACAACCTGGCGAAAATATTTTTTCAACATTTTTAGCTTTGAGATACAATAAAGTAGAAAAAATCATGTTTGATTAGCTCAAAAAAGTTTATTTTAACAGATTGTTGAAAATTAAGTTAAAACACAATTCAATCAACCAAATTTATATCAAATACATTCTATGACTTTAATATAGTTTGGAAAACTTTGTCTATGTCCATAATTAGGAACACATTGAAAAAAGTGTTCCTAATTGTGGACTATGCTTTTTTTAGTTTTTACACGCAAAAAACATGGTTCTAACATACTTATTTTCTAAATCATGATAAAAACCATCCGACGAAAAATTTTAAAAAAATCGGTTGACAAATTCAACTTTAATCTTCCATTTCTAAACAGGTTTTTTTAAGAAATTTGCTAAAAATTCCATTCAATTTGAACAAACTTTGAAACAATCCCGATTTTACGAAAAGTCCTGTGATTTAGAAAACTTATTTGCTTGTAAAATGAAAGTTCACATGATCCGTTACATTATCATTTTTTTTAAATTTGTGATAAGTGAAAAATATCGTCAAAAAAAGTCAAAATCGTACGGTATGTTAACATTAGGTACAAATGCCAAATAAGGAACACCAAGTTTACTATTTGATTATTCATTTTTAAGTTCTTATACATAATTAGTTTCTCGTGTAAAAGAGAAGCTTATGAAAAAAGCATCCTTAAATCCTTCAAATGATGATTACAATTTGTATGAAGAATCCTTCTGTATCAAAATAGGAAACTAACTTTCATCGATGGTTGAAATCTTAAAATTTGCATCAAAAAATTTGCATTAATCTGGTAAACTTAGCCTCAGATTGCCAGAAGTTCTTTCGCACGTACCTGGGCCGGGCAAGTTCATGCTATTTTATTCAAAACCTTGCAAAACTCGTGCATTCCATTTACAAATTGTCAAACCAAAATCCAGGCAGTATTCGGAAAAACTTGTCAAAAACCTGGATTTTTCAACAACTATTCAATAAAAATCAAACAAAAAAGGGTTTGAATTATCATTTTTTGATCACACTACATAACCAGATTTTAAAGCGAATATCAGGCTTCCAAAAAATTCGTTTATGTTTATTTTATCAAATCTAGTTTGAAAAATTTGGTTTTTGGGCGACAAAATCTAAAATTATAATGATGCAGTTAAAATTTTTCGTTTGATATTTTCAACAAAGAAAGATATTTTCAACAAAATTTGGCACCCTAGCCGGGCCAAACCTTTCCCATTTTTTTTTAAATTAATATTCGGGAGAGTCCGGGTAAAACCGGGTAATCTGGCCATCTTTATTTTGCTTGTTTTATTTGAACTGAGAAAAATTCATTTTTTAAGAAAGCCTTTAATTTCCAAAAATAAGTCCATTTTCAAAAGATAAAGTGAAAGATTGAAATTTGGCAATTTCTTTAAGAGAATATTACCTTTATCTTTATATCTTCATCATCAATAAATTTCACATAAGTTTTTCGTAAGACAAAACTTGCGAAATGAACTCGAATTCTACTTGATTTTTCATTTTCAGCTGAATAGAACAAACGAATTGACTTTAGTTAAATTTTAAAATAGAACTAACAATCAGACTTAGGAGTGTCTCTGCGAAGTAGTTCCACCTCTCCGTGGTGCAGAGTGGAAACGTGTCTGCATTATTGCAGATGTAAGGCCGAAAGAACTACACCCCCCCCCCCCCCCCCCGCCCCGGCCCCTCATGAAGACCTTTGCAATGAATTCGGATTATGAACATGGAACAACTATTGGAAACCAACTCCATTTGGTGAAAATGTAACGCTGAACCGTGCCGATGTACCGTCAACTGGGGCAACATGCAACACTTTTCAACTTCAATGCCTTCTAAAATCTTAATGCTTACAGATAATCATACCTGTTGTACATCAAAAGTTTTAAGGTTGATGGGACACCAAACTGACGTAGTCAGAAAAATTATTGGTTTTACTAGTTTTTTTTATTTCCAAAAACATGTGATTTTCACCCTACTAAGAAAAAGGGGTAAGTTGCAACAAACTCTGTAATTAATGAAAAATCAAATGAATACGTTTGAATATTTAAAGTTTTGATACATTTGTTATGTCATAATGCATAAAGCACAAATTGCAGTAATTTATGGTTTTATTCGAATTAAAATTTACATTTTTTTTTCTGTCAAAAATGATTTTAAGAAAAAAGTGTTAATCTGCTGCATACATTTAGGGGCAAAAATACTACAAAATATTCTATTATCTCAAATCATGTAAATAAATGTTAGGATGAATGAAATTTTAATATTAACAAACGCCTAATGAAATACAATCATATCCCGGCACATGAAAACGCGATTTATGAGATTTAGTTCTGATTTGCATTTTGTTGCATTTTGCCCCAGTCAGCTAACTGAATTATAAAAATATTTATTTAAAAGAATTTGGTGATTGTCCGAAAAATATTTATACACCAACAGTGTTGGTATTGGATAATGAAAGCAATATGAAGTTTGTAGGCGATATCATTAAGCCAATCCGTCATACGAGGTAAAGTTTTTTACAGCATCGAAAAATGTAAAAATTTGTACATCTATTGCTGGATTTTTTATATTTTTTATGAGAATCAAAAATTTTAAAAACTCTTTCACGATGTTGAAAACTAAGTCATTATCAATTTGTTATCACTCAATTATAACTTTACTACAGTATATTGAAATAAAAGTTGAATGAGTGTTGTGGTATACAAATGTTGCATCTAACCCTGCTTTTGCATGTTGCCCCGTTTGACGGAAGACTGCCGGGTCGTTAAGTCACGCCAGTCCCAAACGTAGCACGCCTGTGAGGCACCCCACAGTATCCCAGTTCTTGCTGCACTACGCAGATCACTGGCGCAGTGGACCGTATATTTACCTCGCTACTCGTGGGATCTAACATGAATTCGACCAACAAACAAAACAAAAGGCGGATGGAAGCGAATGAGGCGGAAAAGGACGTTAGCCGGTTAGGCAACTCGCCGAGCCGGTGAGGACGCCTGTAGATAACGGAGAGAGCGGAGACCCTTTCGCTCAAGTTCAGCAGGCAGTCGAGGAATTCCTAAGCTCCCCCGAGCTTCAGGACCCAGAGATCCCTGCGGCGCTAGCGGTTGCAATGGCTGAAATGCAGGGCCTTATGGATTGTGTTAGGAAGAAGTCACGGCGAACAGAGCGGTGGTGAGCCTGCTAACTGCACCGGAGTGCCGGAAGAAGGCATATGAGGGTGTTGGGACCCCTCTTCGGGCGGATACAACCCGACCAAAGAAGGTCAGCGTCTGCGTGCAGACGGATGGCGGATAGGAGTTTGCCGGAAACGGCAAACGCAAACGAGGGTCTCCAGGAGAAACGAGGCCGGGAGCCTTGAAGAAACGTGCTCGGGATCCTACGGCCCGGCAAGATCCGGGCGTTAAAGAAGATGGAGGGAAAGGCCAAGTTCCTGAAGCGCCAACCGAGTGGCAGACGGTTGAGCGCAAAACCACCAGACGAAACCTACGCCGATGTCCTCCGCCAGACGAGGACAAGCGATAGGCGAGTGGGCCTAAGAGGGGATGTGAGGAAAATGATACCCGAGCTCCGACGGGGCTCGCTATTGAAAAGCGCGGTTATATAGTGCGCTTACACAGGAGATTGTAGGTGAAGCCGCGGAAATCCGTGCCCTCAGCACCACGGTTACCGTCAGGGTAAAAAACCTCGACGAGATAGCCACGGATGCTGAGGTAAGGGATGCGCTCAAAGATCTGTGCCAGATCGGGTCGGACCAGATTTCGGTCAGGATGCGGGAAGGCCCTCCCAAATCCGGGACACAGGTGGCTTTTGTGAAGCTTCCGGTTGCGGCAGCAAACGCCGCACTCAAGTGTGGGCGCCTAAAGGGAGGTGGTCTATCTACCATATATCCCTCCCCCAGCAACCGGAAAGGTGCAAGGGCATTGACAGGAGTGGTTTGTGTGGCGGTGTGGTGAAGCCGGCCATCAGGCGGCTAGTTACACCAGAGACGCAAAGTGTCTCCACTGCGGTGGAGGACACAGGGCTGGCAACCCTAGGTGCCCCGCCTTTCAAAAAGGCGTCGGCTGCATCTTCGTGGGGTTAGAAGTGGTCCAGCTCAACCTCAACCACTGCTACTCAACACACCAGCTGTTGCGGCAGATGGCATTTGAGGAAAAGCTGGACGAGGCGTTAGTGGCAGACCCGTATCGCAGGACCACGGATGGCAGTAATTGGGGACCGATAAAGCCAAACTGGCCGCGATATGAGTTACAGAAAGACACCCCATACAAGAGGTGGTGTCTGGAGAAGAAGGCTTCGTGATAGCCAAGGTCAACGGGATCTTCGTCTGTAGCTGCTACGCCCCGCCGAGGTGGTCTGTGGAGAGGTTCGGCGTCATGATGGACAGAATCGTCGAAGGTCTCATGGGCAGAAGCCCCGTTGTCATAGGCGGGGACTTCAACGCGTGAGCCATAGAATGGGGTAGTCGCCTTACAAACCCCAAGGGACAGCTTCTACTGGAAGCCCTAGCAAGGCTGAACGTAGTTTTTCGTAAAGCCCCGGACGTGTGCAGTGACAGGCGTGAGTCTAGGATAAGCTGCTCTCGATCGACATACGGACGGGCACAGAGGAGAGGGCCTTGAGCCAAACCAAGCTGAGCCAAGATCTCGAGTCGTTAGAGGAGAGGTCATTGGTCTCTTTCAGTGGTCTCGAACAGAGGTGGAGCGCGCGATAGTCGTGGAAACCAAGCGAGCCTCGAGTTGCGAGTAAAGACCGGACCTCGAGTCGTTAGAGGAGAGGTCCTTAGTTTTGAATCGTAACAAGAGGCAGAGTATATGTACACTGTATCAAAAAATTGTCCGTACAGCACGTACCTTGAAATCCAAACAATCAAAATTTCTGTCAATAAAAATACTACAATTACATCATTCGCTGCAGAAACTTGTCCTTTTTGTAGATCAGTATTAAAAATGTTTATGAATTAAACCTTAATAATAATCCAATTCATTTTGTAAAAAAGTCCCAAAAAGACGTCAAAAAATTGTCCGTACACTGAGGCCTTTGTCAAATATTCAGGTATCAGAAAAGGGGTAGGCTTGATAGCGGCACGTTATCCAAACAAACGGGAAAATTGTGCCTAGCCTTTTTTTTACAGATTACATCATATACCTGAGAAACCTGAAAACCATAAAAGGATTAGAAAAAAAAATAAATATTTAGGGCATAAAGCCGATCCACGTAGGAATTTTGAAGCATTGAAGCTTATAACCACGTTGGGTGAAAAATGACAGATTGTTATTTCAGTTTAAATTCTTAGAATGAGATACACTTATATCAGGATAGGCGGGAGTACATAAAAGCTTTCTAGCAATCGAAAAACAGGCATATATGAGCTAAAAGAATCATACATTATTGATTCACAACTACAAAATTCAGAAGATTTGAGTTTACAATGATCAGAAAATGTTCTAACCAGGATGCTACAATGAGGGCAAATAAACGATTTTATAATGGCAAAGTTGGCATTTAGTCTTGTCGTGATTTTACGAATCTCAATTCAGAGATTCACCTAAGCACGTCTGTCGCTCGCAAGAATAGATCAATGACTGACTTTGTTTTGTTTGTTTGTCAGCAAATGTTCTCATAGAAATTTATTTTATTTTATTCATCTACAGTGTTGCCGAATACAACTATTATTTTATTTTATTCCTAATTAAATTTGATTTATTTTCTGTATATTCTTCATCTCATCCCTACATTCCTTCTCACCTCTATTCTTAATTAAAACTTTTCACACATCAACATTTGTTTTTTTTTTCTTTAGTGCAAAATTTTATTTACCAAATATCCTCAATTTTTATTCCATATTCCACATCTTTATTCTCCATCCTACAAATTTTATTTAATTTCTGCTTATCCTTCATCACATTTCTACATTCCTTTTCAACTCTATTCTCAAGAGAATCTTTAATTTACCGACTTTTGTTTTTTTAAATAAAAAAAATTTATATCCTAAATATCCCTCATCTCAATTCTACATTCCATTCTCTGCAAAAGCTTTTCAAATCTTTTTTTTTGGCATATTCTTCATTTCACTCGAAAATATTCTTCACAAAAGCCTTCCCAATTTGTGCTTTCTCTGTCGCTCTGCTTTTATTTACCAGAGCCGGAACAATCCGCAAAAACATTCTTAGCAACAGCTTTCTCAAACTGTGCTTTCCTTGTTACTCTGTCTCTGTTTACAAGAGCCGGAATAATTCGATAGTATTCTAAGAAACAGCCTGCTCAACCAGAAGTCTTATTCAAAACAAACAATCAGCAGCAGCAGCCTTAAATATCTGTGCTTCTAACGGCAACTCCGTCTTATTTCCACCGGAAGACTAAATCAAAACAATCAGCAGCAGCAGTCTTAAATATCTGCGCTTTTAACGGCAATTCCGTCTTATTTCCATCGGAAAGCAGCCTTAAATATCTGCGCTTTTCAGGGGCAATTCCGTCTTATTTCCACCGGAAGGCCAGATCAAAACAATCAGCAGCAGCAGCCTTAAATATTTGCGCTTTTCAGGGGCAATTCCGTCTTATTTTCACCGGAAGGCCAAATCAAAACAATCAGCAGCAGCAGCCTTAAATATCTGCTCTTTTCAGGGGCAATTCCGTCTTATTTCCACCGGAAGGCCAGATCAAAACAATCAGCAGCAGCAGCCTTAAATATCTGCGCTTTTCAAGGGCAATTCCGTCTAATTTCCACCGGAAGGCCAAATCAAAACAATCAGCAGCAGCAGCCTTAAATATCTGCGCTTTTCAGGGGCAATTCCGTCTTATTTCCACCGGAAGGCCAGATCAAAACAATCAGCAGCAGCAGCCTTAAATATCTGCGCTTTTCAGGGGCAATTCCGTCTTATTTCCACCGGAAGGCCAGATCAAAACAATCAGCAGCAGCAGCCTTAAATATCTGCGCTTTTTAGGGGCAATTCCGTCTTATTTCCACCGGAAGGCCAGATCAAAACAATCAGCAGCAACAGCCTTAAATATCTGCGCTTTTCAGGGGCAATTCCGTCTTATTTCCACCGGAAGGCCAAATCAAAACAATCAGCAGCAGCAGCCTTAAATATCTGCGCTTTTCAGGGGCAATTCCGTCTTATTTTCACCGGAAGGCCAAATCAAAACAATCAGCAGCAGCAGCCTTAAATATCTGCGCTTTTCAGGGGCAATTCCGTCTTATTTCCACCGGAAGGCCAAATCAAAACAATCAGCAGCAGCAGCCTTAAATATCTGCGCTTTTCAGTTGCAATTCCGTCTTATTTCCACCGGAAGGCCAGATCAAAACAATCAGCAGCAGCAGTCTTAAATATCTGCGCTATTTGTGCTTATTCTACCAACCACGCCATTGTCGTGATTTTACGCATCTCAATTCAGAGATTCACCTAAACACGTCTGTCGCTCGCAAGAATAGATCAATGACTGACTTTGTTTTGTTTGTTTGTCAGCAAATGTTCTCATAGAAATTTATTTTATTTTATTCATCTATAGTGTTGCCGAATACAACTATTATTTTATTTTATTCCTAATTAAATTTGATTTATTTTCTGTATATTCTTCATCTCATCCCTACAAGTCTGTCCACATAGGGATTTTTAAGCAATGAAACTTTTTCAATCAAAATATTGGAAATAAGGACTTTTTTTTAACTTCCTTTGTAAATTCTGACATACATTAAAAAAAATGAAGTCGGGCAAAAGAGGGACATGTACACACTAAGTGGAAGGTAAATATAGGTACAATAGTACCTCTGAATCATAGCTTAACCATACAGGAGATTCAGAACACAAAGTCTTGATTTTATATATTTTTATTTAACTGATTAGTTAGCGCTCTGGTTAGACGACTACAATGAGCTTCTGTGACGCCAAATTTGAAACAAGCGATATTAACACTGCACGAAGCTGTAGCAGTGGATTCCAGAACCAGGATTGACGTATGATACGAAATATCAGAGTACGATATTAAAGGAGCTTTGACTCTTCTTCACACTATAACCATTCTAAAGCTAAGGGAATATGTGTCAATACGAGAGAAGTGACATATATTAGGTGAAACAGATATGACTGTCGACATGCGATACAAGTTTTGATCAAAAACTTGATTTAATAGGGAATATTGAGGCCTTTTGGCAACCTAAAAGAATTTTTTTTTTAAATTTTTTTTCCACGGAATCGATATTTGTACGGCTTCAATGATTGAATAACCATGACGCAATTTTAAAAATTAAATATCTTTATATGAACGGACATTTACCTCCACAAAATTCTGTTACCAATCCAAAGATAGAAGGGACTGAATACTTGTCCATTTTGAGGAAAATACACTAGTTTTGCGCTTGATGTAACAGATATAACTGATGTAATTTAGATCATATTCTTCTATGATTTCAGAAGCAATGGGACCGTAAGCGATGCGTTTGCGATTCACATTTGAACACTTGTGAAGAGATTTTATTGAACGGAGTTACTAGGAGAGCAAAGAGATTTGTTAAATGAAAAATCTTATTCCAAATTGGTAAAACGAGAAAATATGGAGGAATACAGCTTGTGCAAATGCATGTACTACATATGCACTATTGGCATACCCTTCTCGAGAGAAAATACGTACAAAGTCAAAAAATACTAGCAAGAATTTAAAACTGATTCAGATTCAAAACATTTCCTTCCAATGTTTTGAACTTGAAAAACTTCTGAACTCTACATGCAATAATTGACCTTGACCTATTTTCTCCCCCGCCCAGATACAGCCTCATTGATTTCCAATAGACAGAAATATGAGATAAACGTATCTGGGAAGTACTGGATAAGTCGCCTCGTACGACATGGACCAGTATCCCAGTGGCAGTATTCTTTAGGCCGCTGCCTGCCACACAGACATCAAAAAATTGTCCGTACACTGAGGCCTTTGTCAAATATTAGTCAAGTAAACAGTTATGTGTCAGTCTGTCAAACGCAGAAACGTGAGTTGAATCTCAGCAAAGACAATTTCCAATGGTCTGAGCGATAAATACGGTAAAATGAACTTTATTTAGCATAAATCAGTAGATTTCAAAAATTTGTGGATTAAATTAACAGGAAAATGTCTGCTCCTCACAAAAAAAAATACCCGTTGACATCCGGAAACTGATTGATGACCTGAAGAATGACGGTAAAAGCTTGTCCGAAAGTTATTTATTTACTTGTCTTCGAATTACGCATAGAATAGTAAAACGGCCATGATCGTCGGTTCAGTATGTCCTTCAGAACTTTAAGAAGACTTACTCCCTGGAGACTAATCGTGTAAGCTGATGGTTGATTTGATCGTATTTTCGGGTCAGAACCAAACAATCATATTTATATTCCTGTAGACGCGTAATATGACTGATAAATCTGTTTATTTTTCTCCGTGAATGAATGTCAAGTTTCCGGTGCTATTTGCGCTGAAAGCACCCCACACCATTGCATGGCCACCACCGTGCTTAACTGTCGGTCGCAAAGTTTTTGGGTCCAATTCAGTATTTGGATTATGCCATACTATTACATGTCCGTCAGACCCAAAAATATTAAATTTGCTTTTGTCAGTGAATATGACGTTCTGCCAGAACTCTTCCGGTTCCAGGACTTACTTTCGAGCGTATTCCAGTAGCTTTTTCTTATTTTTAGCAGATATAAACGACTTCTTAAGAACAACACGACCTCGGTATTTTTTCTCATTTCCTTTTCTCTTCTCTCGCTAATGTTATAACGTTTACTAACGCAACTGGAGCACGTTCTCACAGTCGTGTAGACGAGAACATGTTACGCATAATTTATTCGAATTGAACGTTGATCTTTATTCGTCTATATCAACCTAACTCCTTGTACATTTATTCAATCAACAATTCCTTTCATCTTCTACTCAATCCTAATCCCTACAGTGACGATCCGTAAGCTTCAGTTTGCGACCTCTCCCTGGAGTAGTCTCCAGGGAGTAAGTCTTCTTAAAGTTCTGAAGGACATACTGAACCGACGATCGTGGCCGTTTTTCTATACCTGCAATTTCGGACAAGCTTTTAATGTCATTCTTCAGGTCAGCAATCAGTTTCCGGATGTCCACGGGTATTTTTTTGTGAGGAGCAGACTTTTTCTGGTTAATTTTTGTGGATTTTATTAACAGGAAAATGTCTGCTTCTCACAAAAAAATACCCGTTGACATCCGGAAACAGGAAAATCTACTGATTTATGCTAGATAAAGTTCATTTTACCGTATTTAACGCTCAGACCACTGGAAATAGACTTTGCTGAGATTCAACTCACGTTTCTGCGTTTGACAGACTGACACATAACTGTTTACTTGACTAATATTTGACAAAGGCCTCAGTGTACGGACAATTTTTTGACGTCGTTTTTGGGACTTTTTTAACAAAATGATTTGGATTATTATTAAGGTTTAATTTCATAAACATTTTTAATACTGATCTACAAAAAGGACTAGTTTCTGCAGCGAATGATGTAATTGTAGTATCTTTATTGACTGAAAAAGTGCACTTTTTGATTGTTTGGATTTCAAGGTACGTGCTGTACGGACTATTTATTGATTTAGTGTATATGCTGGAGTTTTGACTCGAACCAGAGTTTGCCGATGAGCGCTTAAGCGCAGACTTGGCCTCCCATCTCGGGTACAGCCTTCGATGCAGGTCCGGTTGGGAATTATGACCAGAGGCCCCATGATGGCATGATGACATGATGGCCCCAGGCCATCATGAGCCGTCCTATTGCACCCATGGAACCAGAGTAGCATACTGGAGGGACCAGACTTGTAAACCATCGACATTTTCTCTGACAGTCGCACAGCCTGCTTTTATCAGTATCATTGTTCGTGCCATCAAACGAATGCGACCGAAAACTTGCCGAACAGTCGACTACCATCAAACGAAACGACATTCATTCTTCTTTGTGTGATTGTCGAACTAAATTTCGTGTCTTGGTACACGACAGGGATAATATGACGGTCAAACGACCATTATTCCCGACAGTTTACGACATCGCCTATCTCTTTCACGCAGCAGAACTTACAGACTCAATAAGCAAATGCAATCTTTTCTATTCCTCCCTCCTGTTGAAAAAAAATTCGCCACTCTGCAGCGCCGGGTGATGTTTGGATGTGTTGGTCGAACAATGTGGAACGATTATCTCGATTATCTACGCAAGAGGGATGAAAGTCAAACGACTAACCACAAAAAAGATCAAAATTTCATTTGACATTTTTTTGCTCTCCGATCAAACGATTGCGCTCTCCACGATTGTCACGAACGATGTGTGATGGTAGTCTCCGGAAAAATTCAAACGATGGTGACCACTTACAAGCCTGGGAGGGACTCGGTCGCTTACCGTGCCTTGGAATGCAATTCGTAAAAAGGATTTACCACCTGGGTGATCAACTAATAAAAAAAATGACTTAGGAGTGACACTCCAAGCAAAAATCGTTTTAACTCTTTTCATATCTAACCGATTACAACGAAATCTATCACTAGAAACCTTGTAGGTAATGTCAATCAAATATCATATATACCTAAAGCTACTAGTTAAGCAGAAAAAAAAATTCGAAAAAACATGCCTCAGAAAAATTATTATTGCTCATGCATTACATACTCAAAAAAATATTTATCTTATTGTCGTATCCAACAACCTCAAATTTATTTTCGGAAATGCCAGACAACTCGTTCCTAAAACGTGGTGTTTTTTTTTCTTTCTACTTCTGTTTCCTCGCTGTACAAAAGCCGCCTTGAGAACGCAACACTTATATAAGTCAAGAAATTTTTTTTTAATTTTTTTTAATGAAAGGGTCATAAAAGTTCAAAAAGGGGTCTGAATAACATAATTTTCATTCGATTGCTTGTGAAGACTGTTTGAGGGGTGATAAAGTTTTGAAAAAAATTTGACTATAAAATTTATTCTTATTCTAACATATTGTTATATTTAGGTTTTTGATACAACGAAAAATGAATTTACAAAAATTTTTTTAAAGTTGACTACTTTACGTCATTTTTTTACATATTGAAATTTCATTTTTTTTTTTTGAGTTCAGAGTTAGGTTGCACCCGGATTTTCAATGCTTTCTCACCGTTTGAAGCAATTAAAACTATATCCGTTGCAAAGGGAATTTCATTTACATTCTAATGAGGTGCAACAACTTACGCTGTGAGATTTCACAAAAATATGAAAATTATAATCGTAAAATCATTCCTGAATTTCGAGAACCACAAGCAGAACGTGTCCAGCAGAACGTGTTTGTTTGCTCTGGTGGGAGGTGATATTTAGGCAGAGAGCAGAGCAAAATGCACGATAATTGATATATGAAATTAATTATGATTCAAACTTAGATAGATTTTACTTTTGGAGTACCAAATTGACACTTTAAGTCGGAAAAGGGAGTTTTTTTGTACAGGCTTCCAGGGTTCGTCCATAAAATGCAATATTAAAGAATTTTTGAATTCATTTAAGGTCCCCAAAAAAAATTTTGTTTTTTGAAGCTTCTGAAAAAAGTTACAATCATTCAAACTTTCAATAGTGTCAAATCGAAACTCTCATGCGAATGAGGGTTAAATTCCTTGCCGAAGAAGTCATCTTGATAATTTAATATTTATTGGAACTCATTTACGAGCTGAATCTGAATCTGAATTTTGAGCCTGATTTCAAAATTAGAATTTTCAATCTGTTTCAAAATTTCAATACGTTTTCTAAAATGAACATAAAAACGGTTTCTGAATTTAAAAATATTGAAATCAGTTTCAGAGCCATCAACCATGAATCCATAATATTCTATTAAGTATTTCTAATCCAACTTGCAAATTTAAATAACAATAAAAATTCAGAATGATATCGCCATTTTGAAGCTTTGTTATGTTTGAATTTGGAATTAGAATAATTTTATAAACATACAAACTGGATACATAATCCGAAGTACGAAAACACGAATACAATTCCGATTTTGAATATAAGGAACCAAAATCTCAGAAATGATTTAAATTTTATTTAAAATTTAGTATTTAGAAATAAATTTCTAGTGAGAAAATTTTAAAAATTGTAGCTGAGTTCTTTTTTAAGATAAATTTACAAAAAGTAGCTGAATTCTGAACCTGAGATTAGTTTTCGAGGTATTGAAATCAGTTCTGAGTCAAGATTCTTACTAAAGAAAACCTTGCTCCATCATCGAAATTTGATTAAAAAAAAAAACAAATATTGAGTGAAGAATAGAATACAACGCTTGCTTTTGATGGACCCCAGCAAACATTTATGAAGGTATAACGCAGGAACAAAAGAATTATTCAAATAAATATACCAGATGAAAAGATTGTATTAAACTTACCAAAATAGCATATAGCTACAAAAGTGGAGGCGATATATCTACAATGACAAGATTCCAACGATTCGATTTTCCCACAAAAAGCCAAATAAACGAAAAAAAAATATTCCCGACCGAGATTTGAACTCTAGTCCACGATGCCAATTCATCAGTTGATATTATAAACGCTATAGCTCTATAGGTGAGATTTTCTATTTACGAACCGGTCAAAGGAAGAGACAGGATAGAATGTCAACTGAAGGACCGCCCATTTATCGTAAATCAGTTCACTCAAATCGTAAATGTCGAATTAGCATATTCTCAACTTTTTGGAGACATATTTACGAATTGAATAAACTGCTGTCCGGTTCAACTTTTTTGGGCAAAGCTTGTTGTAAATGAAGGATGGAAATTCACTCAATACCAACCTTTCTACGACGGTTTTTGAAAATGTGTTACTAATCGATTTGGATTATCATTTCTATTACGATTTTATGTTAGCTGGGACCCTCATGGGGGGCCGCAGGTTGGAAAACTTGGATGGATCAATAGAAACAGATCGTTGTTTACAAATAAGGAGAATATTGACAGATTCAAACAACGATTTGATGAGATGTTTCGTAGAAAATATTCACCTTTTTGTAATCACAATATCTACTTGTAATGTTTTTAATTCTCAAACTGGTCTTGAATGTTCAAATAAAAAGCTTTATGATTATTCCTTTTTTTTCAACAGCAAAAACCACAAACAGCATCTTTTCTCAGCAAAGAATCATTTACGTTCTCAAACAATGGCGAACACACAAAATGGAGAATTTCTTATCCTACCAATTAAAAACTTGTACTGTGTCTATTGAAAATATGAGATGAAGAATTGCTTTGTTCCTGTTGCTACAAAAGTGGAGCCTCTAGTAATTTTGACTGTAAAACAATTATACAGCACTCAGCTCTTTTTTTTACCCGAGCGCATCCACCTACTCATTTTCACAATAAAAGACAACGCGAAAGCTTATTTAAATGCATACCAAAATGAAACAAGTCTCAGCTCTCGGTAGCAAATTCTGAACATATCTCGACCGTCGTCGTCGTCGTTCTGCTCCGATGAAAAACGAGAAAAACTGCGAGTGGGTTGAACGCACCAGAAAACTTTTCCTCGGCAATGTTGGCGGCAGCGTGTCGCTTGATGGAATATAACCCGTGTTCCTGGAGACTGATCACACAAATGTAACAAGAATATGCAAATTAGTGCTCTCGGGGAAGATTTTCCGTTGAATAGCAAAGCGGAAAAGAACTTTGCCTCTCCTCGGCCTCGGCTCGGAAAGCTTGCCAAAGTGAATTCTTCCACTGTTTTCGAGAAGGCAGCAGCACTCCACACTCCATTCTGCCTGCCGGATAATGAAGAGCCAAAAAGTGTGAATGGGGAACGAATTCATGTTACGGAAACGGAAGGAAGCTGCTCTATAGGAAGTGTACATAATTATAACTTTTTCGTTGGCTGTCAGTTTCGGTACCAGTGTCGGGATGAGATAGTTTTATCCTGACCTATTCTGCTATTCGATTTCGTTTATCAAGAATAGCGAGTAGAAACTATCATTGAAATATCGTATTAAATACGCAAGAATGACCGAATCGTAAATGGTTTATTTTATTCAAAAGTATATCTCGATACGATTAAAAAAATATTTATAACTCACTTAAATGTCCTGCTTCCGAATTTAAATCATGTTTGTAGAGAATAAGTAAGGTTGTCAGATTAACTGGTTTTATCAAGGTATGTCCGGATATTTAATACAGAATTTGGGAACAGTCCGGTCCGGCCCGATTGCCCGGATTTCATTGAAAAATGTCCGGATGTTGCCCGGACTTATTCACTTCATTTGCCATTTTGCTGGCAAATGCTTTGGCTTTTTTCCCCAGTTCAGCGAGCAAATGTTCTCCAGGTCAGGGGCGGCTCAAATAGCGTCTGTCTCGCAGCGAAAGGCTGAATTTATGAAATTTAGCTCTCGCCAGCTAAGTCCGAGATGGCAGCCCCATCGCGAGATAGGGACTTTAGGCTAACAGCCTACCGATTTAAAAAATTGTTACGGAAACTGAGACAAGAAATAACCGAATTGGCAACTTTGGCAACGACTTTTAGCATGAAAACACGGACTCCCAGACAACCAGAAGTCGTATTTTATTTTACAGAATGTTATTTAAACTCATTTTCTTATATCTGCACCTACAATGTGTGGCCAATGAACATTCTTTATCGTATTTAAATGCATTGCATGATTTTATTACGACAAGAAGAGTGACTCGTATTTATGTACATATGAACTCGACCTTTGTGTACGATAATTCACAAAAAATCCGTGAAACGACCGATATACGATGATCAGCCGTGATTGACAGATTTTGTCGTGCTCATTTAATAATTCGAAATTATGATTTTTTTTTACCATGGAATACGATTTATATTATCATAACAACCAGGTGTTAGTTCTAAGCAGAAAGTAAATTTTTCAATCAAACAAGATTGCTAAAATGAGGGAATATATTTTTAGAAAGAAGAAATATAAAATGTCGGGAGAGTGGTACCTACTGTCAATTAGTTCAGCGATACAAAAGTACTAAGGTATCTACTGGTAATAAAAGTTCTTCCCACAGTGTTCACATTGAGCGCGGCGGCGAAACATTTCTACCCGAAGTATGTAAGTATATTTCAAAAGCATTACTCACTCAGTGATAGCATAAATGTTTGTTCTAATATTTGTTTAAATTTCATGAATATATTTTTGGCTGAAACAATGACATTTCTCGTTATTTAAACAAAACTTGAAAACTGAAAAACAGAAAATAGGCTCGCAACTCTGCTCGCCACTTGGAGATATTTGCTATACAATCGTATATAACTGTATTGATTCGTAATAATGTGCATGCAATCGTATACCTTTGCAAATTAATTCGCATGTCTGGTTTCAAAAAACGTATTTGCTGGCAATCGTAATAAATACAAATAAGTTCAATTAAATCGTTTAAGATAATGAGACATCGATGATTGGAATCGTATTTAAGGAGGCTTCAAAATGTTGGTTTATTTTTAGATCATAGATGACGTGTTCTACGATTTAAAAGATTTTAGTTATAGAAATATACGAGTTGCTTTTGATTCAATGCCTTTGCATGAGCTGCAGATCGTATCGTCAGGGGATCAAGTCCAGCTACTACAATAACTTCATGAACGTTGAAAAAATTCAGCAATCAGGCAAATTATAAATTGTACGATATAAACTTGAATTTGGCAGCAAAAAGGCATTTCTTTGAAATAATCTTAACTGACGGAAAATGAGCGCCCTGCACTCAAGTCGCAGAAGACGACCAAATAAGTTGTCAAACTTTTCATATTGTTTCGAAAAATGTCGCATATAAAGATATTTTCAATCGCATATTGAGCGAAGACCTACAAGATTACAACCTCAATCATCTATATGATGATGTGAATTGTCATAGTATATTCCAAAAAGAATCAGGGTAGTCGTAATGATTCGCATGACAAATCGTGCAAAACGCAATCAAGAATATGTGTACTAATGTACGTATATGGCCTCCAAAATGATACGTATATACTGGTTTTGCTGCATTATATACGATATGTTTACACGTATATTTGCACGTATATTTGTGTTGCAAATTCGAAATACTCACCAAATGGTTGAGATGCTCAAAGCCGACCCTGCCTTGTCAGCACAAATGTTGCACCGTCTTTTCGCTGACATTTGGGATACTGCAATATTCCCGGCCGACTGGATACAGGGTATCCTTGTTAGGGTCCCGAAGAAAGGAGACCTGACCAAGTGCGGTAACTGGCGGCGTGACATAACTTTGATCTGTACAACTCTCAGAGTACTCTGCAAAGTGATCCTGAACAGGATCCAGGAGAAAATCGACGCTACACTCCGACGGCAGCAAGCTGGATTCTGATCCGCACGATCATGTGTGGACCACATCACAACGCTACGAATCATACAGGAACAAATCAACGAATTCCAGGAGTCTCTTTTGCTGGTATTCGTTGATTTCGAAAAAGCATTTGACCGACAGAACATCTGGGCGACTCTAAGGCGAAGAGGAGTCCCAAAGAATTAGTCCATCTCATCGAACCACAATACGAGGCATTTTCGTGCAAGGTCCTGCACGACGGTTTCTTGTCTGATCCAATCCCGGTAACTGCTGGAGTAAGGCAAGGATGTATCTTATAAACGCTACTCTTTCTAATCGTAATGGATGAGATCTTGACTGGATCAATTGACTGTAGACCGAACCGAGGGTTGCCGTGGAATCCTTCGACAATGGAATAGCAACTGAACGACCTTGACCTGGTTGACGATATTGTTTTGCTCGCCCAAAGACAACCAGACATGCAAAGCAAACTCGACGAACTAACCGAAAGCTTCAAGGCAGCAGGTCTCAAAATCAAGGTCGGAGAGACCAAGTCGATAGAAATCAACACAGTAAAACTTTCTGAATTCGTGGTAGCTGGACAACGGGTTGAAAAAGTGGAGTGCTTCCAGTATCTTGGTAGCCAGATTACGCCTGATGGTGATAACAAGAAAGACTTTTAAACCCAGATCAGAAAAGCCCGATTTGCGTTTGCGAGTCTCCGAAACATCTCACTACGAACTAAAATCCGAATCTTCAACTCAAACGTCAAATCCGTATTGTTTTACGGGTGTGAAACTTGGTGCACATATGCGGTGACGACGCGAAAACTTTTTGAGAATCGCTACAACTACATCGCCGGTGAAATCAAATGGCGCTGGAAATCGAGATTCGGGAACGTACATAAGTGGAGATGGATTGGGCACACGATTAATGCATGTTTCAGCATGTTGTTAACGCCGAGTGGCACTGAAATTTTGCAACCTTTTCTTTGTATGCACATATGCAGGAACTATTTGGAAAGACAAACAAATCTGAGAAATTGTGACAACAATATGTGTTGTAGGGGAGATGAGGGCATAACGAGCACCCAGTGCATAATAAGCACTCCTTTTTTCTACATAAGTACGTATTTTCTTAAACATATTACGGACTTGTTCCGTACTATCTATAATATTAATTTTTCACCAAAAAAGAAATATCCTTTTCATCTTTACAGAAATATTAAATAATAACCAGCAAAGTACTCAAGTGACGAAAATATTATAATTTTTGAGCACCACCAAGTAAGCTTTTATGACATTTAAATCATCTTGATCTGAAATGTACGCACTGCAACATGATCTACACATTGTTTCTCAATTTTCAGCATCATAATTTTTTTTATTTTTCACTTTAATCAATTTTAAAACGCGTTTTTACTTCAATTTGTTCACTGGAGGCGAACAGAGCACTATCAATGAAGGCATAATGAGCGTTTTCTGCCGGGGAATCTTGCAGCGAATTCAACACGATGAAGTCAACTGAATAATAGAGCTACAGCTTGACCTCCACCAGAAATCGAACTCGAGCCTACTGATTACCTCTCCGACATCTAACCAATAGGCCAAATCGTCAGACGATGCAAGTTAAGATGTAGCTCTATTAGTCAGTTGACTTTATCGAGTCGAATTCGCTGCTAGATTCCCCGGCGGAAAACGCTCATTATGCCTTCATTAATGATGCTCATACTGCCTCGGGGGGTTTCTCATTATGCCTCTACAGTGACTGGTTTTCAGCTTTCGGCCAAAAATTTTAAAATGCATTTTTAAACATTTTTATCTACTTTTTCAAGTTTCATCCAATTAGGCAATAGACTATTTGAGTGTCTGAACACGGAACAATGATGTAATTCACATATTACAGCTGTTCTCTATGGTTAAATAAGCATTTTCCTTAAGATGGTCATTATCCCCTCATCTCCCCTACATTTGAACTTGTCTCGATGCAACGAAAGTAGTACAACGAATTCCTCAACAGCAAACAACTTTGTATTTTCCTTTTCTTTTTATCAATTTGTACCAAGTTGTTAACTCTAAAAAATTTAAAAAAAAACACATAAAACTTTTATTTAAAGTTTTCTAATTAATATAGAATTTCCTTTAAATATTATTAAGTTAATCATGAGGCTCATCCTTTTTCTTATTGCATCAATTTGGGTTTTGTCCAGTTATGCATCACCTCTGAGAGATGGAACATACATACGTTACAACAACATAAAACGATAATCAACCACCCAATTCGCGGCTTCACTACATTGGCGACCCAGACAACGCACTAGACTATCTTCCGGGGACAATCTTGCCGCCAAAAAGAGGTTTCGAGACATCGTCGTTCGTTTTTTTTATCTTCTGTAACGACAAACACAGTGTGCTGACAAATAGCCCGAAATATCCCGTAAATCTGTTTTTGTAAACGGATGTTCATTTTTTGTCTTGTTTCAAATTCCAGCGTTATTCACAGCCACAGTTCATGGATGTGTGTGTAAGCACGTGGTGTGCGTTTTTCGATACCATGTTGCTTTTCGACGCTCACAAATCGT
Source organism: Uranotaenia lowii (assembly GCF_029784155.1). Taxonomy (NCBI): domain Eukaryota; kingdom Metazoa; phylum Arthropoda; class Insecta; order Diptera; family Culicidae; genus Uranotaenia; species Uranotaenia lowii. The sequence goes on from NC_073692.1 coordinate 288,023,285, forward strand.
ATCGCCGAACAAAGTTACGCCATAAATCACTCCTGGTTTACAAAAGGGAAAGTCGGACCAGGGATTCTTTTTTCCACATTTTGCTCGTAACTGTGCCGGATTGAGTCAGAGTTTTTAGCATTCAGTTTTGCCCAGCACACTAACCGGAATCTGCCCGGAGATCGGACGGGATTTTCGACGGGAAAAGAGAGAATCCCTTTCAAAGTGGAAAATTAATCAACGAGTTTTTTTTTGTCTTTCCGCTGCTGGGTGGTTTGTCGGTTGCCCTCAGACGATCATTTGAAATGTTTTCATTTAAGCGCTTTTGTGTTTTTATGAATGATGTATTCCGACAAGATGGTGATCGATTTGGTAAAGATGTGATGATATTCTGTGGGTTACTGTTGGTTAGATTGTGCAATGAACGACAGAAAATATCATCTGAAACTGTCGAAAACACAACCCTTATCAATTTAAGCTCTTCAATAAGCAACCACTTTGATGAGCTTCAACAAAAAATAATCAAAGTGACATAAGAAATTTAATAAAAAGGATTGCAACATCTAGTTATTTAAAGAAACATTCAAATTTTGAGCCTGGAAAATAATCAAGTTAAATTCCGAATTTCATTTCAAGTTTAACCGTTGTTGAAATATTCGATTATTTCAAGCAGAAAATTCAAAAACAAAACACCTTCCATTCATCACCTGGATCTCAGCTGATGGCTCAAGTTAACCAACCAGCAATCAAACGACCATTTCTCAAGATTTCTATCTCTCCCTTAGAAAAAGCTGGAAAGTTGAAAAATGTGCCCAATCAGGAGTGCAGTTATTTGTTTGCTCAGTCGATAGGTACCTCACCGCTACATGTGCCCATTGAAGCATTTGATTGGAAACCTTTCCCGAGGACCCCTTGGTCAGACTACAGGAACAAATTGACACACATTCATCGTCCTCTTCGAGAACCAGGAAGCACCCTTCCGGCCAGCAGATGCTGATGTAGGTAACTGGCACTGAAGAAGCTCCAGGCCAGCATCAACATTTTCATTCGTTCATTTACTTTGGAAAGGGTTGCGTTTGTGGTACGTGCACCGATTGGTGGTAAGAAATATTTTACATCTTACATTATATCTTTGAAAAAATATTAAGATTTAAGCTTAAAATTACTTGCTGGTCAACAATCCTTAGTCGCTTAGAAACTATCGGAATGGTTTGCCCAAAACTCCAATATTTTTGAAGAAATAGAGCATATTTTGTTTAAAACAACACAAACTGAAACCAATTTTATCAGAAGTATGTTGCCCAGACAACCATTTGGTGGGTATTTCGAATTTGCAACACAAATATAAGTGTAAACATATCGTATATTTTGCAGCAAAACCAGTATACATGTACGTATCATTTTGGAGGCCAAATAGGTACATTCGCACACATGATCTTGATTTGGATTGTATTGAATTGCGATTTGCACGATTTGTCATGTGAATCATTTACGACTACCCTGACTCTTTTTGGAATATACTATGACAATTTACATCATCAACAGATAATTGAGGTTGCAATCTTGTAGGTCTTCGCTCAATATGCGATTGCGAATATCTTTATATACGACATTTTTCGTAACAATATGGGAAATTTGACGACTTATTTGGTCTTCATTTCTATAACTAATATCTTTTAAATCGTAGAACACGTCATCGATGATCTAAAAATAGACCATCATTTCCTACAAGGGAGTTCAAAGCAGCGTGGGTAATATGGAATTCGGTAGACTAGTAATTTATCAACTAGTCTTGTGCTGCCAGCTCAAAAAATAAGACTGTAATTTTAGCATATATAGGTGTATAACAACATGTATCTTACAGTTTTCGGAGGCTTCCTGATCCCTATCGGAAATTTCCTGTAAATTTTTATTTTCATCGACAGGTACGATATTAGAAACAGCATCGGCCTGGATTTCGGGTAGAAATGTTTCGCCGCCGCGCTTAATGTGAACACTCTAGGAAGAACTTTTATTACCAGCAGATACCTTTGTACTTTTATATCGCTGAACTAATCGACTGTAAGTACCACTCTTCCGATATTTTATATTTTTTCGTTTTAGCAATCTTGTTTGATTGAAAAATGTACATTCTGCTAAGATCTAACACCTGGTCGTTATGATAAAATAAATCGTATTTCATGTTAAAAAAAATCATAACTTCGAATTATTTTATGCATAGCACGACAAAATCTGTCAATCACTGCTGATCGTCGTATATAGGTCGTTTCACGGATTTTTTGCGAATTGTCGTACACAAAGGTCGAAGTTCATATGTACATAAATACGAGTCTCTCTTCTTGTCGTAATAAAATCATGCAATGCATTTAAATACGGTAAAGAATATGTATGGGCCGCACATCGTAGGTGCAGATATACGAAAATGAGTTTAGATAACATTCTATACGATATTATCTGTAAAATAAAATACGACTTCTGGTTGAGTCATACACTGCCGGCTAAAAGTTTGAGATCACCCCCTAAAAAAACATGAAAATTTTGATCGGCCATATCTCAGCCATCTTATTACGTATTGGAATTCTTCAAATCTCATTCAAGAGATTGTGAGCAAACCCTTCTTTTTATTTATTTGACAAAATGTTAATATTGAGTTTATATGACTTAAATTTAGCTTAAAATTTCAAAAACCGAACTCAAAATTGAAACCCGATCATCTGAGGGTGGGGTGGACCAAATATCAAAATTCGAGTTGCATTTGAATCCTTTTTTCATGCTTATAAAAATACATTTGATTAATGTTGTACGAAAAATTTGCAATACTTAAAATATACGAAATAGCTATTTAAGACATCGGAGAAAAGTTTCGGATCACCCCGTGGTATAGTGTAACGGCCAAAAGCTTTAAATCAGTCTTTTAAAACATGCACTTATATTTCACGCGTATCTCTGTTAACAAAACCTTTTTGTTTATCTGGTAAGCTGATTTGGAAGCTTATGACTTGAACTTGCATTATGGATATTTAGTTGAAAGACTAACTTGTTTAGAACTTTAGCTAAAATTTCATCATTTTCAGATGATTTTCATCAAATAGTCTGACATTTAAAAATAATATGCAAATTTGTTTTGACCATAACTTATTTGTTTAACAAGTTATTTCAGATCGAATTGGCTTGCAGCGGTCTAATGAGCACCTTTTTTTTGCAGGCACAATTTTGATTTCCTGCTGATGAGAGAATAAAGAGGTTTAGTGCATTTATCACATTAAGATTGAATATCTTCGATGAGATTTTTAAAAGTAAGATTCCGATCAAGTTTTAGTCTCAAGTGTAGGGATGAGATGAAGAATATACAGAAAATAAATCAAATTTGATTAGGAATAAAATAAAATAATAGTTGTATTCGGCAACACTGTAGATGAATAAAACAAAATAAATTTCTATGAGAACATTTGCTATTTTGGCAGCACTTGACAAACAAACAAAACAAAGTCAGTCATTGATCTATTCTTGCGAGCGACAGACGTGTTTAGGTGAATCTCTGAATTGAGATTCGTAAAATCACGACAATGGCGTGATTGGTAGAATAAGCACAAATAGCGCAGATATTTAAGGCTGCTGCTGCTGATTGTTTTGATTTGGCCTTCCGGTGGAAATAAGACGGAATTGCCCCTGAAAAGCGCAGATATTTAAGGCTGCTGCTACTGATTGTTTTGATTTGGCCTTCCGGTGGAAATAAGACGGAATTGCCCCTGAAAAGCGCAGATATTTAAGGCTGCTGCTGCTGATTGTTTTGATTTGGCCTTCCGGTAGAAATAAGACGGAATTGCCCCTGAAAAGCGCAAATATTTAAGGCTGCTGCTGCTGATTATTTTGATTTGGCCTTCCGGTGGAACTAAGACGGAATTGCCCCTAAAAAGCGCAGATATTTAAAGCTGCTGCTGCTGATTGTTTTGATCTGGCCTTCCGGTGGAAATAAGACGGAATTGCCCCTGAAAAGCGCAGATATTTAAGGCTGCTGCTGCTGATTGTTTTGATCAGGCCTTCCGGTGGAAATAAGATGGAATTGCCGTTAAAAGCGCAGATATTTAAGGCTGCTGCTGCTGATTGTTTTGATTTGGCCTTCCGGTGGAAATAAGACGGAATTGCCCCTGAAAAGCGCAGATATTTAAGGCTGCTGCTGCTGATTGTTTTGATCTGGCCTTCCGGTGGAAATAAGACGGAATTGCCCCTGAAAAGCGCAGATATTTAAGGCTGCTGCTGCTGATTGTTTTGATTTGGCCTTCCGGTGGAAATAAGATGGAATTGCCCCTGAAAAGCGCAGATATTTAAGGCTGCTGCTGCTGATTGTTTTGATTTGGCCTTCCGATGGAAGTAAGACGGAATTACCGTTAGAAGAACAGATATTTAAGGCTGCTGCTGCTGATTGTTTTGGTTTGGCCTTCCTGTGGAAATAAGACGGAATTTCTCCTGAAAAGCGCAGATATTTAAGGCTGCTGCTGCTGATTGTTTTGATTTGGCCTTCCGGTGGAAATAAGACGGAATTGCCCCTGAAAAGCGCAGATATTTAAGGCTGCTGCTGCTGATTGTTTTGATTTGGCCTGCTGGTGGAAATAAGACGGAATTGCCCCTGAAATGCGCAGATATTTAAGGCTGCTGCTGCTGATTGTTTTGGTTTGGCCTTCCGGTGGAAATAAGACGGAATTCCTCCTGAAAAGCGCAGATATTTAGGGCTGCTGCTGCTGATTGTTTTGATTTGGCCTTCCGGTGGAAAAAAGACGGAATTTCCCCTGAAATGCGCAGATATTTAAGGCTGCTGCTGCTGATTGTTTTGATTTGGCCTGCTGGTAGAAATAAGACGGAATTGCCCCTGAAAAGCGCAGATATTTAAGGCTGCTGCTGCTGATTGTTTTGATTTGGCCTTCCGATGGAAATAAGACGGAATTGCCGTTAGAAGCACAGATATTTAAGGCTGCTGCTGCTGATTGTTTTGGCTTGGCCTTCCGGTGGAAATAAGACGGAATTGCTCCTGAAAAGCGCAGATATTTAAGGCTGCTGCTGCTGATTGTTTTGATTTGGCCTTCCGGTGGAAATAAGACGGAATTGCCCCTGAAAAGCGCAGATATTTAAGGCTGCTGCTGCTGATTGTTTTGATTTGGCCTTCCGGTGGAAATAAGACGGAATTGCCCCTGAAAAGCGCAGATATTTAAGGCTGCTGCTGCTGATTGTTTTGATTTGGCCTTCCGGTGGAAATAAGACGGAATTGCCCCTGAAAAGCGCAGATATTTAAGGCTGCTGCTGCTGATTGTTTTGATCTGGCCTTCCGGTGGAAATAAGACGGAATTGCCCCTGAAATGCGCAGATATTTAAGGCTGCTGCTGCTGATTGTTTTGATTTGGCCTGCTGGTGGAAATTGTTAGACAGGGAGCACTTTCGGAGTGGAAAGGAGAGACAAATAACCAAACGCACTGTTCTGTGGTTAAAACTGGAATGACTTTATTTTGCGTAACCCGCTTGTTTATATACACGAAAAACTCTTAGCGTTGCACTGCGTTTGTTGCTTTGATCGGCAAATGCCAACACTCCTCCTCAACACACGCTTTTCATGTCTCTGCATCGCACCGACCTATAATCGTCGCCTTGACTACGATGACCCTCCTCCGGTTTCGCTCGACGACCATCATCCGGCTCGCTCGACGACAACCTCTGTCCTACCCGACGCCCTGCTTGAGTTTCGATGGCGTTCCTCGTGGATCGACGCCCTTTCAAGCTTCGAGCCGCGTCGCTCTACGCTTCGACGCTCCTCCTGAGGCCTAACGCCTCCCAGTGGCACCAGCCCAACGACCTCCTGGCTTCCCGGTCCGACACCTTTCCATGGCACCGGCTTGACGACCTTCCGTAGTTCCCGGCTCGTGAGTCCACCAGAGGTTTCCGGTCCGACGACCACCTCCTGGCCTCCAACTTCACGACCTTCCACGGTTCCTGTCCGCCAACCTCCCATGGCTTCCGGCACGACGAACCACCAGTGATTCCGGTCCTCTCTCAATGGATCCGGACCAACGACCTTCCAAAGCACCTGTCCGACGACCTCCCTCCCGTGTCTCCTGGCTTGCCGAACTCCAGCTGGCTTCCCGGTCCGACGACCTACCAGGCTCCTGGTCCGACAACCTCACACGGTTCTGGCTCGACGACGTTCCTTTGGATTCCCGGCGCTGGCTCGTCCTCCCATTGGCTTCCTCCTGGCTGGATACAACTACCGATTCCACTCTCCTCCTTTCCACTAGTGCTGGGCCCATAACCTGTGAGACAGGGAGCACTTTCGGAGTGGAAAGGAGAGACAAATAACCAAACGCACTGTTCTGTGGTTAAAACTGGAATGACTTTATTTTGCGTAACCCGCTTGTTTATATACACGAAAAACTCTTAACGTTGCACTGCGTGTGTTGCTTTGATCGGCAAATGCCAACAGAAATAAGACGGAATTGCCCCTGAAAAGCGCAGATATTTAAGGCTGCTGCTGCTGATTGTTTTGATTTGGCCTTCCGGTGGAAATAAGACGGAATTGCCGTTAAAAGCGCAGATATTTAAGGCTGCTGCTGCTGATTGTTTTGATTTTGCCTTCCGGTGGAAATAAGACGGAATTGCCCTTGAAAAGCGCAGATATTTAAGGTTGCTGCTGCTGATTGTTTTGATTTGGCCTACCGGTGGAAATAAGACGGAATTGCCCCTGAAAAGCGCAGATATTTAAGGCTGCTGCTGCTGATTGTTTTGATTTGGCCTTCCTGTGGAAATAAGACGGAATTGCCGTTAAAAGCGCAGATATTTAAGGCTGCTGCTGCTGATTGTTTTGATTTTGCCTTCCGGTGGAAATAAGACGGAATTGCCCCTGAAAAGCGCAGATATTTAAGGCTGCTGCTGCTGATTGTTTTGATTTGGCCTTCCGGTGGAAATAAGACGGAATTGCCGTTAAAAGCGCAGATATTTAAGGCTGCTGCTGCTGATTGTTTTGATTTTGCCTTCCGGTGGAAATAAGACGGAATTGCCCCTGAAAAGCGCAGATATTTAAGGCTGCTGCTGCTGATTGTTTTGATTTGGCCTTCCGGTGGAAATAAGACGGAATTGCCACTGAAATGCGCAGATATTTAAGGCTGCTGCTGCTGATTGTTTTGATTTGGCCTTCCGGTGGAAATAAGACGGAATTGCCACTGAAAAGCGCAGATATTTAAGGCTGCTGCTGATTGTTTTGATCTGGCCTTCCGGTGGAAATAAGACGGAATTGCCCCTGAAAAGCGCAGATATTTAAGGCTGCTGCTGCTGATTGTTTTGATTTGGCCTGCCGGTGGAAATAAGACGGAATTGCCCCTGAAAAGCGCAGATATTTAAGGCTGCTGCTGCTGATTGTTTTGATTTGGCCTTCCGGTGGCAATAAGACGGAATTGCCCCTGAAATGCGCAGATATTTAAGGCTGCTGCTGCTGATTATTTTGATTTGGCCTTCCGGTGGAAATAAGACGGAATTGCCCCTGAAAAGCGCAGATATTTAAGGCTGCTGCTGCTGATTGTTTTTATTTGGCCTTCCGGTGGAAATAAGACGGAATTGCCCCTGAAAAGCGCAGATATTTAAGACTGCTTTCCGATGGAAATAAGACGGAATTGCCGTTAAAAGTGCAGATATTTAAGGCTGCTGCTGCTGATTGTTTTGATTTGGCCTCCCGGTGGAAATAAGACGGAATTGCCGTTAAAAGCGCAGATATTTAAGGCTGCTGCTGCTGATTGTTTGTTTTGAATAAGCCTTCTGGTTGGGCAGGCTGTTTCTTAGAATACTATCGAATTATTCCGGCTCTTGTAAACAGAGACAGCGTAACAAGGAAAGCACAGTTTGAGAAAGCTGTTGCTAAGAATGTTTTTTTGCGGATTGTTCCGGCTCTGGTAAATAAAAGCAGAGCGACAGAGAAAGCACAAATTGGGAAGGCTTTTGTGAAGAATATTTTCGGATGAAATGAAGAATATGCCAAATAAAAAAAAAGATTTGAAAAGCTTTTGCAGAGAATGGAATGTAGAATTGAGATGAGGGATATTTGGGATATAAAATTTTTTATTTAAAAAAAAAACAAAAGTCGGTAAATTAAAGATTCTATTGAGAATAGAGTTGAGAAGGAATGTAGAAATGTGATGAAGGATAAGCAGAAATTAAATAAAATTTGTAGGATGGAGAATAAAGATGTGGAATATGGAATAAAAATTGAGGATAATTTGTAAATAAAATTTTGCACTAAAGAAAAAAAACAAATGTTGATGTGTGAAAAGTTTTAATTAAGAATAGAGGTGAGAAGGAATGTAGGGATGAGATGAAGAATATACAGAAAATAAATCAAATTTGATTAGGAATAAAATAAAATAATAGTTGTATTCGGCAACACTGTAGATGAATAAAACAAAATAAATTTCTATGAGAACATTTGCTATTTTGGCAGCACTTGACAAACAAACAAAACCAAGTCAGTCATTGATCTATTCTTGCGAGCGACAGACGTGTTTAGGTGAATCTCTGAATTGAGATTCGTAAAATCACGACATCAAGTACTTCACGTGATCAGACCATTCTAATGAAACCCCAATAAAAGTTATGGAATGATTTTTATTAGGCTTATGGAGAAATAAATAAGTTGAGTTTTGGAAGCGTAAGGAGAAATTTGCCACATTTTAAAGTAATTTAAAAAGGAATTTAAATTTGGTTGCAATCTACTGCGTTCCACCCGTAAATTTCGACTTTTGGCTGAAAGCAAAGTATTATCCGTGTGTGCTGTGTGGCAGCGGCCTAAAGAATACTGCCACTGGGATACTGGTCCATGTCGTACGAGGCGACTTATCCAGTACTACCCAGATACGTTTATCTCATATTTCTGTCTATAGGAAATCAATGAGGCTGTATCTAGGCTGGGGAGAAAATAGGTCAAGGTCAATTATTGCATGCAGAGTTCAGAAGTTTTTCAAGTTCAAAAAATTGGAAGAAAATGTTTTGAATCTGAATCAGTTTTAAATTCTTGCTAGTATTTTTTAACCTTTGTACGTATTTTCTCTCGAGTAGAGTATGCCAATAGTGCATATGTAGTACATGCATATGCACAAGCTGTATTCTTCCATATTTTCTCGTTTTACCAATTTGGAATATGATTTTTCATTTAACTAACCTCTTTGTTCTCCTAGTAACTCCGTTTAATAAAATCTCTTCACAAGTGTTCAAATGTGAATCGCAAACGCATCGCTTACGGCCCCATTGCTTTTGGCTATCTGTTAATATTAACCGATTTGAAATCATAGAAGAATATGATCTAAATTACATCAGTTATATCTGTTACGTCAAGCGCAAAATGAGTGTATTTTCCTTATAATGGACAAGTATTCAGTTCCTTCTATCTTTGGATTGGTAACAGAATTTTGTGGAGGTAAATGTCCGTTCATATAAAGATATTTTATTGTTAAAATTGCGTCATGGTTATTCAATCATTGAAGCCGTACAAATCTCGTTTCCGTGGAAAAAAAATTCAAAAAAATATTTTTTTAAGGTTGCCAAAAGGCTTCAATATTGCCTATTAAATCAAGTTTTTGATCACCACTTGTATCGCATGTTGACAGTCATATCTGTTTCACCTAATTATATGCCACTTCTCTTGTATTGACACATGTTCTTTTAGCTTTAGAATGGTTAAGGCGCATGCACAATAGCCCGTCGGTCGTCGCGTCGCGTCAGCTGTCAACGCCGTCGTTGTGTACTAAAACGCTTACGCGACGCACCTGGCGTTTTTTACAACACAATACAGCGTCGAGTGACATAGCAACCAAAACTTTGTTTTGATTTGCTTCAATCGTTTTGCGTCAGTGATAAATTTTATCCCGTTTCTTTTGAAAAAAAAAAATCATATGTTAAAGGAAGAATACATTTGATCGCCTCCCAGCGGAATAGACGCCAATTTTGTCCAACGAGGACTGAGTGGGATCTTTTTGTTGAGACGGTCAATAACCTCTCAGCAACGTCCGTGGAATATTCATCTTCAAATACAAAATTAAGCCTTCAATGGATCCAATGATATAACTAGAGTCGCTAAATCAATCTTCCTGCCGGAAATGGATCGCACCAAAACAATATAAAAATAGATAATGTGCTTAGTGTATAGTTTTTAATTATGTACTGTAATTTTAACGGAGGCAGCAATTAAAATGATTGTTTTGAAAACCAAATAATTCGAGTTTTCTTTTTTTTAAATAAATAAACATATCTTCGCATATGTGCGAGCTTGATTCAAGTACAGTCCCGGAAATAGTATAAACAAGGTAATTGTTATGGTTCCGTAATAGTAGCGGTATTACCGAAAAGTTATGTTACGAAAGGGCTGAAATAAAATGCACATCAATACCAAAAAAATAATAACATGTGAAAAATGTTTATGGCATTATTCGAACATTTGGTTGATGATGTTACAATAAATTGGAGAATAATTTGAGTTTTGGGTCCATTTGTTTCAAACTTCGACATGAAAAATGATTTTAAATACTATTGACGCGCTATAATTTTGAATTTTTTTTAAAAACAAAACGTCGACGCTGGAGAACGCTGCTATTTAGAACAAGTATTGCGTTTTAGTACAATACCTTGACTGACGCGACGCACCATTGTGGTGGCTCAAACGGAAAATGGCATCCCCAAAATCAAATGTCAATACGACGTTGACGCGACGCGACGTTCGACGGGCTATTGTGCGGGCACCTTTATAGTGTTAAGAAGAGTCAAAGCTCCTTTAATATCGAACTCTGATATTTCGTATCATACGTCAATCCTGGTTCTGGAATCCACTGCTACAGCTTCGTGCAGTGTTAATATCGCTTGTTTCAAATTTGGCGTCACAGAAGCTCATTGTAGTCGTCTAACCAGAGCGCTAAATGGTCAGTTGAATAAAAATGTATAGAATCAAGACTTTGTGCTCTGAATCTCCTGTATGGTTAAGCTATGATTCATAGCTTAACCTTCCACTATTTACCTTCCACTTAGTGTGTACATGTCCCTCTTTTGCCCGACTTCATTTTTTTAATGTATTTCAGAATTTACCAAAGAAAGTTGAAAAAAAGTCCTTATTCCCAATATTATGATTAAAAAAAGCTTCATTGCCTAAACATCCCTATTTGGATAGGCTAAATGCCAACTTTGCCATTATAAATTCGTTTATTTGCCCTCATTGTAGCATCCTGGTAAGAACATTTTCTGATCATTGTAAACTCAAATTTCCTGAAATTTGTAGTTGTGAATCAATAATGTGTGATTCTTTTTAGCTCATATATGCCTGTTTTTCGTTTGCTAGAAAGCTTTTATGTACTCTCGCCTATCCTGTTATAAGTGTATCAAATTCTTAGAATTTAAACTAAAATAACAATCTGACAATTTTCACCCAATGTGGTTATAAGCTTCAATGCTTCAAAATCCCTACGTGGATCGGCTTTATGCTCTAAATATTTATTTATTTTCTAATCCTTTTATGGTTTTCAGGTTTTTCAGGTATATGATGAAATCTGTAAAAAAAAGGCTAGGTACAATTTTCCCGTTAGTTTGGATAACGTGCCGCTATCAAGCCTACCCCTTTTCTGATACCTGATACCTGAAGATTCCGATCAAGTTTTAGTCTCAAGTACTTCACGTGATCAGACCATTCTAATGAAACCCCATTAAAAGTTATGGAATGATTTTCATTAGGCTTATGGAGAAATAAATAAGTTGAGTTTTGGAAGCGTAAAGAGAAATTTGCCACATTTTCAAGTAAAAATATCGTATAAAATTGTCCCAAGTATACTACCCTGAGGGACACCAGCTCTAATGGGTGTTTTTTCAGAGCATGAATTTTGATAGCTTACCTGTAAGGTTCGGCTAGTCAAATAATTTTGAATAACTTTGGTGAGATGTACAGGAAAATCAAATCGAAATAATTAAGCTACTAAACCTTTGTGCCGAGCACTGTCAAAAGCTTTTTCAATATCTAGAAAAGCAGTTGAATAACCTTCAGATTTGCTAGCGTTAATCATATTAGTTACACTCAAAAGTTGATGTGTAGTAGAATGTCCATGACGAAAACCAAATTGTTCATCAGGGAAAATAGAATTCTGATTAATGTGAATCACCATTCTATTCGAAATAACTCTCTCTAAGTTTACTTAAAGAAGGAATCAAACTAATTGGTCGATAACTTGAAGGCTCTGAATCACTTTTTCCAAGTTTCAAAATTGGAGCTACTTTGGCATTTTTCCATTTATTGGGAATATGAATATTTTAACTAAAAAATTTAAAGTGTTTTCAGGCAATTTTTTAATAAGAATATAGAAAATCCCATCTTCCCCCGGGGATTTCATATTTTTGATTTTTTTTTTTAAATCAATTTAAGTTCATTAATATTTATTTCACAATAACTTTCAAATGCATTTTGCTTAGAAAGAACATCATCAAATTCAAGAAAAATTTGAGCATCAATTGGACTTACAACGTTTAAATTAAAATCATGAGCAGACTCGAATTGTTGGGCTAATTTTTGAGCTTTTCTGCATTAGCTAAAAGAAGTTTATCCACATCTTTCAAAGTAGGAACGATTGTATCCCATTTACCCGAAAACCATTGCCCAGAATGAATTTTTCCCAGAATGACAAATACCCGAAATCAAACCCCAAAATGAACCATTTCCCAGAAAAAAATTCCCCAGAATGCACCATTTACCAGAAATTTTTTTCCCAGAATGGACCATTTCCCAGAATTTTTTTCCCCAGAATGGAACATTTACCAGAATGGCACAAATCCCAGATTTTTTCCCCTAGTATTTTTATTTGTTTTCTTTTTTTTCTAATGAATTCTTGAATATTTCATATGATTCGAAATTAATTTTTTCAAAATGATTTTTTTAATGAAACTAAGACTTTGAAATTTTCCAACTAAATTTATTTTAGAACCAATATTGTGCTTTGTTTATGGTTTGGGTACTTTAATTGATTCAATGCTTATCATGGTCCTTTAAAAAACCGTTTTGGTATCCGACTCCTCACGCTGCGCGTTCGAACTTGGAAGACGTTTTGTCCTTCACGCTGTCGCGTGGCGGACGGGGCTAAGGGATCACCCCTAGCTTTCACGCAGACCTAGGAAGCCCCGGCAGACCTAGACCAATGTAATGGGGCCGCCGCTTCCGACGGCGGGTCGGCGGCCACCTCGGATTTGGGAGCTTCGGCGGCTTTGTGCCGCCTCAGCCCCTTCATCCTCGTTGGTTGCGGCTTTGCCGCAAAAGAATTAAGTTATGAAACCCCATTTTTTTATAACAATTCCTTTTTTTTTTAAATTAATTTCTAGTAGGGATAAATGTTTTCAATTTTCTGGGAAATGGTTCCTCTGGCGAAAAAATTTCTGGTAAATGGTTCATTCTGGTGAAAAAATTTCTGGGAAATGGTACATTCTGGCGAAAATTTTTCTGGGGAATGGTTCGTCTGGGGAAAAAATTCTGGGGAATGGTTCTTTCTGGCGATTGGAATTCTGGGGATTTTTCATTCTGGGCAATGGTTTTCGAGTAAATGGAGTACAACCGTAGGAACAGGCTCCTGGGGCTTTTTCAGAATTTTAGTTAATTTCCAAGGTTGTACTCCATTTACCCGAAAACCATTGCCCAGAATGAAAAATCCCCAGAATTCCAATCGCCAGAAAGAACCATTCCCCAGAATTTTTTTCCCCAGACGAACCATTCCTCAGAAAAATTTTCGCCAGAATGTACCATTTCCCAGAAATTTTTTCACCAGAATGAACCATGTACCAGAAATTTTTTCGCCAGAAGAACCATTTCCCAGAAAATTGAAAACATTTATCCTTACTAGTAATTATTTTAAAAAAAAAGGAATTGTTACAAAAAAATGGGGTTTCATAACTTTATTCTTTTGCGGCAAAGCCGCAACCAACGAGGATGAAGGGGCTGAGGCGGCACAAAGCCGCCGAAGCTCCCAAACCCGTGGTGGCCGCCGACCCGCCGTCGGAAGCGGCGGCCCCATTTCATTGGTCTAGGTCTGCCGGGGCTTCCTAGGTCTGCGTGAAAGCTAGGAGTGATCCCTTAGCCCCGTCCGCCACGCGACAGCGTGAAGGACAAAACGTCTTTCAAGTTCGAACGCGCAGCGTGAGGAGTCGGATACCGAAACGGTTTTTTAAAGGACCTTGGTAAGCATTGAATCAATTAAAGTACCCAAACCATAAACAAAGCACAATATTGGTTCTAAAATAAATTTAGTTGGAAAATTTCAAAGTCGTAGTTTCATTTAAAAAATCATTTTGAAAAAAATAATTTCGAATCATATGAAATATACAAGAATTCATTAGAAAAAAAAAAACAAATAAAAATACTAGGGGAAAAAATCTGGGATTTGTGCCATTCTGGTAAATGTTCCATTATGGGAAAAAAAAAATTCTGGTAAATGGTGCATTCTGGGGTATTTTTTTCTGGGAAATGGTTCATTCTGGGGTTTGATTTCGGGTATTTGTCATTCTGGGAAAAATTCATTCTGGGCAATGGTTTTCGGGTAAATGGGATACAATCTTTTCCAAAATGGCTTTGAGTAGGGTTTTATGTCCTCTACTGCTTTAGCAAAATTTTCATTACGAATGAAATTTAAACGACGTTAAATCTCTTTTTGAAGGTCGCAATAAATAAATTTCAAATAAGGATCCCTAGTACGTTGATATTGGAGTCGACGAATGTTTTTCAGTCGTATCAAAAACTGAAGATCATCATCGATCAAAGGTTGATTTAATTTGTGTTTAACTTTGGGTATTGAAGCGGATTTAGCGTTGACTATTGAAGTTGTTAAATTTTCTACAGCCAAATCTATATCTTCTATTGAAATCAGTGGAAAGATATAGTATGGGAGAGTAGGAAATCATGGGCCACTTTTTTTCGTTGTTCCATAACTTCTTTATTATTAAAGATGAAATGAAAATAAAAAATGGTATGGTTTTCTACATTTTCAAGGTATCATAAGGTATTTTTTTAAAAATTTTTAATAAGTTATTTTCCTCAAATTCTGACTGTTTGAAAAAAAGCAATATTTTTTGGATTTTGAAAAATGGTGGGGAATCGTGGGCCACCAAATCCAAATTGACCAAATAACATGCCAAGTTTATGAGTTGACACAAAACTGTCCTAATTCATTTCGTTATTTTAAAGCAATTCGATGATGAAATAAAAACGAGAGCTGTGCATGATCGCATAGATTCCAAAACCTGGCTCGCGAAAGTTTTGGCAAAATTTCTTATATAGGATGGACAAAATGTTTTTCATAACTCTTCGTTTGGCATAAGAAAACTCTACAGATAGGTAAAACGTATTTTAAGTTCTGAATGTGTATTATTATTAATAATAATATTAGAGACACTTTACCATTTTCACGGCTTTCGTGTCTATCGTTCTTCCAGCTTATCACAACTAATCAGTTAGATTACAAAGTTTGATGAATTTCAAAACACAATTTCAAAACAGTTGGAAAGAATATCTGAATGTGTATGAAAACATAAAAATATAGATGATTCAAGATGTGTGGCCCACGATTCCCCACAAGCTATGATTTGCAAATTGATTGCGTTTGTGTGACTTATTGATGTTTCATCAAAAATTCCTTTTCCATGTGAAAGATCATGACAAAACTAAGATTATAAGCGTATGAGCATATTTTCGTTATGCACTTTAGGTCACCCATCGATGAAATTAGCGGGTGTTTTTTTAATTATGTAAGTACATTTTTCTTACTTTTTTTTTAGCTTGATAAATAAAAGAGCATATGAATAGCATATGAAAAGCATATGATGCGTATTTCAGTCAACAACATATAGGAATATATGCTCACGCAAAGCGACAACGATGACAGTTGGTTTGAGATTTTTATTTCAACACACATCTGAGATATTAAAAGTGGCCCACGTTTCCCCATGGCCCACGATACCCCACTCTCCCCTACTTATTTTACTATTGGGCATGATGTATGAGATGAATTTAGTTTTAAATCTTCAAGGTAAAATTAGGTTCTGTTATCAGTATCGAATCTGGACTCAGAATCCAGTACCACGATTCAGTATTCACATCCGCATTAGGATCCAGAATTAAGATACTGGACTAGTATCAGGATCCAGGACCAGAACTAAGATAAGCTCAAGTACTCAAGATTGACGTCAGGATCTAGGTCCAAGAAAAAAACCTGGGATCAGGATCCGGGATCAGAAAATTTAATCTCTTGAAATAAGAGCTTTTATTATTAGTCTGTGCTTTTATGCCCGGTTTGTCTCTATAATTTTGTGAAGGTGTTTGTCGTGTTGATTGGCTACACTGCACTAGAGACAATTTAATTCAAGAAGAATTGTGGTTGTGTCATTTCTAGGTTTACTTTTCTCCTGATTAAGTATGTATTTACACTAACGCATGCGTTTTTATTTTCCCCAGAATAAACACTAATTTTCCAGAATCAGTATTCTGGGTGCAATATCAGAATGTGGTTCTGTTATTCAGGATCATGATTAAGGATGGCAGAATTTTTCAAATATCCGGGCAAACCCGGATAAAAACGGGCAATCTGGCGACCTTAATCATGATAAAGTACATATTTACATAGTATCCGGAAGCATGATCCTGATAAGTAAACGTGACGGGATTCAAGAGCAGAGTCCGAGTAATCCATGATCAGAATTTTGGATCATAGTCCTGGATCATAATTAAATATCAGAAGTAGGATTTGGGACTCAGTATCTCTAGATACAGGGTCCAATATTAGGATCTAGATTTAGATTTCGAACTAAAGAAACTTTCACTTTTTTTTTTGTTTCGATTATAGTCGTTTTACCATCTTTATGGCATTCGCGACTTTATCAACGTTACAGTTGGCGGACAAATATTGAAAAACTTATCCGGTACAACTGTGTTCGATGTTTACTCTTGGGCTCGAACTCGCGGACATCGGCTCAGGAGACAACAGACTTACCAACTAAGCTATATCACAAGCCCAGAAACTTTTACTGCATCAGCAATATATAACTTTAAAAAAAACCTTTTTGTCCTAGTTCGTAAAGCAATTATTTGAAATTATGTTACCTTTTGAAAGTAAAATTTGTAGAATTGAATTGAATTGGATTGAAATTTGAAAAAACTCAAACACACAAAAATTGGAGCTTTAGACGTGGTTTTTCACTGCTTCTAGATGAAATGGTGCCAAATTGCTATACAAATTTCAACGGCCCTTTAGAATTGACAGAATGAGCTGAGATAGTCCTTCAATTTTTTTTATTCCAGAACAAATCTTTTTTTTTTAAATGTATTGAGGATTATGTATGAATATTTTTTTTCAAACCATCACATTTTTTTGGGGACGAAATTTTTTTGTCAAAACACATTTTTTCGCAAGAGTATTAACAATAACCATAGATGAACATTTACCTCAATATTATTCTGTGAAATGTTTTATGATTACCTTAGTTTCTTTTTCAAAATGCGTTTCAATTAAACAAACGTAAGTACTTGCATACGCACTTTTAAGTGCCCCATCCTAGAATTATCTTAGCTTTATAATGAATTTCTAATCAGGCAGCTAATGGTTCCACTACCTTCAAAGTTCTGTAACCGGGACATTTTCCAATACCCGGAATCAAGCTAATATATTAACTACAACTCGTCTGAAGAAGAGAAATATATCACTTTTCCGTCCAAACCAGCCAGCAAACGTTCCTGGACAATGTCCTGGCTAGTACGGCAATAGGAGTTGAAATTTGTTCACCAAATGACGATATTGTGGCTCGAAAGAGTTACCAACTAGTCTGGCTGGTCGAAGACAGAGTCCGGAACGTTATAGACGTACGACCGCATCAGCTGTCTTCACTTTTGGTTCCCTTGATGATGGCCGAGACGGCCAGCTTCCGGAGTGTAGGATGGTCGAAAGTTTCGTCATGTGCATATTGATGAATAGGCGCTCTCTTCGAATGGATCGACGAAGACTGATGTGGTCAAAGAATGGCAATACATCTTATCGTTGTTGATGAGCTCAAGCTCATCTTTGTAAAAAAAATATGGAGATTTATTCGGTCCGTTAACAGGTAATCCATTATCGTAATCCTATCTAGATTATCAATGTTTCCAATTAGCAATCAAATAATATTTATTGAATTACTAGCTGACCCGGTAAACTTCGTTTTACCTTTTTAATTAATAAATCATAATAAATGTTTTACATCATCTACAAAGAAAACGCCTCCATTTTTATATATAAGAAGATGTGAAGAGATAATTTTGTATGGGGACCCCCCTTTCATAAAAAGTGAGATTCTTGAAACTATTATACAAACCATCTCTGACCCAAAAAACCCTCGGATACCAAATTTCACTTCATTCCGACCGACCATTCATACGTGATGTTATCACAAAGAAAACGCCTCCATTTTTATATATAAGAAGAAGATGTGAAGAAGAGATAACTTTGTATGGGGACCCCCCTTTCATAAAAAGTGAGATTCTTGAAACTATTATACAAACCATCTCTGACCCAAAAAACCCTCGGATACCAAATTTCACTTCATTCCGACCGACCATTCATACGTGATGTTATCACAAAGAAAACGCCTCCATTTTTATATATAAAGATTGGCTCTATTATTGTGCTGATCAAGATTTTTCTCTCTGCAGAGGTGAACCAGCCTGTGGCTGAAAACCTCGTAAATAAAGACAAAAAAAAAAAAAGATTTTCCTCGAATCGGAACTCTTTTCGGATCTTGATTCTAGATTGGACAAAGCAAAATATATGCATTCAATCAGTAATCTACATATATGTTAAAAAAAATTCAACAAATCTTTTTCCGAATATAAATTTTGAGTTTTCTTGTTGAATGTCTTCAAGCCAATCGATTTAATAAAAAATCCGTCAACAACAAAAACACTAAAAAAACGTAAAATAAACCACACCCCTTTCCAAATGCCTTCAACATACTGAAGAAAGTCGACTCCGTCGACCTTTTTTCGCGACTGTGTGCATTTTTTTATAACAGAGGATTGAATAGAAAAGAATGGGTCTTGGCATAAAAAATTGGCGAGGGTGTTAAAGACTTTTTCCACATCGTCTTTGGGAAAATGATTTGAAAGCCAGGAGAGTAAGTTTTGAGGATTACTCAGGGTGGAGAAAAATTCCAACGGATGAACAGAAAATCCTTATGAAAACAGCAGCATGGGACTGACAAGCACACTTCATTTTCGGCCACAAAAAACGACTAAAAAGCGTTGAGCGCATTAGTTTTTTATATACAGTGAGCGAAACAAGAGTAGTACTGCTATGTGTTTTGCTTGTCAAAATGCGAATAGTAAGAAATCGTCAAAATTTTCTTTTACTTATAATTTGGTTTAAATTGTTCAACAGATGAATTGTACTGTTTTTGGATGAAACAATTGACATGAAGAACGAAAAATATGTAAAAAGGTTGAGAAATAAGAATAGACCACTTATGTTTATTTCTTTATTAGATTATTCCTTAACATTTAAACAATTTAGTTGAAGACTGTTTCCAAATTGACAAAGAACCGTTTCCAAGTGACCAGTTCGTAGTCACCGAGACTGACCGAGAAGCAATTCTTGTTCCTGTGAATGGTTTTAAAACAACACTAACTAAAATCAAAATATCTCGGAAACGTGTGGATATTTTTGTGTCATAGGGGAGATAAGGTCATAATGGCCACCTTAAGAAGGGCGCTAATCAATCCATTGAAAACAGCTATAATTTGTGAGTTACTTTATTATTTCATGTTCAGACACTTAAAAAAAGTCTATTTTTTAACGGGCTAAATCTTGGAAAAGTAGATAAAAACGTTTAAAAATGCATTTTAAATTTTTATGCCAAACACTGAAAATCAGTCACTGTAAGTGTTCGGACAATTAAACAAATCTTCAGAGCAGCTTTCTTGTTTAGCAGCCTAAAGCTAAAAGGAATCATTTTATTATTAGCTATGCTATCTTAAAGAAAACTATTTTGCGGACTTACATTAAGTTTCTTCGCACGGACAATCACGCCGTTACACCGGAATCGAATTAGCAGATCTTTCGGTCGTAAATAATGTAGATCGGAACCTTAACCAACGAATATTGAAGGTAAGACTAATGAAACGGTAATTAATCGTTATTTACTTACGATCCGACTATTTTTGTGTACTCTAGGAGCTTCTTTCAATGGTTGAACAATCCTCCTCGCAGGTTAAATTTCTGTTTCGATGACCTATCTGTAGGAAATGATAGTGCATGATAATACAAATTAGAATAACACAGATATAAGTCATAACAAGAATATAAACGCGTTCTTCTTCGTTACACATAATTCACATATCTTAATTAAAATTGCTGTTCATCACCAACTTAGACGAAAGTAATCACTCAAACATTACTAAATCAGTGGTAGAGTGTAACATCGGCTGAAGAGAAAAAGAGAGCGCGAGAGGTTTCGTTCTTCATACGATTGAGAAAAACCGAAGATTCATTCGTATAACTAACGTTGTAAATAAATGTCGCGTTTTGCTCAGTTGAAAATATAAATGGTGTTTTAAAGTGAAAATTTATACCAGGGTCACTACAATGGCGCAGATAGGTAAAGGACAATATATAGCTCCCTAAAGGTAAGTAGAGGGAATAAAATTTTGTATTCTGGTCAGTGTAAGACAAAAAGAAACATTGAGAATAGTGAAAGTTAAAATTGAATTATGAAAGAAATCAAGATGGCGATGTTACAGTCGTCACACATTTCTAGAAAAGGTCTGTAAAAAAAAAAAAATTATGGAGGTATTTTGCGTGAGGTTATACAAAATATAGAAGAGTTAAATATTATACAATTATTCGGGCGAGAGGACTCGATATTTAGTTAAAGTTACCCTGCGAGAGGTCAGGATGCTGAGTTTCGATCTACATTAAAAAAAAATAAATAAATAAATAATAAATCGAGCGAGAGGTCTCGATCTGCATTGTTAAAGTCGAGCGAGAGGACTCGGTCTTTAAAAAAGTTGCCCTGCGAGAGGTCAGGAATGCGAACTAAATAAAAAAAAAATCCAGGTTCCAGGTGGATCACGTTGGATGCATTCACTGCAATTGCAAGGTTGTGCATTGGCTTGCTAGATAAAAAGGGGACTGATCCTCGTAAATCGTGTCTGGAAGGAAGTGTTATTTGTCGCTGATACTTTTGTGGTAGTTATTTGGTGCTGCCTCAGTGAAAGGGTTCGAATTTTGCACCAAACCTAAAAAAAAAGTAGGAATAGCGAACAATTAAAAATAAAACTAACCTGTCCAAAGGGATGAATCATCCTGGATAAAAGAATAACAACGACTAACCTGTGACGAAAACATTGTCAATGTTTCTAAGGCTTATTGCTTATTGAAGAGCTAGTGGTCCTTTCGGTAAGGTGTTTCCAATGCAGGTTTAGAATCGTTTCGGAACAGTTTCGGTTTGCAGCTGCAATCGATTTTGTTTTTGATTGAAAAACAAAAACAACCAATGATTCCTTGTTTACAATAAAAACACATAAGATAGAAACATAAATTTGGGTGTTATGTGTTACAAGTGGAAGTGATAACGTCAGTGAAAATTTGAGATTTCGACAAATAAAACCGTACTACATATTTACGTAACCTAGTGATATGAAAAATAAATAAGAAACCAGCGCATGACATCATTTCGCTTGTAAAAGTGTTGCTAGTCGAACCGGTGCGAAAGTTCTTTTAAATGGAACAAACACGATAGTCTTCGGCATTGAAAATTAATAATAATAATAATAATAATAATTATGATTTTTAGAAAGTGCTTTTCGATTATTTTTGTATTCATGTGAGAAGGGTAAGGTAATACAATTCAAGCTTTCAGCTGCCCTGAGACAAATTATTATTACTAATTTTTATTAAAGACCTTTTATTGTCATTCGGGTCAAGTCCGGAGACAAATGATTTAATCAAATATTTTTCATGGTTGTTGAATCTTCAAAATCTGGTTGTTAGATCGAGATTATAATTTACTAATGTTTTTCTGATGCAGAGTTTTAATGAAAGTGTTAGCTCCTTAAGCTGAAAATCGATATTGGTATTGGTTCATATTTTATTGAATATCAGAATTTACTGATTTACTGTACAGAAAGGGGGTAATGTAGGAAATGATAGTGCATGATAATACAAATTAGAATAACACAGATATAAGTCATAACAAGAATATAAACGCGTTCTTCTTCGTTACACATAATTCACATATCTTAATTAAAATTGCTGTTCATCACCAACTTAGACGAAAGTAATCACTCAAACATTACTAAATCAGTGGTAGAGTGTAACATCGGCTGAAGAGAAAAAGAGAGCGCGAGAGGTTTCGTTCTTCATACGATTGAGAAAAACCGAAGATTCATTCGTATAACTAACGTTGTAAATAAATGTCGCGTTTTGCTCAGTTGAAAATATAAATGGTGTTTTTAAAGTGAAAATTTATACCAGGGTCACTACACTATCGTTTAAGGAAATACAATTTTAACAATCGTTCTCGAGCAAATGAGTTTGACACTTACAGGTTTCCTATAGACGATATAACGCTTTAGCACTACGGCTCAAATACAGGGAATAAATCGATCTTTGCACCGGGAAATCTACTTTTTAACCGCCTAAATTGCACCACGCACGCTACAACTATTTATTCTTCACCTTCGTCTTTCTTTTTGTTTTATTTACAACTTGTTTTAATGATTGATCTCTACCGCACCTTTCGACAGGGCTGTCCAGTCGAGCAGTTACTACACGCTCAACAGTAAGTAGGGGTATAATGAGAACCCCCACTGGGGAAGTTTAAGCACCATATATCGAGGCCCGATGAGCATTTTCTGCCGTAGAATCTAGCAGCGAATTCAACTCGATGAAGTCAACTGAATTATAGAGTTACAGCTTGATTAGTTTCATATGACGATTTGGCCTATTGGTAAGGTGTCGGAGAGGTAATCAGAGGACTCGAGCTCGATTCCTGGTCTAGGTGTTTTTTTTTTCATTTACCATTCATGATCGATGCGATTTGCACAAAACGGTGAGTCGTAGATCCATCAAACAAAGCAATATGAAAATAATATATGATTGTTTGTAGAACAAAACAATTCACACACACTCATGCATTTTTTTTTTGTTTCGATTATAGTCGTTTTACCAACTTTATGGCATTCGCGACTTTATCAACGGTGCAGTTGGCGGATCGATATTGAAAAACTTATCCGGTACAACTGTGTTCGATGTTTGCTCTTGGGCTCGAACTCGCGGACATCGGCTCAGGAGACAACAGACTTGCCATCTAATCTATATCACAAGCCCTGCTCATGCCTTATGTTTCTAGTGCTTTGTTTGGCGTATGATGCTACTAGCCGTATAATGCAATAATCAAAATAATTAATCATGATTGGTAAATAAAAAAACTGCCTCGACCACGAATCGAACCTCGAGTCTTCTGATTACCTCGCCAACACCTTACCAATAGGTTAAATAGTCAGATGTTAACTAAACGTGTTTCTAATAGAAGAGTTTCCTGGTGGAACAGACAACTCGAAAAGTTAAGAAAAACAACAAGGAGACTTTTCAACAAAGCAAAAGCTGACTCAAACTGGGATGACTATCGTAAGTCCCTAACTGAGTACCTCAAACACATTAGAAAAGCTAAAAGGAGTAGTTGGAGGCACATGTGTGAAACCGTTCAATCTACGCCAGAAGCTGCCAGGCTCCAGAAAGTTCTATCTAAAGAACACTCAAATGGACTAGGTCAATTGAAGAAAAACAACGGGGAGTTCAGTACAGACCCGAAAGAAACCCTTCAATTACTACTGAGTACGCATTTCCCAGATTACGAGGACACTCCGGCTGAACAACCCAATCGGAATGTCAGGCGTGATGAAGCTCTCCGCAAATCGCGCGCAATCTTTACACCGTCAATGGTTAACTGGGCAATCAGTACATTTGAGCCATTCAAAGCTGCTGGTGAAGATGGGATTATACCAATCCAAATACAGCAAGCAAAACAAATGGTAACACCTGCCTTGGTTGAGATGTTCGTAGCCAGTATGACACTTTGTCATATTCCCACACAGTGGAGAAAGGTGCGCGTTATCTTCATCCCAAAACCACGGAAAAAAGATAAAACCCAACCAAAGGCATTCAGACCTATCAGTCTGACATCCATTATCTTGAAAATAATGGAGAAGATACTTGACGAGCACATTAAATCGCAGTATCTTAGCTCAAGTAAGCTGAACAATTTTCAGTTTGCTTACAAAGAAGGTATGTCAACGGTCACGGCCTTACATACTTTAACACAAAAACTAGAAAAGACCCTAGAGGCAAAAGAAATAGCACTCGTTTCTTTTCTAGACATTGAAGGGGCATTCGACAACGCATCTCACAGTTCAATCGAAATAGCTATGAAAAGACGAGGATGCCACTCGGCAATTGTTAACTGGACTAGTAGCATGCAAAGTAGCAAATAGAACCATCTATGCAAGTTTGGGAGGACTTACAATCAAAGCCACTCCAACAAAGGGATGTCCCCAAGGTGGGGTTCTATCACCGTTATTGTGGTCATTGATCGTGGACGACCTCCTAAACAAACTTGTATCTGTGGGTTTCGAAGTTATTGGCTTTGCAGACGACGTAGTAATTATAGTTCGGGGAAAATATGAGAATGTGTTGTCAAACAGAATGCAATCTGCACTTAACTACGCACTATTCTGGTGCAGGGAAGAGGGACTGAACATTAACCCTTCCAAAACTACTGTGATAGCATTCACTACGAGACGAAAAACTGCACTAAAACCACTAACATTAGACGGGGAAGTGCTAAACTTCGAATCACAGGTGAAATATTTAGGCATCATACTAGATTCAAAGCTATCATGGAATCCGCAGATAGGACATGTAATAGCCAAGGCTACAATAGCTCTATGGGTTTGCCTCAAAGGAGTAGGGAAAAAATGGGGACTAAGGCCGAAAATTATCCATTGGATATCTACAGCTATAATAAGACCCAAAATCTCGTATGCTTCTTTAGTGTGGTGGACCAAAACTGTGCAAGCTACGGCCCGGAAGAAACTAGCGAAGCTTCAAAGAATAGCATCCCTAGCTATAACTGGCGCTATGCGAAGCACATCAAACGAGGCTCTGAATGCACTACTAAATATCCTGCCACTACATCAATTTATGAGTTAGAGGCAGAACGTAGTGCCTTGAGACTCTCCAAAAACAAAACTCTCTATGAGGGGGATCTTACAGGACACCTAAAAATCCTGAAGATATTTAAAATAAACTCACTTATTGTAAAGAACGATGACTGGATGGAACCCGTTTTCAATCTAGACATACCATACAATGTAACTATCAACGATAGGGACGTGTGGGAGTCAGGTGGACCTGCGGTTCCTTCCAGATCGATAAAATTCTTTACTGATGGATCAAAAATGGATAATAGAACTGGGGCAAGGGTGTTCGGACCTAGACTCAGGATCTCAATTCCGATGGGAAACTGGCCAACAGTATTCCAAGCAGAAGTTCAAGCAATTCTAGAATGCACTTTAGCCTGTTTGTAAAGAGGATACAGATACACAAATATCTATATATTCTCTGACAGCCAGGCCGCTCTCCGGGCACTAAGTACGTTTACATGTTACTCCAAGCTAGTATGGGAGTGTATTGTTGCACTAAGAAACCTGGCCATATTGTCTCCAATTGGAGAACAGCAGAGGGAGCAGCTCAGGCGAAAATATTCATTGAACCAAGCGCACGACTCTCCAAAAACATGTTGAACCAAAGTAAGCATGAGTTAAGTACCTACACAGGTCTCTTGACCGGACATTGTCCAACAAAACAACATCTCAAACGGATGAACGTTATTCAAAACGATGACTGCCGGTTCTGCGGGCTCGAAAAAGAAACTGCAGAGCATCTTCTATGCAACTGCTGCGCCCTCCTAAATAGGAGAGAGCGTGTACTTGGGGCAAAGTTAATAAGCGCACAAGACATATGGTTGCATATCAGCCCTAAGAAGGTTATATCATACATCTTTGATATCATACCCGATTGGGATAAAATGCTTAGTCAGCAATCAACTGTAACTTCAACCCATAGTGCAGGTGAGCCTGATAGCATATATTAACGCGGGGTAATTACCACAATAGATCAACTACTGGTCGCAGTGGGCTCTCCCCTACAAGGAAAAAAAAAGATGTTAACTAATCAAGCTGTAGCTCTATAACTCAGGTGACTTTATCGAGTTGAGTTCGCTGCTAGATTCTACGGCATAAAATGCTCATCATACCCCAATCAATAAAGCTCTGTTCGCTCCGAGTCAACAAGTTAAAGTAAACACGCATTTTAAAATTGATTATTGTGAAAAATAAAATATTTAATGGTGGTGGAAATAGAGGAAGCGCGTACAATACTGCTTATTTTGAATCCAAAAAACAACTCATTAAAAATATTAATTTTTCTAAACAATAAAACACAATTTTTCAGTCTTAAATGGCAGCACTATCTTGCTGTTGAACAGTGCTGGATGATTTTGGTCAAGAAATAAGTTCTTGGCAGCGCGGGAACGCCTTGGAAATTCTAAGATCACTAAATCAAATAATTAGAATTGCATTTGCCTTTTGCAAATCCAGAAAAGCTTTCTTGAGCGTTAACTCCAACATATCTGTGTTGGAAAACTACCTCGAAATGATGAATATGGGCCAAATAAACTCGGTAATCAATATTGAGACTTAATTTGGTTTTAGCTTCATGTTTATGAAGAAATTTAGTAGTTTGATTAGGTATTTTAGCGCAAATGTCAAATTCCTTGATGCTAGAGGAAAATATTTTAAAATCCCTTTATATCATTGGAATAATAGAGAACGCATAAAAAACGCCTAGACGCCTAAGTTATCTATTCAAATAGTTTGTAGAAGCATTATTATTCACTCTAACACAGTTAATTCTAAGATTTAATTTTGATTTTTGTAGAATGCATAAGTGGTAGGTACTATTCTTATTTCGAACTTTTTTCATATTTTTAATCCTCAACGCCAATTGCTTCATCCAAAAAATGAATTTTTGCTTAATTTATCCGTCGGACAATTAAATTAAAATTAGAAGAAAATTTTGAGGATTTATAATCATTCTTTTTTTAACAACTAAAACACCCAGTGGTAATATTCTTGTTTCGCTCACTGTATTTTTCTATTAGTTGAACTTTTTCGATCGTTATTTGTAATCCAAGGTTTCGAACTTCTTATAAAGGTTTAGCGTAGTGACAACCGTTATATTTCACTAAATAGTTTCTAGTAGATTGTATAAGATAGCTGGTTCAAGTTCGGACGTTTTGCGCAATATTTTCCATTATTTGTGATTTCTTTTCTGAACACAAAAACTAGGTGAAAGACTTCTCTTCAACCAAACTTTAAATGTTTACACCAAACTGAGTGCTCGGCGTGGAACATTTTTTCGAACGTAACGCAATGGCAGAGAACAACGGGGATATATAGAGACACGCGCCTTGAACAAGGGAGCTGTAAAATTTCAATAAAACCCACTCATGTGAACGTGAACAGGAAATAATGATAGATCCAGAGTTGCATACCAAATCCTTTCTCGATGCCCCCCTTCCTGTCCCCATCTTGCTTTTTTGCGAAACCACCCCTTTAAAGTCGATTCTACTGCTTCGTTATGCCAATGTTGCAAGTGACAACGAAAAACTCATGAAAATTCATTCCGGTAGCTTTGAGTACTTTCCCATCCCCCAACTCCGACAACGACGCACCCAAAGTGTCATCAAACTTGCTTTGAAGCACAAAATTCTCTGTGGAGTTTTTTTTCCTGTTTTGTATCTATCCTTCAACGCCAATGTAAGCAGGGTGATTGAAAATTTTGATTTGAATTTGAATACATGTACGCGCTTTTAATTACAATTTTGATTGAATTTTCGATACTTACCGTGTCATTAAACACAAGGAAAAAGATTAAAAAAAAACAGATTTTGAAAGTTATACTCGTTAAAATGTATCAAAACTTCATTGTAAATCTGGTTAATATTGAATCAAAAAAGGAAAGAATTCCAATAAAAAAGTGATCGTCGTAGAACAGTTTCTAAGAACAATCAAAACTCATCACCCAGTCCAATCATCTTGCTCTCGTCGAAAAATTGTTTCGCAGTTCCTACCTACCCGAAAACAGCATCCAATGAACAACTTTTCATTGCTTGGTTATTAAATTTTTCCGCTCCTATCCATCGAAGCTGATTTGACTTTCTTTTTCTCATTCTTTGACCCAGTTCGAAACGAGCTCTCATCATTCCTGCGTTCGGGTTTTTACTCAAAGGGATTGTTATGACAAAGTAGGATATGAATTAAACTCTTCGCCGGGTTTAATCTATAAATATATTGATTTCAGCATAAAATGTAAAGCTGGTTTCAACGTATTTACTATTCCCAATAAGCAATTTGAACCAATAATATTTTGTAAGAAAATTATGGTGGTTTATAGAAGATTTAAATTCGATGTTATGAAACGTATTTCAATAGGAAACCTAAATAAACGAGCCTTAAGATGACTATAAAAACCTTCAATTCTTTAGAAAATTTCAAAATAAACCTTTTTATAAGGAGTTTCTAACATTCTTCAAAGCAATTACTTTTATAATTTCTCGTGAAATCATAATAATTTTGTTAGGATTTGCATTTACCGTGTATTACCGGTCTACCACACTGAATTATCATTGATGTGCACAAGAGGAATAAACGTCACTAAGTTGTAAGCAAGCAAACAACGTGGACGCGTAGGGGAGAGGCGGGTAATATGCGCATATTAAGGAAAACACTCATTTTCTCCCATATTCCGATAGATAGGAGCCTGAAAACTATATGCACATGAGCGGACATCTGTTTTCTATACGTAAGAGCAATTTTTCTGTTAAAATCTCTTACAGTTTTTGTGAAAATAATTTTATAATAAAAGAAGTCAAAATAGCCGATTTCCGAAACCGACGGGCTAAATGCGCATATTTATGTTTTAAGCTATATTTCATTTACACTCGCAATATTTTGAAATTATTCAATTGAAAATGGTAGAAACGGATGTTAGGCATACGTCAAGGCTGAAATTTTGTTGACATTTTTTACATCACTAGTTCTTTTGCATGAAACATAGTTAAGTATGCCATATGGCCATATTTCATGGTTATATTTTGTTCATATTGTATTTTTATCGGATCAGTATTAAGTTCTTCTTTTTTCGCTGTAAGATCGTGATTTGAGCTTAGATTTAATGTTTAAATGATAGGAAGCAAAAAATTTATAAGAATAATCTATTTTTCTTGATATAGGCATTTAACCTGCCTTGATATGGGCATTCAGAACCAGTCTCGTATTCCAATATCTTATCATCTACAACTTTGCCAAAAGCTTCAATTTGTTGAATTTCCGATTTTCAGATGAATAAGAAAGAAAAACCATTAAAATTTTTGTTCACAGAATCTGTACGCACGATAATTAAAATTCAATATATTATATCAAAACTGACAAAAATCTTGTTTGAATTTTTAAATTTTTTCGACTTTATATAACAATTTAATTTTTTCATGCCATGTGTTAAAAGCGTACTACCCTCAAACTGCACTGATTAGATATGATGAATCTCTAGCCATATCGTCAATCGGCTGTATGCGCATATTACCTAACATGCGCATTTAGGAACACTTCCCCCTACACATTTACTTGGTCCGAATTTCCCTACCCGAGACACAGGCGGTTCTCGGTTACAACAGTCGAGAGGTGAAAAAACCCGTGCGACACCGGTGAGTGAAAGCGCAATAAAATTACGAATTGTGCTGCCGGTCAGAGAACGAAACGGATTCCAGAATAGGATTCCTTCTTCGAAAGGCGAGTTGCCATTTCTAACCTCATTATTTCTACGAAAGGGAGTACATCCGGACGAAACAGCGTTCACACACATTTTCCGTTGCATACACGACAAGCTAGCTACAGTGTGTGTGCAAACGACCGATTACTGCTGTCAACTTTCCTGCCGCGGTGGGAGCGTTTGTTTTGAAGCGCGATGCTAAACGAAGGACAGAATTTCACGCCTGTGGCGCCAAATTTCGCCATGGAACCGTTCGAGAAGGAGAAAACCAAATGGACGAGATGGGTGAAGCGCTTGGAAGGAAGCTTCCGAATGTTTAATGTGCCGGAAGCAAGCAAGAAAGACTACCTACTACACTACATGGGGGCCTCGACCTACGATCTGTTGTGCGATCATTTGGGACCCGTCGAGCCCGAGACGAAAACCTACGACGATATTGTTACTGCGCTTGGAACATATTTCGATCCTAAACCGCTCGAGATGGTCGAAGTATGGAAGTTTCGGAACCGTAAGCAGAAGGAGGGAGAAACCGTGAAGGAGTTTGTGACAGAACTGCAACGCGATGCTAAGTTCTGTGAGTTTGGTGACTACCTTAAGGGGGGGGTAGGGTCTAACACTTTCAAAAAATCGATTTTTTTATTTTTTTATTTTCTTATTGTAAAACATTTCAAGAATGTTGTGTCAAATTTTCAAGTCAATTAAAGCAAAACTGTAGAAATTATAGGCCTTTATCTCCTCCTATCTAATACTGCAAGAAAGCAAGAGCAGAAACTTCAAACGCGATTTTCTCGAAAGCACATTTTTAAAGTCCGTGGACATCGTCATTTGAAAACTACTTATCCGATTCTTTTCAAATTTGGAACATATTTTCTATATATAAAATACCAGACCCCAACGTTTTTCTTTTTTGATTTTTTTATTTTGGGGAGATTTTACAGGTGAAAAATGGCGGATTTTTGAGTGAAAAATCGTAGTTTTTACTTCAAACAGCCACAAAAATTGCATAAAAATATTTTTAAGTTAAATAAAAACGTTGGGGTCCAGAAAAACATCTATTTAAAATATTTTGTTCTGATTTTTTGACTTCAGATGATTCTGTGCTGAGATACAGTGTCCACCGCAAATCCTGTTTTCTAAAAGGCATCCTCGAAAATGCTCCGTCCCCGGCTCATTTTTCAATATTTTTGTACGAAAAAATTACTACATGTTCTTTTAACAATGCTTTGTATAATGCAAAAAATTTGAATACATTTGTGTAGTGACCGCGCGTCTTGAATTCACTGCAATCATCTCTCAAAAACGCGTGCTTACTCGTCAAATATACTTTCTTAACTGCCGTCTTCAACCGAGCAATGATACGAACGACTTTTCTTCCATACATGCATACTACCAGGACAACAGCTTATTTTCTATGCTGATTTTCTACCGATTTCACGAACACACATATTGAACAACTGTTTTTCTCTTCTCTCACTAATGTGATAACTCTTCCTAACGCAACTGGAGCACGTTCTCACAGTCGCGCAGGCAGGAGCAAGTTACACATAATTCATTCGAATTGAACGTTATCTCTTGTTCGTTTATATTTACTTAGCTTCATTCTAATTTTATTTAATCAATAATTCTATTTATCCTATTCTCTACAATTTGTTTGAACGATAGCTCCAGGAAAAAATCGTGAAAATTGCGTTTTTTTATACCCGTTAGACCCTACCCCCCCCTTAAGAAAGACTGCGGAATCAACTGGTCTTCGGTCTGCGGTCCAAACGAATCCGGTCGCGACTCATTGAAGAAAAAGAGCTTACTTTCGACAGGGCGTTGGAAATTGCTCTTTCGATGGAGGCGTCGGGCGAAGGTGCGGAACTGTTCGAGAAGCGATCGACCGAGGTAAACTACACGGAGAAGCGGACAAATAAGGTAACAAATACTAGTACGACAAAAAAGATTTGCTACCGTTGCGGTAGTGATGAGCATTTGGCCAGTGCCTGCCGATATAAGAATCCTTTTTGTAACTTTTGTAAAAAGTCAGGGCACCTCCAGCAGGTTTGTTTGAAGTTCCAAGGGGAACTGTCGAAAGGTAGAAACAATAGACAAGCAAAGCTGAAAAAGAAATTTCACACAAATTTGATAGATGAGGACAGCAGTAGTGAAGAGGAAAGAGAAGAAGAAGATGAGTCAGAAGTAGAGGAAGTTCTTACACTTGAAATTTGTAAAATAGAAAAGTCAAAATCACTTTCGAAAGTTATTTTACCGGTAATTGTAAATAGAAAGGTCATCAAATTCGAAGTAGATTGTGGGTCTCCCGTTTCGCTCATGAGCCTCGTCGACAAAAAACTTTACCTGGATGAATTGCCGCTGTTTAAGACTGAGGTGGAGTTGGTAGGCTACTGTGGGAACAAGATCCAAGTGTGTGGTTACATGAAGGTGGAAGTGAAGCACAACGGCGGTTCGAACTGGCTGCGATTGTTCGTGGTGAAGACGGAGCGTCATCCCCTCCTTGGCCGTGAGTGGATGCGGAAGCTGAATGTTGACTGGAACGAAGTCATACGGAACCCGGAGTCCTGTGTCGGAGCGATAGCCGTTCATAGCCTTGGTAAACCGAAGTCAGGTGCCGTTGGGGATCTGATTGAACGCTTTCAGCGAGTGTTTGATTCTTCGGTCGGTACGATTCGAAACGTTCAAGCCACGCTACATCTGAAGCCAAACAGCAAGCCAATATTCATGAAGCCTCGTACCATCCCTTTTGCAATCCGTGACACGGTGGAGCGAGAAATCAAAAAAAATGGAGGAGAACGGGATCCTGAAAAAGGTGGAGCGCAGTTCCTGGGCGACTCCAGTGGTGCCGGTTATGAAGTCAGCGGACCGCGTTCGCCTGTGCGGGGACTACAAGGTGACGGTCAACAAATGTCTTTTGATTGACGAGCACCCCTTACCAACAATCGATGAGCTGTTTTCGAACATGGCCGGTGGTCGGAAATTTTCGAAGTTGGATCTGGCCCAAGCTTATCTCCAAATGGAAGTACGCGAAGAGGACCGGGAATTACTTACCTTGAACACGTGTTAATGTACGGCGTGTCTTCAGCACCTGCGATTTTCCAGCGTGAGATTTCACAACGGCTTGGTGCATGGCCGTAGGAACGGGGGGGGTTTTGGGGGTTAAACCCCCCCCCATGAGGGTCCAAAAAAGCAAGCGAGCTATTCTACTCTACACTCAAAATTTTAAATTCATTATCAAATTATGATAATAGAGCAAAGATATTCAAGAGTAACTATCTGAACTGAAAACTAATACCAAAACGTCAGAAACCCATTTCAAGTTCAAAATTCTGCTACAGTTTTTCAAAATTTTCTCACTTGTTCATAGAGGTTGTTAGATTTTTTTCAGCACGTATCCGGGCCGGACAAATCCGGACTTTTTTTTACATAAAAACCTGGCAAAATCCGAGTATTTGATTTCATATATGTCGACCGATTTGGTAAAACCGGTCGATTTTGGTTAAAACCTAGGAATTGCTCATCAAAAATCTATTAAAAAAAACTTTAAAAAACCTTTCATGAACATTTTTTGTAACTTGCTGTAAAAAATTTGGACGTATAAATAAAAAACAAATTACAACACAATTTGTTTATTTTTAAGTTTGATGTAAGAATGAGAATGAGAACAAACTCAGGCGAAATTCGGGCTTTTCCAATGAAATCTGGGCAACCGGGTCGGACCGAACTTTTACAAAAAAATTTGTTAGATATCCGGGCCAATCCGTTTAAAACCAGGCAAGTTGGCAACCTTATCATAGAAATTCAGTTCTGAATTATAAATTTAAAATTAAACCTATGTTGGAGGTTCTGGTTCCATATTCCTTTAACCAAAATTGTATTTCTACATATTTTCGTATTTCTGATTTTGTATCAAGTGTAAACCTACGAAATAGTTTTATTCTGAGTCTCAAGGCCAATGGAGACTGGGTGCTACATGCACTTCCCTATGTCGAATATGCTAGCTAGTCGAGTCTGTAGTCCGTATGCTAAGTCATCGTATGGGCTACCATCACTCTCTCAATTTGCTCGGGCAGTCAGTCGTTGTCATAGTGTCCAGTGGTAGAGAGGTGATTGGAAAAGGCCGGGGCTCGGCTAGTTTTTCTAGTGGTTCGAGCTCCACACAAGTTAAGGATTCTTGATTTTCAGTTCGAATAATCATAAAAAATTAAGAATGCAAAGCTGCTTTGAAATCCTTGTTCGAATTCCGTTTTGAATTTCATATCAAATTTGAATCATGTTTTTCGAAAATTAAATGCATTTTC
The DNA here is from genome assembly GCF_029784155.1 of Uranotaenia lowii. NCBI lineage: Eukaryota > Metazoa > Arthropoda > Insecta > Diptera > Culicidae > Uranotaenia > Uranotaenia lowii. Next base: position 288,057,507 of record NC_073692.1, read on the forward strand.
AATATTTTAATAATTTGTTTTATATTCAAATTCGAAGTTCTTAAACTTTATTCTAGTTAACACTAAATTTAAACATTTAAAGCCTGTAAGTGGCGATCCAAAATTGAAAACCAGATTTTGATTCATCATTCGAAATTCACATTTTAAATCAGATTCACAGAACACATTAAAAATAAATAATTGAAATAATGAATTAAGATTTAACCAGCACTACAGAATTTAAATAATAGAATCATGAATGAGAGCTCTAGGATTTGGCTCATGAAATTCAGATTTGGAATTAAGATTCGGAAATTGTTTTTTTTTTACATATTTCGGAAATCGTAAAGATATTCGTAAACAGATTCAAAATTCAATTTTTGAATTAAGGTTAAGAATTCAAAAAAAGATTTAGCTTGTGAATGAGTTTTTCAATCAACATAAAATTGTTGAGGAATTCAAGAGAACATAAACTAAAAAATTTGCTTCTCAGTTCAATTTCCAGATTTCAAAGTTTTTAATCAGAATAAGTTTGTACACACAACTCAGCTGAAAATCACAAATTTGAGTTAATTTTCTAAGTTTTGATTCATGCAAAATATCCCAAATTATATTTAAAAAAATTATCCACAGGATTTTTAGTATGGAATTGATTTTTTATGATGAATATTGCCTTTTAAAAAAAAACATGTACCTGATCTTCACCTAAAAATCTGCACAATTTTTTTATTTTTTCGGTGTATTGTTTAACATTTTTAATATTGCAGCTATTTTAAGTCAAATTTCAAACTAAAATCAAAAATTTAGTTCAAGTTTGTATCAAGCAAATTGGATTCGAAAAATTTTTATCTCTTACTATTTTTTTTTTTTTTGTAAAATTTTGTTTATTTTCATCAAAGGTTAGAATCTTGGAATTTGCAAAAGAGTTTACAAGATTGGGCTTGTTTGATTTGAGTATAGAATAAGTTTTTAAAAGAAATTGAAGGCTACCCCAAAAAGAACTTATTTTATGCTCAAATGAAATAACTTTGATCTAACAGACTTTTAAACAAATTCAAAACTTTTAACTATCGATGACAGCAAATTTCATATTTTGTTCCCAGAGGTTTCATTAATAAAATTTAACTCACCCTTTAGGCTAAGAACCACTTTTCTAAAGTGTCCTTTTTAAGGTTTTATTAATGACACTTTACCATCCTTGTGGCATTCGTGTCTTCTGTTAAGTTACAATTTCATACGAAAAGTATTAATGAGTACTTTAAAATGAATAATCATATAGTTACAAACAAAATTTGTTTAAATTTTTTTTTTATTTCGTGTGTTTTTAGATAAAAAAAATCATAGGTAAAAATTAGTCACCAAAACCCCCCCCATGAGTCGGTTCTTCCTACGGCCCTGGCTTGGTGATATTCCCGGAGTTTCAGTTTTTCTGGATGATATCAAGGTGACTGGGCCAGACGATGAAACTCACATGCAGCGACTGGGAATGGTTCTGCAACGATTAGACGAACACGGGATGCGGCCAGGTCCCAGCAACGATACAGGGTTTGTCTATGTATCGTGTGACCAACATCTTTTAACTAAGTGTTGGTGAATCTCGTTTTTAAGCTTTTTTTCCTCAGATTTAAGCTTTTTCTGCCTTGAGAGCATAGGAGATGAAAGCTCAAATCTGAAGGAAAAAGCTTAAATCTGTCAAAAAAGGGGAAATCTGAGGGGAAATCTGAGAGATGTGCTCCATACGGTTTGTATAACATTGCCGGGAAGTGGATGCGGCTGAATGTGACGAAGTGCGAATTTTTTGCGGATCGCATCGAGTATTGCGGGTTCGTGATTGATCGAGAAGGAATACGGAAAATGAAAACCAAAGTCGACGCCATTCAGGAGATGCCTAGACCCCGCAATCGTGAGCAAATCAGAGCGTTCGTGGGTCTAATAAACTATTATGGTAGGTTCATGAAAAATTTGAGTACAAGAATCTACCCGATCAACAATTTACTTAAAGAAAACGTTACCTTCAACTGGGACGACGAGTGCGAAAAAGCTTTCCTATGGGTCAAAAAGGAGATGCAGTCAGATAGAGTATTGGTTCACTACGATCCGAAGTTGCCACTCGTACTAGCTACCGATGCTTCGCCTTATGGTGTTGGTGCAGTATTAAGTCATCTGTATCCCGACGGAACCGAACGGCCAATCCATTGTGCATCTCAAACTCTGAATAGATCCCAGCAGAATTACATCCAAGTCGACAAGGAGGCGTATGCGATCATATTTGGAGTAAAAAAATTCTACCAATACCTCTATGGACGCAAATTCATACTCGTTACCGACAATAAGGCTGTAGCACAAATCCTGGCACCACACAAAGGACTCCCTACCTTGAGTGCTTTGGGAATGCAGCATTACGCTGTTTTTCTAGAAACGTTTGATTACGAAATTCGATTTCGTTCGTCGAAAGAGAACGCCAATGCGGTCGGAATGTCTCGACTGCCGATTAAAGATGAAGACAACAAACACCGAATCGAAGAGGTAGATCTCGTTGAAGTTAATCAAATCGAGACGCTTCCTGTCACAGCAGAGGAATTGGCGGAGTGTACTAAAGAAGATGCTAACGTGAAAACCTTGCTACAAAGTCTGAAGGTTGGACGAACTGTGGACGGATGTGACCGATTTGGTCTCAATCAAAGCGAATTTTCGATCCAGAAGGGGTGTTTACTCAGAGGCATCCGTGTCTATATTCCACCGAAGCTTCGACAGCGCGTCCTTGACGAGCTACACACAGGTCACTTTGGTGTATCCAGAATGAAGACTTTAGCAAGATCGTACTGCTGGTGGGAGACTGTCGATCGCGACATAGAGGAGCTGTCAAGAAACTGCAGTGAATGTGCCGGAGTGCGGAAGAACCCGATAAAGGTTATGCCACATTGTTGGGAACAAGCTACAGAACCATTCCAGCGAATCCACATCGACTTTGCGGGTCTATTCCTTGGTCTGAATTTCTTCGTCATCGTGGATGCGTACAGTAAGTGGCCGGAGGTCAGGATTATTCCGGATATGACTACGGACACCACCGTCGACTGCCTGCGGGAATATTTCGTGACATACGGTGTACCTTCCATCATTGTAAGTGATCGAGGAGTCCAGTTCACTTCGGACCAGTTCCGAACATTCCTGAAACGCAACAATGTTACGCACAAAATGGGAGCTCCTTATCACCCAGCTACAAACGGTCAGGCGGAAAGATTTGTACAGACATTCAAAGACAAGCTGAAGGCCCTGAAATGTGAACGAAAAGATGTCCAGTTTGAGCTCTATTAAATTTTGATGGCATACCGAAGAACCGTGCATCCGACAACAGGGAAATCACCGTCGATGTTAGTATACGGACGACAGATGAAATCAAGACTCGACCTACTGATTCCTACTAGTTTCCCGGAGAATCCATCCCGTGGGGAGGAAGAGAGTGTTCGACGTTTTTCAATCAACGAACGAGTAGCAGCTCGAGACTTTTTAGGATCGTCTAAATGGCAGTTTGGTACAGTGACTGAGCGTACAGACAATGTACGCAAATGGCAGTTTGGTACAGTGACTGAGCGTATGGGGAAGCTTCATTATATGGTCGAGCTGGACGACGGCAGAATCTGGAAGCGGCACGTAGATCAGTTGTGAGCAGGTCCTATGAAGCGAAATATGAACGACGAATCTTGGACGGAGATGTTCGATAAACCGCGCCGTAGCACAGTAGTCAGCCACCCTATGCAGTCAACTCTCGATGAAGGTCCTAACACATCTCAGCCGTCGACAGGGTTATCGAAACCACCAACACCAATTCCCACCGAACCTACAGGATCTGCTAGCGAGACGGATGGGCAGGTTCCGAGCGAAACACGAGTCCGATTAGAGAAGGTAGAGCAAGATAAACTTATGACTCCCCGTAGATCTTGTAGAGTTAGGAAAGCACCTGAACGTTTAAACCTATAATAAACCAAGTCACTTCCAATAGAATATACTAGGGAACAATCCTGTTAAGGAGGGGAAAGCTGTTAGGATTTGCATTTACCGTGTATTACCGGTCTACCACACTGAATTATCATTGATGTGCACAAGAGGAATAAACGTCACTAAGTTGTAAGCAAGCAAACAACGTGGACGCGTACACATTTACTTGGTCCGAATTTCCCTACCCGAGACACAGGCGGTTCTCGGTTACAACAAATTTATTACTAGCTGACCCGGTGTGCTTTGCAACACCTTCCAAAAATAAATGAAATTTGTAAAAATTATTATTTTTAAGATAAGTTAACCACCGTTAATTAAGTTTTGTAAATTATTTCTCGGCATATCGGTGAAATGTATATTCTTGGAGAAAGAATATCAGAAATGAAATTTTATGAAGATGGATAGAAAAGTGAGAAGAAAATTTGACAGATGTTGAAAAGAGCGAAAGAGCATTTTTGCGAGGAAAACTTATTAACGTACACCATACTTTACCCCGCAACATTTCATTATTTAGGAGAAGTAGTACCGGGATAGAGGTGGCACTACCTTAACCTATACAATGAAATCTGGTTGGTCCGAAGTCTACCCGTACGGACGGGTATACGTGTTCACCACATGTAGACTTTGGACCGACCAGATTTCATTGTATAGGTTAAGGTAGTGCCACCTCTATCCCGGTACTACTTCTCCTAAATAATGAAATGTTGCGGGGTAAAGTATGGTGTACGTTAATAAGTTTTCCTCGCAAAAATGCTCTTTCGCTCTTTTCAACATCTGTCAAATTTTCTTCTCACTTTTCTATCCATCTTCATAAAATTTCATTTCTGATATTCTTTCTCCAAGAATATACATTTCACCGATATGCCGAGAAATAATTTACAAAAATTATTATTTTTTTTCCATAAAACTCGCTTAATTTACAATTGGAAAAAACTTTTTCTAATATTGTGGCGCTCCTAGTGGACGGATTTGGAAGTTCTTGGCGACCACGTGGAATTTTGCCAGCTTCACTTTACGTATGCACGGAAAAAAATTGAGTGGTCATCCCAAAGACGCTGTCATGATAATTTTACCATTTTAGCGCTATAGTATTTTCAACCACGAAAAGTTTAACATCGATTTTGTGAAAGTGCGCATGAAACAATATTGAAATTACTATGTACCTGGTAATTTTCGATAACTCTCAATGTTTGTTGTCGAAAATACTATGGTCATGATAACTTCATCATAATTTCTATCACAACTACCGTCCGCATAGTAATTTTGACATTGTGGCACCAATTCATATCAACAAAATACTACGCACATCGTACTTTTGAGAACAAAACATATTTGACTCAAAAACATAAGTGCGTATGATAATTTTACTATGGTAAACATTCTTGTTGTTTACACTAATTCAGGATCATTAATCATCAAACCCGTTTGTAAAAAAACTAATTTTGAGCTGCTTTATAGTTACATAACTTTGAAAATCATTCCAGAGCATCGGGAGAACACACTAACATTGACCGACGTGTGTCGGAAGTGTGAATTTTCATGTTTCAAATAATGTCATAATGCATGCATGTAAATAAACAAACAAACATACATAGTAATTTTACTATTTGAATCAAGCTCCACGCTCCTCCTAATCTTTATCATAACACATACTAGTTTCATCATGAAACATATTAATTTTACTAGGGACGAAGTAAAACAATGCATCATTTCTTTGACAATTTTACTAAAACGCAGTCGAATTTACTATGCGCAGCCAAATTAAGCACATGGTAAAATAGCTATGCGTAGGATATTATAAACAACAAAACATATTTGACTCAAAAATATGGTCGCCTGTTGTTCGTTTAAACCACGGATTTAGTAATTTTACTATGCTTTTTTTTTGTGTGTGTATTTTTGATATTCCGCAAATCGACTGTACTTTGTAAACAACATGGAAGAAATGGAAGCCGAGAGAAGGGAAAAAATTGTGCACAGTTATTTGGAAAATTCATTGTGGACTGCATCTAAGCTAGCTAAACAGCTGAAATTGCTCAGAAATACCGTAGGGTGCGATATCAAACGGTTAAGGAAACATTGGACGACGATTAGGAAGCCTCAAGCCAATCGTCGGAACTGTCGACCGAAAACTGCGTGGTAAGATTTTGAAGAGGATTAAGAGGAATTCCAATCTGTCGGACCGTGATTTGGCCAGAAGATTCGGTGATGCCCAAAGTAACGTTAGGAAAATTCGACTCCAGGAAAGAATCAAGTCGTATAGAGCTAGCAAACAGCCAAATCGAACCATAAAACAAAAAAGTGTGGCCACAATCCGTGCTCGGAAGCTATACAACCAAGGGCTGACCAAGTTCGACGGATGTCTTCTGATGGAGGATGAAACCTATGTCAAGGCTGACTTCGTGATAATCCCAGGCCAAAAATTTTACTTGGCAACAACTCGGGGGATGTTCCTGCCAAATTTAAATTTGTTTTTGACGACAAACTTGCACGAAAATTTATGATTTGGCAGGGCATTTGCAGCAGTGCCAATAAAACAAAAGACAATGACGACGGAACTATACCAAAAAGAGTGTCTCCAAAAACGAATTTCGCCGTTCATTCGATCCCACGACCATCCCGTAATGTTTTGATCAGATTTGGCAAAGTCGTTCAAGAATAATATGCAGAGAAAGGGGTCCAGTATGTTCCGAAAACCCACCCAACTGCCCCCAGTTCCGCCCTATTTAGAAATATTGGGCAATCATGAAGAGGACACTCAAAGCAAAAGGAAATGTTGTTAATACATCAATCAAATGAAGACCTGGTGGAATAAGAAAGCTAAAAAGAGGGACGAAGAAGGTGTTCAAATCTTTCTACAAACCATAGAATAACTTTCAAAAATTTTCGCTAAACATTTCAAATAAATTCAAACATTTAAATTATTGAAATCAAGATTTGGTAATGAACTTATCCAATTTCGACTGGTTTAAACACTGGTAATTTAAAAAAAAAAAGTAAATGCAAGTACATGAATGTGTTTTATTTATCCCTTCTCAGTTTTTGTTGTCTAAAATTTTTCGTTATAAAAATTACGCAAAGCTCTGCAAACTATTACTACCTAAATTTTATTTTTATGCGGCCCACCGAAAGAATTTAAAATTAAAGTGGCCCGTGTCAACTCGAAACATAAGTCTAACTTGATACCAAAAAATGTTTCTTACAAAAACAACAAAGCAGAATCTTTGGAAGATGCATCCGAGCTCTTTGCCGAATACTTTCACAGTGTGTATCTTTTGAACAGACCAGAAATAATTTTACCCGAATTCACCATAGCGGTATCTGATATACGAAGAAAGATTTTAACGCTCGACGAATCGAAAAGTTGTGGCCCTGATGGAATACGAAACTCATTCTTTAAAAAATGTGGGAGTGGAATCGAAGAGCCCCTACACTTCCTCTTCACTTCATCGATTCGTGCCGGTTTAAATCTCGCATGTTCTACCGATACACAAGAACGGTTCCAGGCTCACCGTAGAAAACTATCGCGGTGTTGCAATAGTTTGTATTGAGAACCTCACAGTGGATGATGGAAGGTTTTCAAGTTGACGCAACATACATGTCCAAAGCCTTTGGCGTAATCAATATAAACGCTCTACTGTCTGTATTGTGCAAGAATGGAATAACCGGATCCTGTCTTCAATGGATTCGTTCGCACCTAATCTAAAGAATGCAATACGTCAAACTGGAGAACGTTAGATCTAGTACCTTCTCAGTCACCAGCGGTGTTCCACAAGGGAGTCACTTGGGACCCCTTCTTTTCATCACTGTTATGAACTAATTTTCTGAAGTGCTGACTGATGTGTTCGCGCTGGTTTATGCCGATGATTGAAAAATGTTTTTGCCTATTCGTCACCCGAAGGATTGTCCTTTTCAACTATTCGGCCAAACGAATATTCGGCCGAATATTCTACTGAGTTTTTGATGAAAAAAAAACTGTAGTGATTATTCCAATGCGATCTACAGTGAAAGATAAGCGAATACACCTTAGATATTTGCTGAAACCATAACTTTTTAATGATTATGTAGCTTTTACAACGTTACTTTTGAATATTCTATAAATTATCCAAAGTCATTTGACATATTTTACAAGTCTGTAGTAGATATTCGGCCTATTCGGCCGAATACTCAACTATTCGGTGAGCCGAATATTCGGCTTAACGGTTTTTCGGCGGTATTCGGCGCCGAATATTCGGCCGACCGAATATTCGGTACATCTCTAGTTAGGACCGTCATTGAATATGCCGGCATTGTGTGGCGACCGTTCTACAACATACAAAACAACAGACTAGAGAGAGTTCAGAAGAAGTTCTTAAAATACACTTTGAAAAACCTTGGGTGGCAAGCAGAAATGCCGGAGTATCGAGTCTTGTGCATGTTGGTAGGTTTAGACACGCTGGAAACCAGAAGAAAATCGATCGACGCGCTGTTTCTAAAGGATTTAATCTGTGGAAGATATAATTCACCGTATTTATTATCTTGTATATCTCCGTACGAAGGCCGCAGCAGTTTACGAAGCGTAAGGCCGTTTCAACTAGCTTATCGGATCCAGAATTACGCCAGAAACGATGGCATTTTACAACGCAAACGTCGATATTATTCAACTAAGCATGACCAGACCAGAGAACAAATTAAAAGTAGAATTGTGCAGTGCTCTTTTACAAATTAACAATTACTGTAGTTAATAAGTGTCATTTATATTATATAGAATAAGATAAAGGGCTGAAGCCTAGAATCTAATCAATAAAACAAAACAAAAAGTTGGTCACCCCCTCTTGTGAACGAATTTACAAACAATAAAGGGCTGAAGCCTAGGATCTAATCAATAAAACAAAACAATAAGTTGGTCACCCCCTCTTGTGAACGAATTTACAAACAATAAATTGCCATCCGTAAAACACTTGATTTTTTATTTTCATAGTTTTCAATCTTACGACATAACTTGATGAACATTTTCCCCAAAAATCACTAAGTGGCAACCGTTCTCCACAGATTCGACAGATCACGCTCCATGGTTTTCGTGCTAATTTCTAAATTCTCTAAAGCAAATTTTCCGCTGACAAACTTTGCCGAAGATTGTTACTTTGTCAAAAAAAATTATTAGGTGTTGGATGGGAACATGTCTTTGGGAATGGAAAAACAAAAAATTCATTTGAAATCACTGCTGAAGCGCCTCGCTGCCTAGCGAGGTATTGCATGACTACTTTTCATGCAATTCTTTGCGGGGCACTAGCAGTGATGTTAATTGAATTTATTGTTTTTCTATGAAAAATGACATACCCCTGTTTAACAGCTAATAACTTTTTTGACTAATAAGATACGAAGTTACGTACTTCGACAAAGTTGTTCAGCGGAAATTTGCTTCAGATAATTTATAAGTTAGCACGAAAATCATTAGATGGCTCTCCTCCACAAGAAACAAAAAAGGTGTTGATTTTTCAGTACAAAATATTCAATTTTCACATACTAACATAAAACTTCAAATTGTAAATTCATGTAAACGTTACTTAAAAATTTTGCAAAAAATCATTGATCATTTTTGAACCAAAACGAAGCTTTTAAGACCCCAGGGTTTGATAAATTAAAAAATGACCCCTAATCAACTCAGTCTATTCAAGCTAGACTATTTAAGCCGCCTTTTGTAATCATTGCTCTCAGAAGAGAGCAGCAGCGTGTTGAAATAATTTTAGATAAGAGGTCGTTCAGATACCACATGGACAGAAAAATGAGATTTTTGACCCCCTCCTATCCATCCGTGGACAAGCGTGGACATTTGGCATACCCCTACCCCCCTCCCCGGATGTCCACGTGGACTGATTTGAAATTGTTTTTTTTTCTAAATCTAATTTGACAGTTAGAAAACACTACTTTTTGCCTTTTTGTTATTGAAATGGCGGATTTCGAAAAAAAACGAATAAGCATTTCCTGATTTAAAATAATTTTAAAGAATTTAAATTTCTCATTTATCATATTTATCACTTGCTTTGAAGTGGCTAATAATTATTTAAAGTTAAATTATAAAAAACTTATCTATTTAATCTTCAATTTTCAAATCAATTTACCAAATAGTACAGTTTTTTTTCTATTTTTTATGAATTTACCGAATTTTAAAGTCAAGCTTTTTGAATTTTTAGAAATATTTGTGATTACTTTGGCTATGTTTTTCAATTCTGAATTTACGGTATTCTTAAAACATAAACCTATTTTTTCCTTATCAAAAATTGACATTTCAATTTGCGATTTTTTTTTTTATTCAGCGGAATTTTTCAATCAACCCTTCAGTTGAAAATGAAGAGAAGAAATGTAAATTAAGATAAATATCAATTATTCTCATTTTCCTAACAATTTATCAATTTTAATTTTTACCTAACTAACATTTATTTTAGAAGTCAATTGTTCTTTTTCTAAATATGTATTTTGAGAATATTTATTTTAAATTAAGAAACTGGACTGCTTAGATTTTAATCTGAAGCAAATTTCTAGTTCAGAATTTAGAAATGTTTTTGAAAAATTTATCAATATGAATTATCAAAAATATCATTGATTTGAAAAATTCATTGTGATGTGTTTTGAAAGTTTTGATTTATTTTATTGGAAAAAATAATTATTTTTAAATGTGTGTGATAACTATTGTAAGAAATTTATGTTAGAAATCTATTTTCTTATTTATTGTGTATTTTTGGTATTGTTATCATTTTTAGCTAAATTTGAAAGAAACATGAAACAATCATGTTGAACATGGATAAGAAATACCCATATTTATACAATTTATTCGGCACATCGAAAATTATGCAAATCCTCTAGTCCTGCCTCTATTTCAGTGTAGTGGTAGTCTGAAGATCTCGATGGCTTCCCCGTCGTATAGCTTCAAATTTACTTAAGTTGTAGAATTCAAACCAAATATAAACTCCTATTCTAAGTTTAGTTCATCAAGACGTTTGTTATTTGTTTATTCTTAAAATTTTTGTACAGGAAGGTTGATTTTTTCTAAATATATACCTACGTACATACGTCTGCTGAAAACTGCAAACAAATCTGTGATCTAAAGAATCACTATAATGGGATGAAATTAATTGTACCGGCGCAGATTACGATAAATCATGACCCGAAAAAATTAACTTGTGATGAAAAATCACACAGAAAGCGTCACCATTGAACCGAATGACCCGCCGGAACGCCAGAACGCTTGAAAATAATGATCCGAGCAATGTTTTTGCTGTTCAACTGGGGGACGTTTTTCGCGAAGCCCAAATAAAATGGTGGAAAAAGAAATATGACTGCACAAATATCCCGGCAAAAAGCTATGTTTGGTGCTCATCTTTCATGATGGGAAAGTACAGGGACCTCTATGAAGAGGGCACTGTTGCCACTCACTGGTTGGGCTGGACTTGGCTGGGTTGGATTTTTGGCCGGGCTACCACAAACAAAAACTCGTTGGACCTGAACGAAGAATGGAGCGCGCAAACAAAGTTTTCCCCCGGGGAGAAATTGCTTCTGGATGCGCTCCAAAACCTAACGAACTGTAAATCGTGGAAAAATGTGCCGAAAACGGAAAGACAACAGGAAGTGAAGAGTTAGCACCCGAATGCAGAAGCTGTGCATTACCCGCCCCATTTCCTCCCGAGGTATGTAGGGCAAATGGAAGCGAAGAAAGGGGAGTGCTGAGTGAAAAATTATTTGGTCTGTGGGCAGGAAATGACGTGAGCTTTATCATTGAATTTTCATCAGTGACTTACAACTGATCTGTTACTAATTCAATTCAATAACGGAGTTTGTGGGCTACCAATATTGTACCCACTATGTATTTAATATTGCATTCTAAACTCAAAGTGTTGAATGAATTTAAGACTGCAAAGTAACATTTACAGAGTTCATAGCAGGGCCGTAGGAAGAACCGACTCATGTGGGGGGGGGGGGGGGTTGGTGACTGATTTTTAGCTATGATGTTTAGTCCAAAAATGCACGAATACAAAAAAAAATTAATATAAATTATGCTTGTTACTATATGATCAGCTATTTTTAAATACTTTGACATTAAAAGTTTTCGTGGTAAATCGCAACTTTAGAAAATTGGTTCTAAAACTAAGAGTTAAAAAGGTTAAAATCTTTGAATTTGTTTAAAAGTCTGGTAGATCATACTTAGTTGATGGGGGAATAAAATAAGCTTTTTTTAGGAAAGTCTTCCATTTCTTAAAAAAAACTTATTCTATACTCAAATCAAACAAGTTCAAACTATTCTTCAAATTCAAAGAATTTAGCCTTTGATGAAAATAAATCAAATTTTCAAAAAAAGTAAAAAATAAAAATCATCAGATTTTCGGATCAAATTTTCTTGATTCAAACTTGACCAAATTAATGATTTTAGTTTAAAAATTGGCTTAA